>NW_025335438.1:14034976-14049720 GCF_004798865.1 Varanus komodoensis | reverse complement strand
CAATGCACTATCTCCCCCTACCCTGCCCACACACTCTCCTCTACCTCGAGGTACAAATGAGGGAAGTTTTAATCAGGACTGGACTAAAATATTTTAAAATGTGAGTGAGCAGGATGTATATGCAGGAGAAATATATGAGCAATGTTCAATTTTGGCACCAAAGACTAAGGGTGGACAGTTCTGGCTAAAATGTAATTGGCAATTTTTATACTAATGGAAATGCATATGTTATCCATATGCAGGAGGGAGTCTTTAGACTCATTCTATGTTATTTAAAATTCAATTAAGTATTAGAATCTTGCTGGACCCTCCTCTCCAGCTATTTCTGGATTTATTTATTTATTTGGGCTCCTCATAATATTACAAATTAAAATGCACTACATCGATATTCCATCTTATCTTGTTAACAGATTTTTTCTGTAAGAAAAAAGATGGAAGAAGTAGGTGGAAAACATGGGGTTGGAACTAACTGAAAATGTTGACATCTGGATTCACTGTACAAATTATGTGAATGAGGCAGGGCAATTACATAATAAAAACATCATCTGGAAGCAACCACTGGGTGATTGTCTAAAAACTTTTTTCAGAAAGGCTAATATTGTGAGCCGCCCCAAGGCTTGTTCTGAGCCGCCCCGAGGCTTTGTTGCGATGGGGGCGGCATAGAAATGTTTTAAATAAATAAATAAATAAATAAATAATATTGTTCATTGCATGTTCATAATTTGCTGGCACTGAGTTTGGGACTATCACATGTGGATAACAGCATATTAAAGTGCCACATCCTGTCATATTCCACCTCTAAATGCACCCTCACAAATGAGGGCTAGTAAAAGGCAACACTCATTGGTACTAATGTACCACATAGATGTGTACCTAGGAAAGAAACCTAAAAAATTTGAGGAGGAAAAATTCAGGAGTCTTTCTGCTAGGCTCACTTAAAGTTAATGAATAATGGGGGCTGTAACAGACACACTGGAACCCCTACAGTTCTGAGGGCAATGTGCATGCAAGCATTGTATGCAAGTCCGTAAATAAGCAACCTGAACATTTTCAGAAGCACAGGTACAGATGAATCTTTGTGTGCAACAGCAGCCTTTACAGCTTTTCCCAAAAAACTATTTGCTCACCGCCCTGGATGTTGTCTTGTTTCAACAATATGTATGAAAAGGACTAGGACGACTGCACCAACCACAAGATATTGTTTGGAATCTGATTCAACAATTTGGAAAAAAAATCTGATTAGGCTCAGACTGATTTCGAGGCCACCTACTTTGGCCTCACTCCAAATCTTGATTTGGAAATCCAGATATTGTCTCTGATTGGCTATAACTGAAAACAGCTTCTCCAATTAACTTTTCCCCTATAACTTTCTCAATAACTTAAAAAAAAGTCACAATTGGATGAAAATTGTGGGCATAGTTGTCACTATTCAAGGGATTCTGTTTGCCATATTTCAGACATATAGATGGAGTGGTTCTTGTGGTACGCCCGTTTGTATGGTATTTTTATTTGCTTTTTAAAACTGCTGTTAACTTTTTATTTTCTGCTCAATTTTAGGTAGGTGAAGAATGTGAAACAGAGTGGTAGAAGGATGAGGATTTGGGCATCCAGCATTTTTCAAGCAAAGATCCTGTCGTATAACCTTTCAGGTCCCACAGACTCCATCAAGCACCTTTATCATCCCTGCTCCCGCAGAGCTCACAGAATACTGACTCCATCCTGCAATGTATTACTTGCATCCCAGTCCCAAAGTATTGGGATTAAGGAAGCCTGGAAAAAACAGTCACCATGATTAGAACCTGAAGATTCCTGTCACAAAATGGCACTTCTGTCCAGTGTTTTCCTTATATGGTAAATGTGGAGGACAATGCATTAATTTTTGGAGACATGCAATCTATGTCACAGCATTCTTCTAAAGCTACATTTTCAGGAGAATTCGGATTCAGTCTGCTTTGGGGTTGCACTGCTTTGTTTCAAATATCTGCAGAATTTGTCTGATTCAGCCTGATTTGGCCCTAGATTTTGGATTTGGTTAATTTTGGTACACATACCTTAAATAAGGCATATCACAAAGCCTCTAGGAAAGAAATTTGCAATATTTCAGAAGGATAGGTGCAAAACCTATACAACCTGTACAGTGAACAAAACGAGTTTTCGGGGTTTTGTTTTCTGCCCAATTGACAGCACCAAAACCTCAGATGCATTAAAATGAATGGATGGCATTTTATTGATCAAATATATCAAGGTGTACAATGTAGAGTTTTCACAAGAGGAGCTTTTAACAATGGGTAGGTTTTTAAATGTGGTGCTTTCCCCCCACTTTTGTGGGCATTTTGCGTTTTATATGAGGCACTGGGAAAGGAGGAAACAGAAGTGGCAAATCCAGCTTCCTGGAGCTGTTTCCCCTCCTTGCCCCCAGTCATAAGTTGCAGGCAGATCTCTGCTGTACCTGGAAGTGCTTTTAGATGCTTGACTCGGTGCAACTCCAGTTATCTGGTTGGGGAGATGGCATCAGCAGGAACCACTCAATGAATGGCAGCAGTAGTTATTAGCGTCACCTACTGAATGCTGATTTTTAGCCTTTTCTGAGCACTGCTGCTGCCTCTGCTGCTGCGTAGGCAATGATAAGCTACAGCAGTGACCTTTGCTAAGTCCATAAAGCACTGTGATTGGAAGTAACAAGGACAGCCCTGGTAAAATCATTCCTTGGTTGTAAGCTTGAGTTGTGGGTCACTCCTTTTCTTTCCTATTCATTCTCTTATCCCTGCGCTCTCTTTCTATGAAGAGCTTGGCGAGACATACTTTTAGTTTTAGAGACATGCCAGCTGTATCTTTATGCCCCTCCAAGCCTCTGAATTGCTCCTATAGTTTTGGGAAGACATGAATAGGGTTTGGGGTAATTCAGAGGAAACTCATTTTGCATCAGCCAAGTCCCAGTTATGTACTGAAACAGCCCAAATTAGTTTGCAATTCAGGATTCATTTGCATCTGATGTAAACCTATATTTCCATTTCACTGGACAGTGGGAAGCCTAAGGGTACAGAATCATAGAACAGCAGAGCTAGAAGGGTGCAATAAGGGCATTGAGTCCAACCCCCTGTGCAGAGCAGGGCTTCATGCTAAAACATCTGTGATAGATGGCTGTCCAGCTCCATCTTGAATGCTTCCAGTGTGGGAGAGCCTATGATCTCCCTAGATAATTGGTGTCATTGTTGCATTGCTCTAACAACCAAGAAGTTTATTTTATTATTTTATTCCTATAAAATCCAGTATCCTTAGCTGTCTGGATAGTTTGCAACAATTTCTCAAAATACAATAAAAAGAGATGCCATAAAAAGAATACAGATTCAATAAAATTCCAATACACAAATACAACACTGTTTAAAATTCTAATATATGGTTTAGAACAATGCAAACATCTAAATTAATTTCAATAAACTAGACCTAATTAAAACTGCCAGCATAACCCATCATATGCTATTAAATGCCTGGAAATAGAGGGCAGTTTTAACCTGGTGCTGCCAAGATGACAATGCTGGTGCCAGTGGGGAGATCATTCCATATTGAGGACCACCACTGGGAAGTCCCTCTTCCTTGTTGCCCTTTTCTAGTTAGTTAGATATTCTGATTCCTTTCTCCACTTTCTCAAGGAGGAAATTGTCAGCAACATAAGCTAGGTATACCTTGAAAGGAAGTAATTTCAACTGCGGACTTCCACCAGAGATTTGACTGGGCAGCATCAGGCTTTATCGATTTTCACACAGATTCTCTGTATGCATCTGTCTGGCCTGCTGCTTATCACCTCTACAGACAGGAATGTTTCCAATGATTTGCAGAATGCTCAGGGAGTGAACCATAAGCATCAACAGGTCATTGTAGAAAGAAGCCACTCAAGACAGGTTCCATGCCTTCTGCTGAATACCTTGAGACTACTGCACTTTTAAGAATGTCCTAAAATTATTTTAAAATACAAATACATAAAATTTCAATTTGAAAATTCTATGGTTCTATATTTCTCCATGTGAAAAACAGCAACTTGCACATGGAGCATCAAATGGAAGCTGAGCTGAAGCCGATAGTTTTCTACATTCAGAATTTGTGGAAACATTCAAGCCTGCAACCACCTAGATGTGCATAATAGAGTGCTACATTCCCAGGAGCTTGCCTACTATGTTCTTTCTTAAGATATATTGTTGCCATGGTCATTTTTAGGGAAAAAAATGGAAAAATATGAACCAGTGCTGATTCATAAATTCCTGAGCCTGCTTGCTTGGTTTGATATATACCCTGCCTTAAAAAAGAAGAAAAAAGAGGTCCTAATGTGGGAGTATTGAATTTAATTCCAGTATGCACTTCAGTTTGGTCAAGAGGGAGCTGTTGTCACCATATCTGCATCCCGCGTGTGGTCAGTTGGTTGGTCACTGAGTGAAAAGAATGCTGGGTAGAGCCTTGGTCTGCTCCAGAATGATTCTTCTTATGTTCTTATGGTCAACTAATGTCAGAAGATGTTAATTTCCTAGTATTATAAGATCTCCATTTATTAAAAACAAATAATTTGGAAACTATTTTAACTGTATTTGTACATTTATACATTAAAACAGGGGCATTAAATGAATAGCAGATCAGCATCCAAGAACTGTAACATTCTTGTTGCTTCTTCTGCTATTATTATTATTGCTGCTATTATTTCACCCTTCTCACTGTGACTGCTTAGCACTAATAGGTTGTGCTTCCTTTCATATCATTTAGTTTCATTCTCTTCTTTCTCACTCTTTTGGGAGTGGCAAATTGTCTCTTTGGAGCATAATTTGCATGAAGGAGGACAGAGGCAAGCGGCAGCTGCCTGCCTGTTGCTTGCATGCTATTATGAGAGAGAGGTTGAAATAAAGAAAATTTATATAAAAAGTTCTATAGATGGTGTTTGTCACCAAGTCGATTAGCTAAGATGTTTCCAAATACGTCAAATAGATGTTGGAAATGTAAACATAAAGTGGGTACATTTTATCATATGTGGTGGACTTGTGATAATGCAAAAAAGTACTGGATTAAAATACATAGATGGATGGAGGAAATATTACAAAAACCCTTTGTCTTTAAACCGGAAGTTTTCTTGTTAGGCATCATACCAGAAGACGTTAACAGACAGGAAATGTATCTGATACTGCATCTAATCACAGCAGCGAGGATTGCATTTGCTCAATATTAGAAAAGTGAGGAGCTGCCCACCGATGGATTGATTGTAAGAAAGATCTTGGACTGCGCAGAAATGGATAGACTGACTTTATCGTTGAAGGAGAAAGAGGATACTGATTTCTATCGAACTTGGGACTCTTTCTATAACTGGCTGGAGAAACAGGACCTGGCGTAAATTTAGAGATGTTTTTTAAACTATTATAAATTGATTTGAAATTTGACTTTAGAATGTTAAAAAATATGTAGTAGGAGTTTGACCCAGTAAATCCAGTGTTTGCCATGTTTGATGTTTTTTAGTGTTAGTTTAAAATGTTAATAAAATATATTTTAAAAAATGAGATAGAGGTTGAATGGGATAAGTCTGGCTGCATATATCCTATGTTAGGAAAACTACAGGCAATATGTCACCATGATGAGAACTAAATAGTTGACCAATTGTTTCTTAATGATTATCATTTGAGGAATGTTCCAAGAATAGGAAATAACAGAATGATCTCTCTTGTCCTTTATTCCCAACTATATTTGAACACGGAAAAAATGAGTTCTGAAACAGAGTAGGAAGAAGGTACAGAGAGTTGTGTTTTGGGGCTCTGTAAGTTATTGGCAATTAAGGGTGCTGACTCGCTCCCCTGGGAGATTTGATATGGAAGCCCAAGTGGGCCTGGGCTATCTGTTGGATCATTTAAGAGGTTTTTCCATCTATGCTGATCTTTTTTATTTGTATGTGAAGGCAAATGTTGGAAAAATGCCCCAGGAACCTCATCCCAAAAGGAACAAGTGTTGAATAAGTGTTGGATAAGTGTTGAACTCCTGGTACTTCTCACCACTTGCACAACGGGGCTGTACTAAAAATAATGCTTGAAATCCTATGCTCTGGTCAGAGGGAGAAGCCCTTCTGAGATGTTCTGTGAATGCATGGAGGATATAGGAGGAAACATTATTCTCACTGTCCTTGCTTCTAATCTCACTGTCCTTGCTGTCTTCATCTAGAGATCAAAATACACCAGAATGCCCTGGTGTCCATGACAAGAAAGAGAAGCTAGTCCTGGCTGTCCTTGTGCAATTTTCCATGAGTGAAGTTTTGCAAAGCCTGGTCCGTGGTGGAGAGGACAGTGGGAGCAGGCTGGGAAAAGTTTTCACTTCCAACTGTGCTGCAGCTACTTAAAGGAGCCATGCCTTAGCTTGGCATGTCTTCCTGCACCAACTTCCATGGGAACACATTTTACTTGGTGTGAGTGACTGGCCTGCTTCACACAGTTTTTGACTTTGGTGCTTCATTGCAAGTTGATAGGAAGTTAATGGCCAGGCAGAGTAGCCACAACTTTTTAGGCAGATGGCATTGGGATGTATCCAAATCACAGGGGAACCTTCTTTAACAAGGACATTATTACTTCCTGGTGTGGAGTCATGTTGCTGCAGCAAGGAGATCACACAGTGGCAGGATCTACTTATATCCAGCAAAACCATGGCCACTCCACATGTGGGCTGGGGTGTGCATGAGTGAAGAGAGTTTTCCATATGCCATGGCAAACTCTAAATGGTAAATAGTAAATTAGTCACCAAGTTAAAACCTAGCACTAGCTCTGCTTAATCTATGGCTGACTTTTCTGGAAGAGTGACCTAGTTGGGCACTCTGAGCATAAGCACAGGTGCACGACTTCTGCAAGCTTCTGTATAGCCTGAAGTGCCCAATCCTGCCTAATCTTGGAAGCTAAGCAGGATCCTGGTGGAAATCTGGATAAGTGACTTGAGTCCTGCACTGAGCAGACAGTTGGGCCCTATGGCCTGCTAGGACACTTCCAATGGTGTGATTCTAAATGCAGGTGAGGGACTGCAATCCTATTGCATGCAGCAGGTCACAGGCGCAGTCCTCAGTATCTCCAGTTTAGAATTAGGTAGCAAATCATGGAAGGCCCCTTTGGCCCCTCAGATTGCCAGTAGGAGCTGATGATGCAGAATTTGATGACCTGGTATGGGACAGCTTCCTGTGTTCCTAAGGTCCACAACAGTCTTTCTCAATCTGGGTGTTTCCAGATACTTTGATTTAAGACATCAGGGAGCAATCCTATTAAAATGCTCATAATTCCCCAACCTCAGAGATGTACTGGCATCTAGTGCAGAAGAGGAGAGGTGGTGGAAATGATCTTTGTCTTCCTGATCTTTGCTTTTCACTAAATGGGCTTTCCCCTCTGGCTATCTGGAGCATGTTGGTGGGGAAAGGAGAAAGCTGGAGCAGCTTCAATATATTTAAACACCTGTCTCTTCCCCTCCCCACTCCCTAAACACCCTGTTTCGTCCCTCTGTCAAGTCACTTTCCCAACGTAAAAGAGCAGCTGGCACAGTTCTTTCAGTGCCAGCAAAAGGGGGCAGGGTTTGGCAGGAGATTGGAGCTCTGATTCCCAGCTCCAAGGTTGGAGGTGGGAATCTGCAAAATCCCAAATCTGCAGATGCTTTCTGGTTCACTTCCTCCACCACCCAGAGTTCTAAGCCCAACTACTTAGAGTTATTTAACCACTTAAGTTATCCTAAAATATGCCAGTGGTATATAAATCTATTCAATAAACAACCACCTGGCTTGGCCAGCATGGCCAATGGTCAAGCTAATAGGAATTGTAATTTCAAGACATGTGGATGGACCATAATGGGAAAAGTTTATCTGTGTACATGTAAGTGTCTCCATCATGTTCAACCCTGAGCTTGTGCATGCTTGAGGATGTGAACTAGTGTTTCTGGTGACAACTGGCTATGCATTACTTCTTGCTGGAATCTCTACTTTCTACACATTCCCCCACCCCCCAACAATTTGGGACATGAGACTTTGGATTAATCTTGTCTATCTTGCAACCAAGCAATTTCCGTCTGTGCCCTAACTGTACCATATATTAGGTAGGCTGAGATATTTATCTCAGTGAAATTGGTAATACATGGCATAGTTTTAGCTTAGAAGAGTTGCTCATTTAAAGTTCACATGAAGTCTCTAAATAATCAGGTCTCTTGTACAAAGTGATAGAAAAGTTTATGGCTAGGAGAATGAAAATCTCGGGACTGTGAAAATCGCTCCATAATGCCATGGCATTCGAAAATTAAATTTCTGCAATAATGAATTACGATATAATGAGGTCACATTAGAGGAATAAGAGGCCCAGATGCCTCAATGATTTAATCTATCTCTTCCTGTAGGCCTGCACCTAATTTTAATGAGTATTTTGATAGATAACATATTTAGTTCAAAATAGGTCTTTGAAGACAGTTGTGAGTGTATTACATTTTAAAGATGCTGTGATAGAAATTCATTTCATTAACTAGCTGATAAGAAAAAATGACTCTACAAATGTATTGGTATCTGGCATACTATTATGACCCATCTGCTCTAGTGGAGTAAAGTGACAGTAATGTATCTTTATTGGGCTGTTGCCTTGAATGCTGCAGAGGCTCATTTTCCTTGGCTAATGAAAAACCAAGTGACGCTAATGGAACAGGTATTCTGTAGGTCGTAACTTCTGAAAAGAAGACGCAGGACAACAATGGGAAGAAAATGGTCCAGTTAAGGAGAATCCAGTGGTAATGGGGTAGGGGGGTCCATTTGCAGAAATGCAGAGAAAAGAACCTTCCCCAATTCTTTATGTAGTAAGGATGAAACTTTTTTTATGCCATGGGTTATTTAAACTCCATTGCTCATCCATATCCAGTTATGCTTTATATTGAAATAACTCATAAAATTTAGAAAACACAATTAAAAACCTCATCCTCTTCCTCCTTATTCCTTTAAGTTAGACCCAGGAAATAATCTGATCCAAGCCTCTTTGGAACAATATTCTGAAATCTGTTTTCCAGGGCAGGGGCATATCAAACCAATGCAGCAATGCTTCCCTGAGCATATACAGAGGAACTCACTGAAGTATCCAAGCCCAGCTTTTTAGTTATAATGCTGGTGAAGGGATGACATCTTCCACCACTTCTGAAGGCAGCAGAATAGATTATGGGGCATGTGGCAGGCTCTGTGGCACACCCAGCTCTGTCCTTCAACACTTTTTCACTGTTCTGCATCCCTCAACATCTGCCACTTGAAGTAGTTGCCTCATCCTAACCAGTGGTGGAGCTGGCCCTGCAAGTCACGTAAAAACATAGATCTGAAGGCAGACCTAGTCATGTTTAGACTTATTGTTGAGGTTACCACTGTGGTGGCTGTGGATGCCTCTCTTGGACCCTATTAGGGGTCCTATTTCTCCTGATTTTCATGTTATTTCCTAATATGTTTAATGCTTTTTTAAACTGGGAGGCTGTCATACCACAGGCAAAGTGGCTTGTATGTTTTATTTGGGTTCAAAAGAGTGTTTTTGTGTTTTGGAGTTCAATGCTTAGCTCTCCTTTGCATTTAGGTTCTTTGACAAGTTACTTGTCTTTTAGTCTTTCCAGTTTGTTTTCTGGGAAATGAATGTTTGGTGGTCCTATGTCCACTAAGGCAATAATTTTAGGAATAGGCAAGCCCCCTCCTCCTGGCAGCCATTTTGTGAGATATTTTGTGTGATATTCTCAAAATTGCAAACAATACCCCTAAAGTTGGAGAAACATGATGAAATCATTGAGACTCAAACCATGACTAACATTGATTTTGTGGGTTTCCATGAGCTTACTCTAGGCATGGTTGAGCCTACACCTACTCCATGAGGTCGTAATAAGAGTTCCTTTGGATTAGACCAAAGGCCTGTTTAGTGAAACATCCTGTTTCCCAGAATTGACAACCAGGGTCCCATGGTTGTCCATTCAAACAGGACTTGAGGGCAACAATACCATCCTGCATCAGGTATGTAAGCAGGCTGATCTTGAAGATAACTTATAGCTATCATGATTAGCCGCAGGATAAACTTGATGCAAATGGCTGCACCTTGGAGGCAGATGGCTGGGGGTATTTGTTCAGGAACTGATTTGTGAGTGTTGATGTTACTAAAAAATCCATTATACTTTCAGAGATGACAAGGATGCTGATAAGAAGATCTAATAAGATTCCATAGGAAAGGTATATACTCCTAAATGCATTTTAGCATGTTTCTTAGGTGATTTAGGTGTCAAGTTGCTAGTCTGGTGGAACTGAAATACATAGTAAAAGTATCATTGCTATTAAAGGATTAGGACTGTATTAGTGCACAAGCACATACATTTTTAATCACTATACATGGCAGAAGTCTGAAGACAGCATTTCCTGGTGTAGTTCTAGCTTGTGCTTCCAACTGTGCTGAAAATGTTAATGTCTGAACATTACTGATATATTCAAATAAAAATGGCATGAAAACTGGGTCCTAGCATCTGTTTAATGGTAGTGCTTAAATGTCATTTCTAATTAAGATAATGGGGTCCAGCAATAAGAAGATGGTGGCAGATTTAAAATCCATGGGAAAAGATCATACAGACTTTTGGAACAATTCCCAGCGCAATATGGGGGCAGTTTTCTCAAAACACCGTTGCAGTACTGATCTCCTGTATGTTGATGATAGCAGTGTTTATACACATGAAACTCTGGATCAGTAGTTATCATCACTGATGATAATCCTGCCTTAATATTTCATTGTGTTCCATATTCTAAACCTAATTTACTTTGTCCCTATCTCCTGTAATGCTTTTGAGACTTGGCATTCATATGGTAATGATGTAAGATCAGTTGACAAAAGAATTATCTGTGTGCCTGTGTGTTTGTGTATAAGTGATGTTTGTTTGCTGAAATGGTATGTGCTTGTTTAGGCAGGGGATCCAGATTATCTAACCAACTGCCTGGCAGAATGCTTAAATCGCATTTAGGATATCATAAGAGCGACTGTTTAGAGTATCAGATTCTATTGATAAACAATTTGTTTTTGATGGTTTTTATCACTTCTCTTAAAATTAGAGGCTACCCAAGTACCAAAGTGGATCAACACTAAACTTTTCCAACCACAGCAACTAAAATTTTGTCTTGGTGTAGGTGGGAAATGGCATGCCTTTTCTTTTGAAAAGACCAGTGAAATGAAACTTTCCTTTATTATTATCAATGCTTTTCATTAAGTATCCCCCTGGTCAGTGTGTTGCCAGGCAACAGTATGGAAGCAGGCCTTCTGAATAATGGCACCTACCTCTGAAATACTCTCTCACATATGGCTTAGAGTGGGCAGTCTCCAATATTATATTCTTGGCCAAGGTGCTAGAACATGTGGTGCCTTTAAATTCCAAGATGGAATGGACTATCTAGATCCATTTCATTGTGGCTTCAGGCCTGGCTAGGGGACAGAAACTGTATTGGTTATTTTGATGCACATACTACTAGATGATGGGAGCGTGTCCCTGATGGTTCTGCTGGTTCTATCAGTGGCTCACTGTCATCAAGGGGCATCTCTTTGTGACTGGACTGGAAGGCACTGTTGAAATAAGGTTAATTTCATATCGTGGTGCTGGATGACTCCTTTTTGACACTGCAGCCATTGGCCTTTGGTGGTTCTTCAGGTTTCCATTTTATCCCCCCATGAGATTCAACATATACAGGAAACTACTGGGATAAATTGTCCAGAGTTTAGAGAATGATGACATCCAACTCTCTTTCTCCTTTCCACCGAAATCAAGGAAACTGTTTTAGTCTTAAATTGGTCCCTGTTCTAAGTAATGGACTGAATGAGAGCAAATGAATTGATGCTTAATGCAGACAATCCAGATTTTACTCTTATTCAGTCAAAAGGCAGAACAAGGACTCAACCTGAGCTAAATGACTTATATACCTTCTGAAGACACAGGCTTGCAGTGTGGGTGAGCTTCAGTACTTCTCCCAGAATTTGGGCTTCCAGCTTTTAGCAATGGCCAGGAGTGCATTTGCACAACTGAGGCTAGCAGTGCCAACTGCTGCCATTCCTAGACACATCTGATATGAGCATGGTCACATATGCTTCAATTACAGACATTTGGACTGCTGTAGTGCACAGTCCATGAGGCTGCATTTGAAAAGTATTCAGAAATTTCAGCTGGTCCAGAATGTTTCATTTCAGAATGGTGACTGGAGCTGGTCAAAGGGAGTACAGAACTCACTTGTTATAATAGCTTCCCCAGCTTCTGCTCCTGGGCAAAATTCAAAGTGCTGGTTATAACCTGTAGGAGTTTGGACCAGGTTATCTGAAAGGCAACTTTCCTCATATGAGTGACCTAGATTTTAAAATCCTTGGGAGAGGCCTTTCTTTTGATACTGCCACTTTCAAAGGCGCATTTGGTGGCAAGGTGAGAAGGCTTCCTCAGTGGCTGGTCCAAGGCTGTGGACCTCTTTTCTAAGAGAGGCTTCACTTCCTCTCTTCTGTACTTCCAACCATCAGGAAGAGACCACTTTATTCAAGAAGGCATTTGGTGGATAAGCTGGGTTGGGTACTGCTTTTTCCTATTCTTGTATTTTAATGTTTTGTCTTATTCTTGTTTTCGTTAAGTTTTATTTATGATTATGAGTACAGTTTTTGGTAAAAAGGTAGGATATTATATATATATATCTATCAATTGATCACTCAGTTGAAATCAATGGAATTTATATTAATCATGACTAATATAAGTTCCTTTATTATTCCTCTAATTATTACTAAGTCTGGATCTGAGCCAACATGTTTAATAAACATGGAAAGCTTCTGTAATTCCATTTTCACCTTACTCCATGCATTCATTCTTTTATAGTTACAGTATATATATCATGGCTACAGTTAAATACAGAAGGGATTAACTTTTATTTGGACACTTTTGAACTGCTTTCTGTGGGAAGTATATTGGTTAAAAAGCAGAGTGGCCCACACAAATAGGCAAAATGTGTGAGTCCCAATACAGCAGATTTTAAGAACAGCTGGAGGAACTTTTATTCTTTTCCAGCCTAACAGTTCCATGGTTTTTCATTCCCTCCCACAACAAAACTAAAAATTAATCTTCACTACGAACTTCACTTCATAATATGTTATAGATACAGGCCCCTTCATACAGCATACATCATCATTGTTATTACTGAAATATAAAACAATCTAGTCACAGCTTTCCATTGTCTTGTTTGGGAAAAAACACATAATGCTACAATCAATTCATCTCTCCCCCACCCGTTTGTTTGTTTGCTTGCTTCTTTTACATTAGGAAAGTACATAGATAATGTTGTATCAAATATTGCAGGTACATGCACAGTTAGCTGATGTATTTTATTTACTCTGCGTATTATGTTAGCCTACACTCCCTTCAAGTCAATGATGGATTGGATTTGCCTTTGGTAAATGCATGCATATGCAATGCCCTTCAGCAAAATGTTTTTAAGAGTCTTAAAAACAGTATTTGAACATATAACCATAAAACTCAAAATATTTGTTCTCTTGTAGCAGTGCTATTTAAAATAAATCAGCAAAGATTTTGAATTAAATAGTTTCCTGCATTATATTCATTTTCAGGGTCACCACCTTTAAAATCCTCCTTTATAGAAAGCTCAGGGACATCATTTTATTCTCCTTGACAAATCTTCCTCCACCTTTTTGAGTCTCAGACAAAGCAGATGTCATTTAAAAATGCAGATTTGCAAAATGCTAAAAACCAGACTTCTTCCGGAGTAGTGCTATGCTCTAGTTTCAACATGCTGGTAGAAAACATCTCTTATGAACAACAATCAATCCTTCTAAGATAGTGTATTTAAAGAAACACAGGCAACTTCAGAGCAAAACAAAAATGATGTACCTTGTTTGTGATTACACTCACGAACATGTTGCTAATATGAGTTGAACATCCAGTGTGTTCAACAACTGGACATTTGGGAAAGCAACAGACAGAAGGAGGCTGTTGATTGTCAGGAGTTACATAAAATTAGACAGTGGGCTACCTACCCACCTCTAAACAAAGGAGAGAAACCGAGGCCCTGTTTTTTGAAGAGTGTACCGATTGAGCAGAGAAAGAAGAAACACCTGTTGAGAAGAATGGAATTTATGCACAATGCCCAAGGAATGTACAAAAACCTGCTGTCAGATCCTGGCTTCTTGCCACGGAAGCTTTATTGTGTGTTGTTAGTCGTGAAGTTGTGTCCGACCCATCGCGACCCCATGGACAACATTCCTCCAGGCCTTCCTGTCGTCCACCATCCCCCGGAGTCCACTTTAGCTCACACCAACTGCTTCAGTAACTTCATCTAGCCACCTCATTCTCTGCTGTCCCCTTCTTCTTTTCCCATCAATTGTTTCCAGCATTAGGCTCTTCTCTAGTGAGTCCTTCCTTCTCATTAGGTGGCCAAAGTATTTGAGTTTCTTTTTCCATATCTGGCCTTCTAAAGAGCAGTCAGGGTTGATCTCCTCTAGGACTGACTGGTTTGATCACCTTTCAGTCCAAGGGACTTGCAGGAGTCTCGTCCAGCACCACAATGCAAAGGCTTCAATTCTTCGGTGCTCAGCCTTCCTTATGGTCCAACTTTCACAGCCATACATTGCAACTGGGAAAAACATAGCCTTGACTATACGCACTTTTGTTGGCAGGGTGATGTCTCTGCTTTTTAGTATGCTGCCTAGATTTGCCATAGCTTTCCTCCTGGGGAGGAAAGCTATGGC
>NW_025335438.1:13898289-14034876 GCF_004798865.1 Varanus komodoensis | reverse complement strand
ATGGTCCAACTTTCACAGCCATACATTGCAACTGGGAAAAACATAGCCTTGACTATACGCACTTTTGTTGGCAGGGTGATGTCTCTGCTTTTTAGTATGCTGCCTAGATTTGCCATAGCTTTCCTCCCCAGGAGCAAGCGTCTTTTAATTTCTTGGCTGCAGTCCCTGTCTGCGGTGATCTTGGAGCCCAGGAAAATAAAATCTGTTACTACCTCCATTTCTTCCCCATCTATTTGCCAGGGATCAGATGCCATGATCTTAGTTTTCTTAATGTTGAGTTTCAAGCCAACTTTGTGCTCTTCTCCTTCACCTGCATCAAGAGGCTCTTAGTTCCTCTTCACTTTCTGCCATGAGAGTGGTATCATCTGCATATCTGAGGTTGTTGATATTTCTCCCAGCAATCTTAATTCCAATTTGTGAGTCTTCTAGCCCCGCCTTTCTCATGATGGTTTCAGTAAAAGTTATTGCTGTAATTCCAATAATTGACTTTCAGCCTTTACAGTCCTAGTAACAATCAGCAGAGAAGAGATTGCAATGCAATCCAGTACCAGTTTAACTAGTACAAGGAATTTCCAACAAATGACCCCAACAAACCTGGGGCCAGCATACAGAATCAGTCCAAACAAGTTTATAGATCCAAGAAAAAGGCAAGATGAATGAGCTTCTCAGGTTAGAAAGATGTTGATCCAGGAAATTCTGCTGTAGTTGCTCTTGTTTAAATATAAGGAAGTGGCTGCTAAAGATCACTATAGGGGCATTTGATCCTGGCAGAGATGCACAACTCCCAACCCAAGTCTTTAGATGCAAGCAGTTTCTAAATAGTCATAAAGATACATCCAAAGGGAAAACTAAATTTTTAAAAAACCCTTAAGCTGAAGGTTCTGCTTTACCACTAGGAAAGGAAGAATTCCTGCAACATGTTCTATGTGGGAGTTCCTTAGAAACGTATTCAGAAATCACAGCTAGAGCAAAAACCAGTGACCGGACTATTCTCTGGAGTCCACTAGCCTCAGACCAGCTACATTGGCTTCTTATTTGCCAACAATGCATTCTGGGACATACCCCAGCAGTTCTCTCCCTTGCAGAGTGCTCCCCTTGCTGAACCATCTTCCATGCTGAGGTTAGGTGTCCCAGCTGTGAAAGACAAGCCACATCAATAAACTTGGTTTCACCCTATCCTGGGTTGTAACCAGGTGGGTGGCCTGGTAGCACCAAATTCTAAGGTGTCTGGTTTCCCACAGCTGATCCTGACTCCATAGCACTTTTTGTCCAATTCAGAATCCATGTCATAGTCTTATAGCTTCCCATGGCAGAATTTGTTGAGATATTTACATTCCTGAAGGACAGTTGAAGCCAGAGCTGGAATCAAGGGCAGGCAGGCCACTGACAAGAATTCTTGAGAGTTGTTCTCTCTCTGCACCTTTGCATCCTATTTGTTCCCTTGTCCCTTGCTCTGGTTCAGAGAATGGCGGTGATAGTGAACAGTAGATGCCACTGCCTACTTGCTCAGTGGCTCTTTCCCTATTAAGCAAATAAATGGTAGCAAAAGTGAGAGAGCAGTGGTGGCAGTGGTATGGTGGTGGTGGGGTTGAAATCTGTTTTGTTCATATTTGCTCATAGCACATAGTTATTTCCTGACTTTTTAGGAGAGAAAACATCTTGCTTTATTTTGTGTTATTCTGAGTACATGGCAAGTTGCCCATAACTCACATTTGACATCATTTTCCTGGTAAAGTAAATTGTATGTTGCTGAATTCCTGTGTGTATAAATATGATATGTGTATACACAAATGTGTTAGGGATAATGTGCATTAAGTGGCTGACATGCACAACCACTAGACACTGTGCACATTCATCTTGCCTCATGTAGAAAGAATTGGTCCACGAAGAGGCTGTTATGTACATTTTTTTGGGCAAAAAACAAATACTTTGGACAACAGAATTTGCGGCCCTGCAAAGCTGCTTCCTGTCAGTCAGGGCCACTCTGCACCCAGTGGTCTTCAACATTTTCATTAATATCTTGGATGAGCAAGTGCAGGGAAGGCTTATCAGATTTTCAGATGACACAAAACTGGGTGGGGTAGCTAATACCCTGAAAGATAGAGACAGGATTCAAGGTGATCTTGACAGGTTAGAGAGCTCAGCTGGGAACAGTAGAATGTAATTCAACTGGGACAAATGCCAAGTTCTGCATCTAGGAAAAAAGTAAAACCAAATGCATCATTACAAGATGGGGAATACTTGGCTCAACAATACTGCAAGTGTGTAGGCTCTTGGAATTGTTGTAGATCACAAGCTGAATATGAGTCAACAATGTGATGTGGCTGCAAAAAAGACAAATGCCCTTTAGGCTGCATTAACAGAAGTATCACTTCCAAATCCAGTGAAGCACTAGTTCCCCTCTACTCAGCACTGGTGAGGCCTCAGTTGAGGTGCTGTGTCCAATTCTGGGTACCACCTTGTAAGAAAGATGAAAACAAGCTGGAAAAGGCTCAAAGGAGGGCAACAAGGATGATCCCAGGAGTGGAAACAAAGCCCTATGAGGAGAGATTGAAAGAACTGGGAATGTTTTGCCTCAAAAAGAGAAAATTGAGGGCACTTATGTCTTCTCAAAAAGAGAAGACTTTTCAAGTATCAGAAAGGTTATAACACAGAAGAAGGCCAGGATCTCTTCTCAAACATCCTAGAGTGCAGGACATGGAATGACAGGCTTATGTTACAGGAAATCAAATTCTGACAGAAGACGTGGAAGAACTTTCTGACTGCTAGAGCAGTACGACAATGGAAACGATTACCTAAGGAGGCTGTGGTCTTTCCCACACTAGAGGTAAGTGGAATAGCTCATCTGAGAAGAATGGAGGAGAGCTGTTTAACTCAGGGTCCTGCACTGAGCAGGGTGTGGGACCTGATGCCCTTTGCCCCATTCCAACTCTACTCTTCTATGATTCCATGATTCTATGACTCCTTTTCTCACTATGCACATTTTAACGTGCACTTTTTCTGATGGATGCATTTGCAAACGGGATTGTAAGTTTGGTGATAATCAAGTTTGTGTGAAAACACAGAAATGTGTTTGGGGTACAAATGAGGAAACCCCTTTCACAGAGAGTAACATCCATAACTTACCCCAATTGCTGCTTCAGCAGTATCTCTTCTACTGGTCAAGCTAGCAGGAGGAAGACACACATTTAATTAACGGATAACTGAAAAGCATTATGGTTAAAGCTCTTCTGGGTGACTTAGCTGCTACAATTCCTGCTAAAATATGTATAAACCATGGAGACTGTACCCTAGGGTATCTCTGGCTGATTTCCTGGACTGTAATGATGCAAGAGTTTCCTGTCCTAGTAATGGCTGTTGTCCCAGAGCACCTCAGCGTCACAACTAATGCTTGTGTTCCCTGAAAACTACTGAATACCAGGATGCTGCTATAAATGGCTAAAGTGTGATGTAGCCCCTTTCCCCACCCTTTAGTTTCTTCCTTCATTGCCTAATGGAGATTAAGAGCCATTAAGAGCTCTTTGCTTTGTGTACAGTTGCTATTGATCAGACTAACTCAGTTGTTCTAGCCAATGATCTGTTTATAAGTGTTGCCCCATTCCTGAGTCTTACTGGCAAAAGGAAGCTTATAAGCATGCTGTACCTTCTATCAGGTTTCCAGTTGTGCTTAACAGTGTTAACTCCTTTTGCTCCCCATTAACAATAGTTTTTATCCAAGATCCCAATTGCATGCACATTGTTTTTCAGTTTATATCAGCATCAAGAACTGTGGTCTTATGAAAAGGAACAAACTCTTGATTTTCTATCCTCATTCCATCTTTTTTCTCTCATCAACACTGCTTGGCTGATTCTGTGCCCATTGGGACACACTTCAGCCCAAGGCTGTCCAACTTTCCAGGGCTATGATTCTTACCTGGCCTGATTGTGCAAGCATCCCAAGCAGTCAAAGCAGTTGAGGTATCAGTATTTTCTAGTGATGCCAATGAATCCAGGCGATATCTGTGCAGTGAGCTTGAAGGTCTCTTGTAACATCACAGAGAATGCTGAAGCAGGTTGGCTCACATGGGGTTGTATATAGTGTTGCGCCAAAAGCCCACCTGCCTTTTTGCAACTTCTGTCGTTATCTGTTTTTCTACTTCTTCCATAGGGATATTGAGAATTTTGGAGACATTTCTCAGTATGCAAGACTCAGTGTTTGCATTACCATAAGGAGGTGGCAGTGGTGGGACACATGCTTTATCTTACAATTTTTATCTCATTCTGTCTTTGCAGCCTCTCCAGCTGTTTTAGCTTTCTGAAACATCTCCTGGATGACTTAACCAGGACATCTTTCCCTGGGGCTTTCCAGTGCTGCTGCCTGCTGTGCTCCTGAAAGCTGAGAGTGGCATTTTTGATTCTGTTCTGCTGCTGTTATGGAATAGCAACAGCAACCACCACTGGGATAACAAGTGCAAGAAAAAAAGTGTATCCCATCCCCTAATCTAGCCTACTCCTTACACCCAAAGCACCCTGGGATATTCCTCTGAGGTTTTCATCCCCTCCAAGAATTTGTGGGTGCAATTTCTTTTCAGTCCTCCCCCAATAAATAGGAAAAACTAAACAGCAGCAACAAAATTAAAAATGGGCACAGTGCTAGTTGATCATTACTAGCCTCCATGGATGCTGTTTGCATTTTTAAAAGCATGCATGCTAATAATAAAGAAGCATTTAATGTCACATCTAGTTTTGCCCAATGTTCACATGCATGCTGGTATAGATTCACAATATAGCCCACAGAATTTCAGTAGGATTTTGTGTCCTGCTTTGGATATCCTGTCAATCACTGCAGAAAAGTAAACTATTAGAAAACAAAGGCCCATGATCATAAAAAGCTGTTCTGTGTGTGGCAGTTTCATCATTCCTCAGCAGATGGGTAGCTCCCAAGAGCATTCTGTTGCCTTCCATGAAGGACAACATCTCATCCGGGAAATAAACAAACAAGCAAGTACATTGTCATCTTTGGGGAGAGGTTGTGGCACAAACAGAAGAGAGACAACTGGAAGAGAGACTTTTTCTCTTACATATTTATTACACACATTTGAAGTAAATACTTCAAGGAACAATCCAATGTCTCATTTGTATTCATGTATAAGATAAAGTTCATATCAAGTATTTTACTCTGTTATAAAGGGTTTTAAAAATCCCTCTAATAAAGGTTTTGCCTCAATAGGCTTTTCCCTTTCTTTCCAGAGGAGCTCCCCCACCCCCCCGCAAATGCTCCATGAGAGTGATTCAAAAGGCTTAGACCAGGAGTGCTGACCTGTGGGCTTTTGGGACAAATTTGGGCTATCTAGGCTCTCAATCTGACCTGCTGGGATTTTCCAGATGGCCCCAATCCCTTCCTCTGCCCCCACCTCTTCCTTTCACACTGAGTATTTAGTGGCTTCCTAAGTAGAGTCACATTCCTCCGCCCTTCTAAATTAGTGGCCATAAGAGTTTTAAGCTAAACTATGCTGGTATATGGGACTGTTTGGATTTGCCCACCACCGCAAGGTAGTTTCTAACAGCTTCTCCAAAATGGAATTCAACCTTAGGCTTGGACACACAGTGAGACATTTGCCCTTTTGTATTACCAGACAAATTGCTCCACCAACTAAGAACGGCCATGCACCACCACCCACAGAATCAAGAAAGAACATCAATCTGTCAATCCTTTCTGTGTCCGGGTTGGGTGAGGTTTCCCATGTTCAGTCAATTTAAGTCACAGGCTCCACTCCTGGTGGTGCCCTTCTGTCAATTCCTTTAAGTTTCAGCTTTGCAACCATACTCTCCCCGGAACCCAAAGACTTTGGTTTCTCAGAAGCTGCCAAGCAGGTTATGGGAATAATGTCACTGGATGGCTAGTCAGCATCGTTTATGGTCGGAACTACAACAGTATCTGATCGTCTTCAAATCTCCAACTTTCATTCTTGATTAATGAAAATTTTCTTGGCAAATGCTTTTGGTCTGGTTCGTAGGTATGTCATGAGTGGAGCCAGCTGGAGCCAGGGGTCAGCTACATGGCCCAGGAAGCCCTTTCTGACTCAATCTGTTTCTATGTTACTTTAAACAGCAGCATCACTTGTTTTTTAGAAACAGAGATGCTGTGTCTTGAGAGATTCTGGGAACACCACCCCTAGATCCTGAAACCCTGTCCCCAAATGTTTGATCTGGTCTATCAGTGGTAAGGAATGTGCACTCTGTTCTTGCTCAGGGTTACATTCATCTTTTGTTTTTCATATGTTACAGGTTTGAAGGAACCCTAGTGCAGAAAATACATGCTGGAGATATAGAGCTTGCACCAGAGATCACCCAATTTGCACTTCCTGGAACTGAATGCACACCTGACATGGATTTTGGTGGGAAATGCATGCATTATGTATTTGTAAGATAAATTAAAAGTGCTTTCAGATTTGAAATATAGGCAAGGAATGTGTATACATGTTTAAAAGCGATACAAATGCACTACAGTTAGTGGATGCAGGTGTACACAATACATAAGCTTGAAAAATATGTACTCATTTCTGTGCAGGCAGGGAAAGGCTTGCATGGCACCAGGATGGAATACGTCTAGCAGTGAAAAGATCTGAAAAAGATCAAGTTTGACAGATTAACTCACCTCTGGTCACTCCCAGGTACACAATTATAGATATTATGCATGGTATGGAGAGAGTGGACAGGGAGACATTTTTTTTCCACTCTCATATACTAGAACTCAGGATCATTCCATGTAGCTTGGTGCTGGTGGAGTCAAAAAAAATCAAAGAAAATACTTTTCCACACTGTTCATAGTTAAACTATTGAATGCACTTCCACAAAATGTAGCGATAATAAACAATCTGGAAGGCCTTAAGAGCAGGTTTGACATATTCATGGAAGAGAAGGCTTTCAACAGCTGTTCATCCAGATGACTTTATATTGCCTCTAGTATCAGAGGCAGAATGCCTATATACACCCATTGCTAGGCAAAATGCCAGGGGGTACCATTTCATTCAGGTTGTGGTTGCCAGTTGCCACACACATCTAGTTTACCACTATGGAAGCAGAATGCTAGCTTACATGGACACTTGGCCTGAACCTTGCTGGCTTTTATGTCCTTATATCCAGGTAGCTACCAAGGTCCACCAGTACTCATGCAATCTATGTCCCCAACTCCCCTATTTATGCTGTGTGGTTTAGATCCACCATTTTAACTGTCCCACAATGAGTGATGGCATATACTCTGCTGTGCTGCATGGTGGGTTATTTTAAATGATGGTTCATAGCTGCCTTTGCTGCCACCAAGAAAACCAATATAGGAGAAGGGTCACAGAGTATACTGTGTTGAAATCTGAAACTCAGAACTGATTCTGTTTAGGACATGTCCTGAACAGAAGACTCTCTGGCCTACAGCCCAATTTGCTTTTGATAACTCCCTTTTAAAACAAGCTCTCAAAGATCCATTCAAAATTGCCACAAAAGCCAAGAACTTCAACATAGATTCAGTTATGCAACCAGGGAATTGGCAGAAGTTTTAGCAGTTGTCCAGTATCCTGAGCAGCTCTTAGGTCAGTATGTATTTACAGGAAACTGTGAATGTTGGTTGGTATCTTGGTGGTCCAATCATAATTCAACATGAATTTTGTTAAATGTAATTTAAACTGACTTGGGCTAGTGTTCGAAGCAAATGTAAGTCAGAACATACTCCCACATGTCTTGCTGAGACATGCTAAGCCCATAAAATGAGCCTAGTCCTTTTGATCAAGATATATAAAATTATTATTCCTGTAAAACATATGACACTAAACATGACATTTCATTTTGAAGTGATAAATGTTTCCTATTTCAGTTTCCTGTTTTCAAGACATATTTATGTCATACTGTCTCAACCACATGTATAGAAAACTTGCAAATATTTTAAAAATGTTAATTAGTTGTGTTTGAATGCCCAATTTCTAAAACGAAGAAAAGTCCTTCAGATTTTCTTTTTAAAATGCAAGTACCAGAAATCTATGAAATGCATCTGTAATTGAGGAGACCTCTATTTAAATACTGACATATTTTAGCATGCATCTTTAGCCAACAGTGGTAGTATGCATTTTGAAGAAAAGTACAGCATAAGATTCTTTTAAAAGGGCATAATATATGCATGAAAGCTTATGGGATCTGTGTAGAAAATTCAATCTTTTAAAAACACATAGAAGCAAATGAAAAGGACATAATGGGATTTGAGAGCCTTCTAGGTTTGGAAACGATCCAACCTGAGAAGAAGCCGCCTGAAGGTCCTCAGGAAGTGGTGTGGATTGTTGCTCCTCTGGCAGCAATGAAGCACATTGGCAAGATGACACCCATGACTTTGGAAAGCCACAGTATGCTGTCAGGACTCTCTGATGCCTTACATGTACTCTGCAAGTGGAGCAACAGGAAATGGGCCATCCCCTTCAGACATGCTACCAGATACGGTGATTTCACATCAGACTCAGGGCTGCATTAGTTAACTTTCTTGCTTTGATTGCAGAAGAAAGGGTGATGAATTAGCTGCATCGTCTCCTACCATATCTGTGACAACAGGAGAGGGAAAAGCATGGAGCAGGTGTTCCTCAAGCAAATTCTACCCCAATAAAGGACAGTGCTTGCTCTACCTGTCCTTGTAGTGTTAAAGCAGGGGTGCATAACTTCTGGGGGTTGGGTAGCTCATTGTCCACTTGGACTTCTTCTCATTCACGCTCATCATCCCTAATCTCATCTGCCTGTGTAACATTCAACCTGAGTTGCACCTTGTAATGATCAGCCACCCCTGAGTCCCTACCTCCCAGAGGCTGGTAGGGTTCACTTTCCCATTCTGGTTTCCTGACCCCAAAATCCTGGGCACCAGACACTGCACACGACAGGTGACGCATGGGGAAAAACCAGATTTGTTGAAAGACACTAGACAATATAAGGATGGAGGGTCTTAAAACGCTACAACACATGAGACACTACAACGAGGGTAGGGAAGGGAATAGGGCATGGGAGAGCCGCAATTTCATTGGACTCACACAGATTGGCTCCCGCCTAAGATGGACTGAAAATAACAAAGCTAGCTGTTCCTACCACTAATGCAATACCCAACGTAGCTTTCTTGTTTTTTTGCACAGCATTTCTCAGCAGAGTCTCTGGCAGCAACAGGGAACCTCTCCTCAAAGAGGAACCCAGATCTGTCCCGACTGCTTTTATCCAGTTATACCAAACAGATGACTCATGGGATGACATCTCCTGACAGTACTCAGATGAGAATCATATACCTTTCAGGCCTACAATCTCCAGCCTTGCTGGGCGGGTTTGAAAGACTCTGTCCTTGGAAGTAATTTAGGGCTTTTCCTTTTTTTTTTTTTGAAGTAAGTGTAATTTAGGGCTTTTCCATTCCCATCCCTATCAAGCCTCCCATGGTCGTGATGCCTGGTCTTCCTTAAATTGCCACTTGACTGAGACTACTGAGCAGCTGTACCTGGGGTTAACCCTTCTATTCCCAAGGAGCCCTTAGGTGATTCTCCATTGCACATCTCTCCTATAGCTAACCTTAAAACAGTGCCCACAAACAGGGATAAAAACCAAGTTATGATACTTGAACAGCTCACCAAAGATCCAAAGGACTAGTTGTCCCTTACAGATTGGTGAGATAAGACAGGATAAAACAAGAGCACATTTCTAAGTGATCATTTCTCCCCAACTCTCTCTGGTGAGGAGCAGCCCTGAAACAGAGCTCCAGTCTCCTCTAACTATATGCAACTAACTTTTATGGAACAAAATATCTGTGTACCAGTCAGGATATGGTTTGCAGCTGTTATCCCCACATGAGTGAACCTCAACCCCTTACAGTTTAGCCAACCCCCATCCCTTGCTCACTCCTTGCAATCAATACCACAGACGAAAGCTACTCTGATAAAAGCAAAGCCCTATTCTCTGGTAGGCAAGAATGATGCTTTCCATGTGCTTACCTAGTCAACAATACTGCCATGCAAAATGCTTCACAGCTTTCCATGACAGATTCATATGCACATTTTACCAGGAAGATGTAATTAATGGCATCCTGAGAATCTTCACATGTGAAGTCCCTTGAGAAAGCTTAGCTCTTATCAGGCAAAGCTTATTGATTCAGGGGCAGGGTGTTTGGGCAGTCTACACCACTGCTGGGATGGAGCTGTTCCAGTGATAATACAAGGACAATCAATAATAATGATATGGTTGGCTCTGTGTGGACTACTGTATATGGAGAATGCCTTTTTTGTTTGTTGACAGGAAAAGTAATATAATCTAATGGAGAGTGGAAACAAGATAGCTATGGAGTGCAAAAATCAGGAACACTCCCTAGATTTCACATCTTTTGGCTGAATTCTTCCAAATTCTCCTTCTCTTCAGTAGGGAGCACTTGAGGAAATGGTAGTACAGGATAGTTGCTGCTTTTCATGATAACTGTGAGAAACCCAGCGGTGTGCAAACTCTCTGTTGAGCTGGGCAATTCCTGGGAACAACCAAAATGTACAGCCAGTACATTGAGGATGTGGAATTCTTAGATGCAGTCCAGGCCCCCTGTTCTCAACTCAGTTGGGTTTTTCTGACAGGAAGCCCAACTGAATGAGCAGTGCATGGAAAGGAACCTTGCTTCCCTTCAAAGAGACTTTCCCCAAGGGGTTGGGGCCCAGGCATGTTCATAAGGAGAATTCCTGGAGGTAAACACTACATTAGCTTCAGCAAACTATTTTGTAAATGCTCAGGGACCCATTTTGAGGCATTTGTACTTGGGAGCAATGAAGAAAGTTTGCAAGGGAAGTGGTCTGTGGCAGGCGATTGTTTGAAGCAGGAATCTCAGCTCACGTCAATCATCCAGGAAGACACCAAAGGACTTGTGTAGGCAGGAAATGGATAGAGATAGGGAAGGCAGGCATGGCCACGTGGGAAGTACAGTCTGAGATTCTCTACCTCTTTTATGAAGATCTCCATCTCACCAGGGCCTTGGTGGGAGACAGCCTGGAGAAACTGCATGTAAAGCTCCATGATGGGAGAAAACTGGAATGCCAAGTAACTAAGGGTACTACTGTATGCATATTTAGACAGAAAATGTCTGACACCTTCCAACAATGCTGGGAGATGTAGGACCTTTTTCTAACTATACATACATGACACTGTGCCCTTAGTTACTATATACAGGAAATGTTTTCAAAAATTCCCATATAAACCTGCCTGTACATCATGGCCTCCTGGTTGTCCTATTGCTTGTACAGGTATAACTAATATGGGAAGGATCTTTTGGGCTCTGGCACCAAGGCTTTGAAATTCTCTTCTTACTGCAGTGCAACAGGTGACATTCTTGGCAGTTTGGCACCTACTGAATGAAAACAAGTCTAATCATTTGCTGATTTTATTATCTAGCATACTAGGATTGTCATTTTTTAAAACTTTGCATTTTATTTGCTGCTTTAAAGTATTTTTGGCACTGCCTTGTGATCTGATAATTAACAATAGTATATAAGTATTTCAGATTAACCAATAATAAGAAAAGATAAGCACTGGACACTATTAACACTGTATGGTCTGCATACATTTTCTCCTTGTAATTTCTGCAGAGGGTGGGAGGGGGAATGAAGCTTCTGCTACTGATCATGATCATTTGAATGTGTTTGATGATCATCATCCATTTTCTTTCTGCTCCATCTAGCTAGAAATCAGTGCTCTTCTGTCCTCTAGGGTTCTCTTTTATTTTATGGGAATAAATAGCTTTGCTTTTTGTATCCTATTTATAGACACCTTCTCCACAGAGATCCCAACCCCTCCCCACTGAAGCTTATGCACATCTTCACACCCCAGCTAGCCACCACCTGATGTCCTATTTTTTCATTGGCTCTTCCTGTTGCCAAACCTTGTGAGCTCAACTCACTCCAATGCTGCCTACAAATTTCCTGTAGTGAGACACAATTGTCTTCATTTTTCATTCCTTTGATGTGTTCCTAAGGAACTGATGCATCACAACAACATCATATGCTCACTCACAAAGCCTCACAACTTCCATTACAGTTGGGAGGTTACAGTAGAAACGAGGGGATCTCTGATGATATTTTGCTAAAGAAACAATATCACAACAAAATATCAGCCTTCTGCCCCAAGACACAGTTCTAGGGCCAGTAAATTCCTATCAACCAGTTTCTGAAGAGGCATTGATATGCTTTCAGCTGGTACGTATTATTTAGCTGAAAGATGGGAAAACAATTCACTTCTGTGGCTGGATTTCTTATGATTATTGGATTTCTTATTGGGACTGACAGGACTCCTACAGAGAGGGGCCAGGTATCAGGGAGGATGGGAGGAAGGAGGAGGCTGGGAACTCCAAGGAAAGGAAGTGGTGGGAAGGAGTTGAGGTGCATGTACACCAATGCTAGGAGCATGAGTAATAAGCAGGAAGAGCTTGAAGCTCTCCTGGGAATAGGAGGGTATGGCCTAGTGGGAATCACAGAAACTTGGTGGGATGAAAGGCAAGTCTGGAATGTGACTTGCCTTTCATAGAAGGGTATCACCTTTTTAGAAAGGACAGGAAGGGAAAGAGAGGTGGGTGCATGGCTTTATACAGCAGGGAAGGGATAGGATGCAGTGAGATAGAATGCAGCACAGATGGGGATTCGGTAGAGGCAGTCTGGGTGAAACTTAGGGGTTTTGACAGGGAAAGAGACCTGACACTGGGGGTATGTTATCACCCTCCAGGTCAACTTGAGACCCTGGATGATGTCCTGACAGGCCAGATTGTAAGGATATCTCGGGGGAGAGACACAGTAATTATGGGAGATTTCAATCTCCTGGATATTACTTGGGAGACTCACTCAGAGGTGACAACCAGGTCACAGAGGGTTTTTCACACAGGGGGTCCGAGAGGCGATGAGGGGGGGAAACATCCTTGACTTGGTCTTGACCAATAGGGAGGCGCTGATAGATGAAGTACAGATTAGTGATCACTCCATCCTTTGCTTTGGGATCAGGGGACTGGGGACGTGCAGCAGGTCGAGCACTAGAAGCTGGGACTTCAAGAGGGCCAACTTTGGCCAGCTGAAGACCAGACTGGGGAAAGTCTCCTGGGATGGGTTACTGGAAGGTAAATGAGTTGAGGAGGGGTGGATAGCACTGAAAAGGAAGGTTTTGGAGGTGCAAGCCTTGACGATACCTCTAGTCAGTAAGGTGGGGAGGCGGAGGAGAGTGCCGCCATGGATGCAAAAGGAGGTGGTTAGAGGGATTAGATGAAAGAGAGACCTCCGTAGGAAATGGGTACTTGGGCAAATAGACAAAAGGGTATACCAGGAGGGGGAGACCCGTTGCAGAAGGATTCTTCGCAAGGCTAAGGCTGATTACGAACTGAGACTTGCCAAGAATATCAAGAGCAACAAAAAGGGCTTCTTTCAGCATGTAAATAGGAAGAGGAAAGGGAGACAAGTGGTGGGACCACTAAATAAGGAGAAAGGAGATCCAGTGACTGATATGAGGGAACAGGCACAGATGCTAAATGACTATTTTGCCTCAGTGTTCTCTCCGAAGCAGGACGGGGGATATCCGCATAGGAGATTAGATGAGGCTGGGGACTTAGGGGCACAGATTAGAGTCACCCCCCTTGAAGTCAAGGGGCTTCTCAAGGCATTGGACATTACAAAGGCACCAGGCCCTGATGGGTTACACCCGAGAGTACTTAGAGAGTTGGCAGGGGTTCTCTCACGCCCACTGGAATCCATTTTTGAGGCCTCATGGAGAATGCGTGAAGTTCCAGAGGACTGGAGGGTGGCATCAGTGGTCCCAATTTTCAAAAAGGGTAGTAGAAGGGGCATGGGGAATTATTGACCAGTTAGCCTTACGTCCATTGTAGGAAAAACAATGGAAAGGCTCATAATAGAGAGAGATCTAGTGATGCTAGATAGGGAAGGGAGGCTGACAGCCACACAACACGGCTTCCACAAAAACTGGTCCTGCCAGAAAAACCTTGTGGAATTCTATGACAAGGTTTCGAGATGGCTAGATGGAGGGGATGCAGTGGATGTGGTATACCTGGATTTCAGCAAGGCCTTTGACAAAGTGCCCCATGATATCCTGGTGGAGAAACTGGGGAGTTTTGGGATACACCAAAGCACTGTCCCGTGGATTAGGGCATGGTTGACTGACCGAAAGCAGAAGGTAACCATTAGTGGGGAATCATCGGGATGGTGGCCAGTGACAAGTGGGGTCCCTCAGGGCTCTGTCCTGGGGCCGATCCTGTTTAATCTTTTCATTAACGACATGGAAGAAGGGGTGAACAGTCTGCTGATCAAATTCGCAGATGACACTAAAACTGGAGCAGTGGCCACAACTGAGGAGCAGGTACTCCAGATCCAAAAAGATCTGTATAGACTATGGAAGTGGGCAGGAGACAACAGGATGGTGTTCGATGTGGATAAGTGCAAAGTCTTGCACTTGGGGCATAGGAATAGCTGTCATAAGTACAGGTTAGGTGATAAGTGGCTGGAGAGCAGCACTTGTGAAAGGGACCTCGGGGTACTGGTTGACTGCAGGCTAAACATGAGTCAGCAGTGTGATGCGGTGGTCAAGAGGGCGAACGCCACCCTTGGTTGCATAGCGAGAAGTGTGGCTTCTAGATCCAGAGAGGTATTACTACTACTCTATATGACTCTGGTGCGCCCGCAACTGGAGTATTGTGCTCAGTTTTGGGCCCCTCATTACAGAAAGGATATAGCCAGGTTAGAGTCAGTGCAGCGTAGGGCCACAAGGTTGGTGGCTGGTTTGCAGGGGATGGGGTATGAGGCAAGACTGAGGGAACTGAGTCTCTTCAGCCTGGAGAAAAGGAGACTCAGAGGGGATATGTTGGCGACATACAGGTATGTGAGGGGGTGTCACACGGAGGTGGGTAGAGGCCTGTTCTCCCCTGCAGAGGAAGGCAGGACGCGCTCCAATGGAGCAAAGCTCAGGGAGCCAAGGTTCCATTTGGATGCCAGGAAGCAATTCCTGACAGTCATGACCCTGAGGGTGTGGAATGGGCTTCCACAAGAGGTCATTGAGGCCCCATCAGTGCGGGTGCTCAAGGATAGGCTGGACGTGCACATGGTGGGCATGTTGTGAGCGGAGCCAGATGGTGCCGGAGGTCAGACTAGATGGCCCGGGAGACTCCTTCTGACTCGCTCTGTTTCTATGATTATGCATTCATACAGCTTGAAGGAAGCCAGGGAATTTGTTAGGAAAGGCATTTCTAATGAGTGAACTGTCACACTTACACAACACTAACTTTAAGTATCAGTGCCTGAGTTAAGTGATTCTATTCGCGCTATCAGAGGGTTTCCTGAAATATGTCTTGTTTGGTTCATTCCTCCAGGAACCTCTCTTTCTTCTTACATCTCAGCATGTAATGATAAATAATGCATCATCTTCCAAACAGTCTTGTGAATGCTGCTTCCTTAATGGCATTAGACAGCATTCTCCAACCCGGTGCCCTCCAGATGTGTTGGACTACAATATGTATAATTCCTACACAGCAGGGCCAAATGCTGTATGGAGATAGAGCAAGTTGCAGTCCAGCACAGCTGGAGGGCAGTCACTTGGGAAAGGCTGGTATCAGGGATACATTTCAAAAAGAGAGTAAGGGAAACAAAGAAATGGAAATTAACCCCATTACCACCAGCTTTACTATTTAGCACTAACAGTGATTGACAGTCCCTGGTTTAAAATGAAATCCTGGCTGGATTTTTAAAAAAATTCTTTAAAAACAACAACTGAGTTCCATTCTTCATTCTTTCTTTTGCATGTGTCGTTGTAACAACTGTCGTGTAAGGTTAATGACAGCCTCTCATTACCCTTGTCAGATATGTAGTGATGTGGCCCAACAAAAGGGCCGAGTGGTGTCTGCTTGTCAGACTGCCATGTTTTGCATAGCAGATGGTCACTGCATTTGGAGAGGCCCTGCTCAGATCCGTCAGCGCTATCCCGGACACGTGTGTGCAGAAAACATTTTTCTCTAATGGGGCAGCTCATGGGTGGAATACTGATTGGGCACAGCAAGATGGTAAGGGTGGGTGGAGGTTCTTGCTTTTTATTTTTGTCTTAAGCCTTTTTCAGATTATACTGTCGTAAACAGAAGGAGAAAGACATGTGAGGCTCCTTCGTCAAGCCTGCTTCATATATAGCCCAATCTTAAACATAGCAAGTAGTATCACTGCAACTTCTATATGCTTAGAACCAGTATGAAAATGTGGTGGAGGAGCCTTCCATTATTACTGACATTATTCCATTATTTCTGACATTAAGAGGAAAAAGGAGGCATAATGTCATAATTAGATGACTTAGCGATCAAAACTCACGAGTTTGCAATATTCACCTTTGTAGAGAGCCTGGACCAATGCATTGCAAATTTGCTTTTAATTTTGAAATTGACTTTAAGCCTTAGAGCATGCACAGTCTGCATCTAGAAAATGCTATTTCCATACATGTGCTGGACTGTTTGGTTCAACCTTTTAATTTATTCAGGAAATGTGATGTCACTTTAACCATTTAGTGAAAAGCCTTGTTTTCTTGTTTGGTAAGTAAAAGGGGATGCTAGTAAGTGGCCCTTAAGTATGAGAGAAGGATCCTGAGAGGGAATTCAAGTAGGAGGAGGTTTCTGTGGCATGGTGAAGACCAGTGCATCTGGGTTGCACAGTGGCACACAGGGCTTTGATAGATGTAGTATATTGCCTATGCAGGTATTAACTAAACTTCCTTGAACATAATATGTTCCTGGGGAAGTGGGGATGGCAATGATAATAAACTTAAAGGAGATGCAGCAACAGCAGGCAAATTCCCTACCCACCCAACTCTTTTCCAGTAGAAAAACAGCTAACTTGATTATTGAGAAGGTCATGTGAAAACAAACCAATCAGCAAGGGCTTCACAATACCATGATTTTCCGTCCATTCCCACTACTTCCCCTTTTAGATTGCAAATATCTCCACTTAGTTCTACCAAAATCGATATAGTAATTATTGATAGTAATTATTAACATCACTAGATAGAGGAAGAGAAATACATGTTTATATAAGCAGTCCATAGATCCCAATAGGCACCCATATAACTTCTATGGCTGTAGGAAATACACTCCAATATAGCAAGAGCCGTAAGATCTTTAGTCCACTGAATGATAAGACGGTGGCTGTTTTACTGTACAAGTGTGGAATACAAGTCTTTTTGCAATAGTAAGGACTCCCAGTACCCACTTTTATTGTTAATCTCTACATCACAGGAATATAATTTAAAAGTACATGTACATCTGCTATTACCACAGAATTTCAAGAGCAAATTTCATATAAAAAATAACTTTCAACCAAAATGAAGGCACTGAAGGACCTGCTCATAACATGTACCTTGATGAGACATTATCCTCATTACATTGCCAGAATATAGCAGAGTGAGACAGCTTCTTGATATCTAGTTTATTTTACTTCTATAGAAATAGTACAAGTGGAAGCTAAATTTACCTTCTGTGGATTAGGTGTTATAAAGCAACACACCTTTTTTGTTTGTTTTTTTGTTTTAGTTATTTTTGCAAATAAAAAGTAAAGCAGAATACTATGCATTCTCATGTTGCCAGTGTGCTAAGAAACCAATATGCTATGCAGGATGGCTTTTTGTTTCTTATAGCCTTCTCTGGATGACACAAAAATAAAAAGGGTGTTTGTATATGTGTGTGAAACATCTGCTTGAACTGAATGAATCCATAATATTGGGTACCAAATGTATCCATATTAGGTACCAATATTCATTGACTATTGAAATGGTCTACTTTGTTAATACAGGTTGTTATCATCTTTCTTGCACTAAAGAAATTCTTCACTTCTGGTTGGGTGATGGCATTTTCTTTCTGTTCTGAAGCAACATATGTGCTGACCTTTAGAGGCTTTAATCATAAATCTTTTATAGGTAGTGAAGAGCTTTTGCCAAACATTTTTCAAAAAGTTTGCTGTGAGCATTACACATGGTGGCATCATGTTTTCTTTTTGGTCTCCAATGGGAGCTGTCAGGAAATGAGCACACTTGTCAAAAAAGCTGGCTCAGCAGAACTTGGCTTCCTCTCACAGTCCCTCTCTAGCACTGCGATTGGTCTTTCTACAAACAGACCTTCAGAAAACCAGAGATTTCATACAATGAAGAAAAGCAAAGAGATGTTAAAATAAAACAACTGAGAACTAAGCATCCTGTGCATAAATGATTCCTAATCATTGAAAAAGTAAGTGTTCCTACATAGCCCATCCAGTTTGTTTTGAGCAATACAAGGGAAACAGTAGTGTAAACTGAAATCACAGTTCCCGTGAATAAATATGAAAGAAATCAGGATGGAAGTATACCAAAGGGACCTCATGTAGAAATGCAGGCAAGTCTTTGTCCAAAATCTTCATTAGTACTGCCCTGATAAGTAAAGAACTCCCTTTAGGAAGATTCGAACCTTGACATCTTCAGGAAAAGTGGATGCTATATGGCTTTATGTCATTATCAGACATACATGTGTGCATGTACACACACAAGCAAGCAAGCAAGCAAGCAAGCAAGCAAGCAAGCAAGCAAGAAAGAAAGAAAGAAAGAAATCTACTATCAGGCTTTCTTATGCTAACTCACAGATTATTTGTTACTTGAAATGCATGCAAGCTTGGGGGACAAGCAATGGGTGCAAAAGTTCACTAAACAAAAGAGCAAGTTTGCCATATGGCAGGGTTTTCTTTTTCAGGTGCCTGATTTTCTATTTATCTATCTATCTATATAGCCACATGGCAGCTTTTTTTCCCTTTCCTTTTCTTTTAAAGAACCCTTAGACAATATCAGGCAATTGCATCCATTGCAGTGCATTAACATATATCCATGTATCTCATACATATCTGCAGGTGGTAATGCTACTAAGACTGGGCATGATGCTTTATTGAAAGAAGTGCCTCGGATTGCTCATTGTTTGCTGCTGATACTACTGCTTATTTCTGTGTGCTGGTTCTCCTAAAATAATGTTTTTAAAACACCAAGAAATGCTGAGAAAAGAAAGAATGTTGCTTTGTATCAGAATTATTACTTTAAGTAAGAAGGCTGCAATTTGATTTCATGGTTTAGTGTTGATAGCTCCACCGCAGTGCCCATGGATATCTCTCTTGGCACCGGGCAGGCTCCCTGCCCCTGTTGATTTTAGGCAGACAGACAGACAGATGTGTGTGTGTGGGGTGGGTGATAATATGGCAAAGTACAGAGCATGTTTCCGGACTGTCTTTATTTCCAAAAAAACCTCTTTGCCCCACATGGCTATGTTGTCTCATCAGTTTATTGTCTGTGAAATAGGCATTGAAGCACAGAAATGTGGGTTCAAAAGAGTGGCTTTGTGTTTTGGTGCTGAGACCTCACGCCTGGCTGATACTGAGGTTCTTGGGCATGTTACTTCCCTTTTAGACTTCTGGGAATGGGTGTTTGGCATTTGTCCAAGCCTACCATGGCATCCATAGGGCAAGCCCTATGGCAGCCATTTTGGGAGAGCACCCAACAGTCCAAACATGCCCACTCCCTTGAAAGCTAGGAGACTTTGCCTTAGCAAGTACCAAATCTCTTCACTCACCTGACTATGTTGGGAAAATTTGGATAAATCCTGTCTGAAAAGCATTACTTTTGTGTGTTTTTGCCTTGTGGGATCAAATCCTGTCTTCTTTCTCAAAACCAAGCTGTCACTGTTTAAAATGGCATCCCCCCCCCCGCTCCTTTCGCTCACCTTTAGCTGTGGGCTACAGTAGGCAGGCCATTCAGTCCAAATATACATTGTAAATAGTCATTGTTGGAATTCAGTTTACAAGGAAGTATCTTTTGATAGCCCAGAGGCTCCATGTGCCCTGGCCAATTCAGAATGTTAGAGTAGATAAGAGTCTTGAGTTCATGCATAGTTGCAGTAGCTTGAATTTACATGTCTAAGCAGACCTGGAGATGGGTTCAAGCTACTGAACTAAAGTGTCAATACAGGCAATTAGAAATATTGTAATCTCATTGTTACTGTGTGATTGACTGACATTTCTTTATCTGTTCTGTATGTGATGACCTCAGAATCTTATTGTAATCTCTACATTCTGTCATCAATTGCCCTGTACCTGTATGTGACTGGGAGTGTATAAAAACTCTCTAGTTGTGTTGAAGCTTTGCAGCAGAGTTCATCTCTGACTGCTCGGTAATGCATGTATTATCGTGAGTACCACAGGAACCTTGGGGTAAATACAATAAAGCCTCAGATGGTCTGGATGCTTGGTCTTTCCCACGAACCCGAGTTTTATTCCCTTTTCTCAAATTAGATTCCAGGATTCTGACAACTAGAATAGAAATAATGAATGGCAAGCCATGTATGTTTGAGGGAGAGATTCTATGGCAGAGTAATGACCACATCCCAAACTTCAGTTGCTTGCTGCGGCTAAGGTGGGAAGACAGAGTTGTGTAATATTCCTTCCTGTTCAGTCTGATTAGTGCAGAGGGAAATTTTACTACAGCTCTTATGTTGATGCAGCTTTGGCCCTTTCTGTGACTAGATTGCCAAGACTCATACAGCCAACTGACACACATCCCTTCCTTCTTATACATGTGGGAACAAATGACACAGTCAACTGGAGCTTCGAAGAAATCATGTCAGACTTTGAAGCTTTAGGGTGGAAGGGCAAGAACTTTGCAGCTGCTGGGAAAATTTGGATAAATCCTGTCAGAAAAGCATTGCTTCTGTGTGCTTTTGCACTGTGGAATAAATCCAGTACTCCCTTCTCAAACCAAGCTAAGTCACTGTTTAAAATGGCATTCCTCCCCTGCTCCTTTCTCTCACCTTTAGCTGTGGGCTACAGTAGACAGGCTATTCAGTCCAAATATGTACTATATACCTTCACAATTGTTAAATAATCATTGTTGGAATTCACAGTTTACAAGGAAGTAACTTCCTAGCCCAGAGGGCTCCCTGTGCCCTGGCCATTCAAGGGTGCTGATGCATTACTTAGGGTCTGAGTCTGGATGAGCTTATCATGAATAGTTTCTCAGTAGCTTGAATTTACATGTCTGAGCAGACCTGGAGATGGGTTCAGGTTACTCAACTAAAGTGTCAATACACTGCAATTAGAAATATTGTAATCTTATTGTCACTGTATGATTGACTGACATTCCTTTATCTGTTCTGTATGTGATGACCTCAGAATCTTATTGTAATGCCTGCATTCTGTCATCAATTGCCCTGTACCTGTGTACGTGACCAAGAGGGTATAAAATGCCCTGCAATGGTATTGAAGCTTTGCAGCAGTTCACCTCTGCCTGCCCGGTAATGCATTATTGTGAGTACGGACCCATGGGGAACCTGGGCCAAACAATAAAGCCACAGATGGTCTGGACGCTTGATCTTTCCCATGAACCCGAGTTTTATTTTCTCCTCACAAATTGAAATTCTGGGATTTTCTGACACAGCCCAGATATTTTTCTCTTCAATTCTTCCAGTTCTTGGAGAAGGAATAAGCAGGGAAAGAAAAATTCTCCATGTGAATGCCTGGCTTCAAAAGTGGTGCTGATGGGAGAGATTTGGTTTCTGAGAACACAGGGTATACTTCCTGGGAGATGGAATGCTGGCAAGGAATGGGTTGCACCTTACAAAGACTGGAAAGAATGTCTATAAGGAGTCTGGCTAAAGGAATATCTATCTAAAGAATATCTTTAAACCAGATCCTACAGGGAAGGAAGAAGTATACCTGGGAGTAATAACAAAGACTTATGCACCACAAAAGATGGAACAGCTCTAATAGTGCCCAATAATAGTCTTCTAAAAATGTAGGAAGAAAGCTAGAGTGTAAAGCATGTGGTCTTTGATTTCTATGTATCAGTGCCTGGAACATGGGAAATAAACAGCATGAACTTGAATGCTTAATACAGGAGGATGAATACAACCTTATAGGTATAACTGAAACTTGGTGGGATGACTCCAATGACTGGAATTCAACAACTGCAGGATATAACCTGTTCAAGAAGAACAGAAGGAACAAAAGAGGAAGAGGAGTGACACTATCTATTAAATATATATATTAAAGATGTATATCTCTGTGCAGAAATATCAGAGTATGAGCTTAGTTACCCATTGAGATGATCTGGATCAATATAAATGGAACAAGGAATAAAAAGAACACAGTGGCTGGAATTTACTATTGACCATTCAGTCAAGGAGAAGATGAGGATGAAACTTTTGAAAAGCAAATTGCCAATATTTCGAGAAGGCACGATGTTGTTATGGGGGACTTCAACTTCCCTGATATCTGTTGGGAGACAAATTCTGCCAGACACAGCCCCTCCAAGAGATTCCTAACATGCATTGCTGATAATTTCCTCCAGCAGAAAGTAGAGAAAGAGAGGCATGGTTTTCCTTGAATTGATACTAATCAACAGGGAAGACCTAGTGGACAAAGTGGCAAAAATGGAAACTCTGAGGGAAAGTGACCACGCCATATTTCAATTCTTGATTGTAAAGTAATCAAAAGCCAAATGTAGCCAAACACATGCCCTAGATTTCAGGAAAGTCAATTTTAATAAACACAGAACAAGTCCCAGGGAAATTGACTCTAATGAGAATAAGAGTACAAGACGTGTGATAATTTTTTCTAAAGGTGGTGGGGGTATTCTAAAGGCACAATTACAAAGAATTCCAACAAGGAAAATGGGTAAAAGATAACAGAAGAAGCCCACATGGCTTCACAAAAAAACTTAGAGATGATCTGAAAACAAAAAAGGACATGTATAGGGAAAGAAGGCCAGACTATAAAGGAAGAATACAGGCAGGCAGCACAGAACTGCAGGGAGAGCAGGAGGAACATTAAAGCTAGGAATGTTCTTAGGCTAGTGAGGAATGCTAAAAGCAACAACGACAACAAAAGTCTTCTTCAGATATGTCCAAAGTAAAAGAGAGAGAAAAGAAATAGAAATTCAGCTGTTCAATGTGCATGGCAAAATGGTAATAGGTGACAAAGAAAAGGCAAAAGTGCTCAATTCCTACTTTGGCTCAGTCTTCTTCCAGAAGATCTATGTCCTTCCTGATGAATGGGAATTACAGGATGAAGGAGCAGGATGAAGCTCAAAATTGATAGGCAAATGTCCTATCTGATGAACTCCATCCTAGGATCATAAAGGAGCTGGCAAAGGAACCTCTAGAACTGCTGTCTATTATTTTTGAGAAATCATGGAGACAGAGGAAGTGCCAGATGACTGGAGAAGGGCCAATGTTGTCCTTCTCTTCAAGAAAAGTAGAAAAGAAGAATCTGGGAAAATGCTGGAGCAGATTATAGAGCAGTTAGTCTGCAAACACCCTGAAAACAATGCACTGATTACTGGAACGTAACTTGGATTTGTCAAAAACAAATGCTGCCACACTAATCTGATTTCACTTTCTGATTGGATAAGCAGTGTGGTGTAGTGGTTAAGAGTGTGGGAATGGGACTTAGCTGACCTGGGTTCTAGTCATGGAGCCCACTGGGTGATTTTGGGCCAGTCACATTCTCAGCCCAACCTACCTGACAAGGTTGATATTGTGGGGATAAGATTGAGAGTAGGAGGAGAATGATTTAAGTCACTTTAAGTCTGTAAGAAAAAAGCTGGGTATAAATCCAATAACTAAATAAAATAAATAACTTGCCTGACTGAATGTAGATTATGGTATGGACATAATCTACCTTAACTTCAGCAAAGCCTTTGACAAAGTGCCTCAAGATATCCTTATTAGCAAACTAGCAAGCAGTGAACTAGATGGAATACCAAAAAGGTAGGTCCACAGTTGGCTGCAGAACTCAAAGAGTGTTCATCAATGGCATTTTTCCATACTGGGGAGAGAGAACATATGGGGTACCTCAGGGTTCAGTTCCATCAACATTTTTATTAATGGTTTGCATGAGGAAGTGTAGGGAATGCTTATCAGATCTGCAGATGACACAAAACTGGGTGGGATAGCTAATTCCCTGAAAGATAGAAACAAGATTCAAGGTGATCTTGATAGGCTAGAGGGCTGGACTGGGAACAGCAGAATGCAATTCAATTGGGACAAATGCCAAGTTCTGCATCTAGGAAAAAAGAAACCAAATGCATCATTACAAGATGGGGAATACTTGGCTCAACAATACTGCAAGTGCGTAGGCTCTTGGAATTGTCGTAGATCACAAGCTGAATATGAGTCAACAATGTGATGTGGCTGCAAAAAAAGACAAATGCCTTTTAGGCTGCATTAATAGAAGTATCACTTCCAAATCCAGTGAAATACTAGTTCCCCTCTACTTGGCACTGTTAAGGCCTCAACTTCAGTGCTGTGTCCAGTTCTGGGCATCACAGTTTAAGAAAAATACAGACAAGCCGGTAAGGGTTCTGAGGAGGGCAACAAGAATGATCCAGGGACTGGAAACCATGAGAAGAGACTGAAATAACTGGGCATGTTTAGCCCTGAGAAGAGATATGACAGAAAAAGGAAGGACAGGTTTTCTTCTCAGTCATTTCAGAGTGCAGGACATGGAATAATGGGCTCAAGTTACAGGAAGTCAGATTCTGGATAGATATCAGGAAAAAATATCCTGACTGTTAGAGCAGTATAGCAATGGAACCAATTACCCTGGGAGGTTGTGGACTGTCCCACACTGGAGGCATTCAAAGTGCAGATGGCTAGCCGTCTGAAAAGGATGGTTTAACTCAATGTCCTTCACTGAGCAGGTGGTTGGACCTGATGGTCCTCTGGCCCCTTCCAATTCTACTATTCTATGATTCTACGAAGCCTTGGCTGTGCCAGCATGTCCTGGGCCTCCATCAGTAGCATCACAAATACCCTTCTGAAAGAAGAATAGCAGTTTGACCTCTACATATGTGGAAATTTCCTCAGTCTTGCTAAGGAGGCTTCCAGGATTATTCATGTGTGCTTCTTTCTCCCCACCACTATGACTGCTGTCTATGGGCTTTCAGCTGATCAAAGGTCAGCAGCAGAGTTGCATTCTAAGACATTTAGGATACATCTTGAAGTGTGATTGAGTGAATAGGTATGCTAAAGCAGGTGTGTAATATTCCATCCTGATGAAAGAGCTAAATCTTGAAAAGGTTTGCCTTCTGTGTAAAGCTTCTATATCATAGCTCAGTTCCTCTGGATCAAACATAAGGTTGACAAAACAGTTCATAAATTATGTCAGGTTCATCTTGCTATTCTTCAAGTTGATGTGCTTGCTTTTAAAATCAAGAAATTTGGGCATTCACTGCTCCTGTTTTCAAGGATATACATTGTTATAAACATAATCCCAATCTGTTTTATACTTTGTTGAAATGTATAAACTTTGGGTTGCACATTACCTTTGCTTAGAGTAGAAGCCCTGAAATGAATGGAACTTAATTTGGACTAACATTAGATATAACTGACTGGATACAACTCTGCATAACAGTTTCTTATCCTAAAGCTTCTGAGCACTGTGAAAATTATGGGAGAACTTGAAAGCTCAGTAGAACATGGCATTTCACATGCTGCCAGGCTGATAACAATTTAAATAATTTTGAAACTGTCTTATAGCAAGCCTAAATGTTGCTAAATATTTGGTTCAGGTTTTTTTTAATGCAGATTCCTTTCCATTTTTAATTTACATGTCTGCTGTTGACCATGTGATATGTAGGCGTGATTTTTTTCCCATCATAGATGTGCTTGGTAGATATTGAACTTATTTAAAGCCTATCCTTGCAATTTCTGAAATGCTTTGCTTTTCAGTACTTGAGACCCAGAAATCTATCAAGCTAAATAAACTTGATGAAGTTATATAAGGCAGAAGTGGAACTGGGAATCTCTTAGTTTTACATGAACAACAAGCAGTGGGGGTGGGGGGTGGGACAAGGTAACCCTACAAAAGCTGTTAACTAACACATGAACAGCATCCTTTAATTTTCTGCATTCACTAGGCATGGAGAAAATCCATTTTCCCCTGGATATTTTGGAATGCAGCTCCCATCAGACATATTCAACATGGCCAATGATCAAGAGTTCTGGGAGATTGTACTCCAAAACGTCTGGAGAGCTCCAGGTTATCTATCTCTGAAATTCCTCACCAAACCTTATTTTCATAGAAGACATGGGTCAACCTAAGGACTCTATCAGGGGTCCAAAAGAACACCTTTAAAACTCATCCTGAACCCTGCTTTGGATCTCAGTTTTTTTTATTCCTGCCACTTATAGGCAATGTTGCATCAGGCAGGAGACTCCCAGTGCCTGTCAAAATGTTTGTTGGCAGCCAGGAAATCCTTTCCCACAAGGTCTACTCATGAGTGAGGGTCCATTTGAGAAGAGGGAAACATTCTTTCTGCAGACAGTGAGGAAGCAGACATACTTGCAACTGCTGAATCAAGAAGAGAGGTAGTTGACAGCACACTCTTCCCAAACTGCTTCTACTATTCCCATTTGAGTTAGGGAAGAGCAAATTGTGACCTTGCAGATGCTTCTAGATGGCATTGCCATTTTTTGGAGATGAAAAGAGTTGTATGCTGTTGGGCCCAACCTGTAACTTTTACATGCCCATCTGCATAACTATACTTTCAGCTAACATCCTGTGTCACCTTTGCTAAGCTGGAAAGGTGTGCAGCCTCATGGTTTTACAGGATCCTTCTAACTCTACTCCCGGTGTTCCACTGATGCTGTGAGCCACTGTTCCAATTTATTGTGCTTGCTTGGGGTCCAATATGGTGCTTGGATTAGAAGAAAAGCTAAGGTGTGGGTAGCTAATGAGGCAATGGGACTACTGTACATGCAGTGTAGCCATCCAGCTTTTAATGACTGTATGGCTTCCCCTCTTCAGACAGTGATGGGTATTCATTCACGTACTTCAAAACATGGTGAACAGCTGCATTTGGGAATTCTTCTGCTATATCATTCTGCCAAGTGGGGCCTTGGATATTTGCCCCCAAATTCTTTCTTGAGTAAGCTATGGGTGGTGGTAGAAAGCAGGTATTTTCTGCCCCTTCTCTGAAACTAGAGCACTGATTGGGTGTAGAAAACAGCTGTCAGTCTCTGTGCACTTTTAAGGCTAGGTATAACATGAACTGCTGCATACTTGGACCAGTTGAAGTTTTCCAAATACTTTTCAAATGCAGCCCAAGTAAGAGAGCATAACCTCCTCTACTCTTCCTGGGCAGGGGCCTGGAAGAAAAAAAAGACATGCAGTTGAACACAGAAGTACACATTGAATTTTTTTTTCTTTTAAATGTGCACTGACCTTTAAGGAACATGCACACTGCTTAAGAACTAATTCAGCCATAGGCAAGTATAAAAATGTTTGATGTCTGCTGGGAATTCAGCAGTGCTTCACTGCCTTTACTCTCCTAGAGATTTCAGCAGATATAGTTTTCAAAGGCAAGGGGTTTGGAATCCAGCTCTCAGGGACCATCCAGGAATGTTTGAATTTCTGCATGGAATGACACCATTACTGTACTGCCCACTCTATTTTTCTGCAGCCCCTGAGGACCAAAGTAGATGAGACATGGGACTTCTCTGACTGGAGCTTTTGATTTTTTAGAAAGCAACTGATTTTCTCTGCCCCCGGGCCCTGATACACATTACAATTTGGATCAGGACCATCACACAAGAGCTCCACTTTTGTTCTTTGCTGATTTTCTTGTGCATTTCACCCACCCACCCCAACACATTCAAGATGCTATCAACTATGAGGAGAAAAAATAGGTGAAATGCCCCATCCATGACTAATTATAATTCTGGAGGAGGGATGATTCACTCTGGGAAATCAGTATGATGGGCAAAATATTACTTGTCCTATACTTCAGCCTAACTCCATATTGTTCAGTTTCTCATGGCTGCTTTTTCAAATCTAAAAAGACATCAGGAGTGCCAGTCACTTGGTTTTGTCTTAGCTACAGATGTTGAAAGTGGTGTTTAACCACTCTGTAGTTCAGATAAGTAGGATGCTTTGCTACATAGGCAGCTGATGCATGTGGCACAACAGAGCCATCTCTAGTCCTTACTAAGAAGAATCACAGTTTTGTGTGGCTCATGAACAGTCAACTGGGGAAGATTTAGAAAAAGATTTTATCTAGGCTTGTGTACTCCAGGTGGCCAAATCCCAAGTTGAACTGGATGACTTTGGAGGCATTTGTTGGCTCTCTAGGTGAAATGGGTTTGCATTAAAGAAGACAGAACTGAATCTGAACTTTGTTGAAACTTCATGAATCTTTCGTACTTCAGAGAGCTGCGTAAGTGCAGGCAGAATGGTCACAAATTTTTGCTAATTTACAGCTCACACTATGGTGGGGATGGGAAGGAAACAGAGTGACTGGCTACTTTCCAACCAGAAAGAACAGTTTAAGGGGACTGTCCTCTCACAGTGCTTTAGAGGATGATGGGGTGGTGCCAATGCCAATTTACACATGCTGTAAAGTCTCTCTCTTAATGATACCCTATTTGTAAAAATGGGGCGAATAGCATATTTGGTTTCAGATAAAAAGCTTCAGACATAAAGATTCAAGGTGTGGTGGGTGGGCAGCAAGAGGTAAAGCTCATGTAGACAAAAAGCCAGCTAGCCCAAGGGATCAGATACAACAGAACACATCAAGGCCTCTGCATCTTCATTCGTCCAAATGTCCATAGGCTCTCTGTGTGTGTATGGGGGTGGGGGGCACACTAGGTTGTGTTTATAGGGCTGATGACTTTCAAGAGCTTGCATCTCCAGCCCCAGTAGGCCATCTCCTAACTCTGTCTCTGGAGGGGAGAGGTTGATCTTATGGAATGGCTTGCTCTAGTCTATTCTGTGCTCTTTGTTAGTTCATTCTTTGCTGAGCAGGAATGTTGGAGAAACTTCAGTAAGAGAGAGATTCTGTGTGGCTCCCTTCTCCTCTGATTTCTTACCCTGCAGCTATTCCTCATTCTTCCAAACCATCCCTATTGGTTGTTTTCCTATTCTTGTCCATTCACACTCTGCTCCTTCCACATTTATTCATGCTGTTTAGATGCTCTGATAAGCTGAATGGGCACTGTTCTCTCCCTTCTCCTCAGTCCACCCACCCCATTTTGGACTCAGGCTTAGCTTTTATTTCTAATTGAACCATGCCCTTTATTAATAGTATATATTTGTGCATTGTTTATTATATTTTACTGTTTGGTTTATGTTCTTTGTGGTATGCAGTCTCTTGCTTGTTTATTGTATGTATACACTGTATTTATGCATTTTATCAGCAGTAGACACGCTGTTATGAGCGACTTTCTGGGCCCAAGCACTCCTAATGTTAATCAAGTGTAATACAGTTACACAGTAAGAGACAAGTACATGGTGATGCAAAGAGACATGGTGTCAGGCAGAGCATGGGATGGGATCACTTAGAGGTGGACACTGATCCCTGCTGTGTGAACTGCGGAAGAAACCCTGGCTCTTTACTGCCACAAGTCTCAGATGTTAGGGAAACCAGAGTTTGAGGAGTCCTCAATGTTCCTATCCCACAAAAGCTGAAAGGCATTACAGAAGACAAAGTATGAAGCCACTAGAAACAATTTTAAAGTATTACAGGACTGTGAAAATTCCCCCTGCACAATGACCATGGATCACTTTGCTTGAATTTTGTGAGGGTTTAGCACACATAAGGGGTAACTGAAAAAAAAGTTATAGCCCTTTTTTAAAAAAAATAATAGTAATAGTATAAATTTAAAGTGACCTAGTACCAAAATCCCTGTACCAACTTCTCTGCAAGTTGTCATATTTCATTTCTTCAGAAAGGTCAAGTGATATATAATCCCTTTAAAGGGTTACAAAAATATAGTTTGTGGATTTCCAAAGAAAGTAAATGAGACCCATTTTCCAAATCTCATTTTGGACATGGGTTTGAGTTGCAATAGCCCCTTCCCTCTAAATTAATATGAGTCAAACTGGTCTGTTTTCTGAATTCCTGACCTAAGTTTTAGGGTTAACTCATATTCTTAATGTTGTCCTGTTGGAGGAGTCAAGGCCCAACAAGACATGAAAGCAAGGTGTTATTTGCAATCAGATAGGGGTTTTTTGGTGTGTTTGTGTTTTCTTTTTTAGCAGCTACCTTGTTTCCTAATTTTCATCTGGGCCTTAACATGTGGGAAAGTTTAACCAATGGAGAGCTGCTACAGGAAAAGGAAAGAAAGGCTTAATTTTGTTCTTCATATATGCTGTAAGAACTGATGTGAACACCCACTCATGCTTGCCATTAATCTTTAAAAAACTGACATGAGTGTAAGTGATGCATTCAGCACTAGGATCATGTCTAGTATAACTCTCAGACAATGTAAAAAGTCTAGAGGTGATATCTCATAAGCAATGGAGGCAAGTTTGGTATATATGCATACAGTTTTGTTGCCTAGGAAACATCTAAACTCAAGAATGTTTGTATAACTTCTGGCAGATCTTAGCAATTGCATGACTGTGTGAGGATGAAATGTGCAGATAGCATGAAGGGTACACATGCTAGAGATACCCTCAGTGATCTCCATTCCTGTCCATCCCACTTCAGATATATGAAGGTTTGAGGCAGGTGGCTTCACACATTTGGCTTCTGTTCCATCAGATTAGGCACCTCATGTCAATGAAGTTTCCTGACTTCATGGAGGCTTCAAATGTTGCTAAAACATGCAGCAAAATCCCCTTCAGGAGTAGAATGGATGGAGACAACTCAGTGGAAGTCAGTGGGCGTAGAGCTAGCAGGTGCACTCCTGTGCTCTGTCCCACACTTTAGCCCCATGCATTTAGGATCAATAGAGTAGTGGAAAACTCCAAAGAGCAGGCACTTGTTACAGCAACCCTAACCCCATAGCAACATACCTGAGGGAGAGCCCAACAATCCAGGCCACTGCCTTGATCTGGGTCCACACACCACTTTTAACAGCTTCCATCTCTGTTAAAGGGTTTTCATTGGCCCTTCAAGAACAACCTATTCCAAGCTACTTTGCATTGCATCAGGGAATAATAGATTCTTGTGGGCAAAATTCATTTCTCCTCATCTACATTGAGGCCTCACAGTAGCAGAAGATGCCAGCATCCCAGCTTATAAAGGATTGCCCTTGCTGCATTACACCACTACTATGCTTTATGGCTAGCATAACTCCAAGCCACCCACCGTATTGTGCCCCAGAGCTAACACTGGCCAAGAGGGCATGGGCATGAAGTAAATCATCCATATGGTTCAGTAGGAGAGCTCCTTGTGCATACAAAGACTTGATATGTTGATGGAAAGAGCAAATTGCCTCCTTGTACCTCACCAAATGACCTTTGCAAGCAGCTTTGTGTTCCTAATAGAGGCTCACCAGATGCCTCTAGACACTCTCAGAGACCTGGTACTTTGCTACACACTACAGCAGTCATCCAATGCTTGGGGAACTGTTAACTGGATGAGTCCTAGCTGGACACTAGTGTGCATCGACCGACTATGACACAAGCCTGCTTGCTTCATGAAATTTCTTCACACCCTGGTAGTGAACAAACCACAGTGAGGCCAAGACATCTGCTGTTTATGTTCAAGGCATGGCAAGAACTGGGGTAATTTAAGAACCTGATACATAATGTAACAGCCCTTTTGATCTCCAGCTAACCTTAGTCAGTATGTTACCTCCCAGAAACATTAAATCAATAGGAAATTTGTGGCTGATATCAGGAGGATGTGAATGACACCATTCCATTGCTACAATATATATGTCCCAGTATTCTTATAGAAAAGTGTAAATTCCTACAAATCTACAAAGTCCCAAGAAAAAGTAACGTTTATTTTTTATTTTTTTGCTGGGGGCCAGGGATGTTTATTTATTTCTTTATGGATTTATATCCTGCCTTTTTCCTACAAAGGGCTCAAGGCAACTTACATCTCCTCCTCCATCTTATCCCCACAACAAGCCTGTGAGGTAGGTTGGGCTGAGAATCTGTGACTGGCCCAAAGTCACCCAGTTGGCTTCATGGCTGAGCGGGGACTCGAACCCAGATCATCTGAGTACCAATCCCACACTCTTAACCACTACACCACACTGTTCCTTGTTTATCAACAGCAGCAGAAGAAGGGTCACAGCCTAGGGGTCAGTTTTTCCCCATATTCTGCATTTTGTCTTGATATATCATTGGTAGAATTTTGATTTTGATTCCTCTTGGGATAAAGACTCCCCCCCTCCCCGTTCACTCTCTTTAGTCTTTTTCCCACTCAGCCAAATACAGCATAACTCTATCTGCTGAAAAATGTGAGTGCATTTGGGTCTCTAATGTGGTGGCTGCAGGCACTACTGTGCTTGTATTCACCTCCCCTAGTATCTACCGTTCTCCCTAGTCTCATGATTATTTAATATTTTAAAGTAGTTTTAAAATTACTCATATTCTTATTTAAATAGAGCCAATGCAAAGCCACCTCTTAAGAACTTGTGTTAAGGATACTAGCACCGCAGTTTCCAGATAAGCACAACAGACATTTGTGACACCTTATACAGCCTCTGAGCAGTTGAACAGCATATCTGATAGGCAGCTATCAGATTAATCTATTTACAGTATCATGCACTTTAGAGAGGAAGGGAAGCTGTTTGTAATACAGCAATTTCTCTCAAGTCAACCAATGAAAGTCAAATTTCATGTACAGAGATATACAATATATAGCCATCATTTCAGCATTGTTTCCTAAGAGGAGACCTATTTTCAGAGAATGAAGCAATATTCTCTCCAAGACAAGTTGCAATCCTGAACCAGCTTACCTGGAATGCAATGGAATTTACTTCTGAGTAGGTATGTCATAGATTGCCTTATAAGAGTGAGAAGTCTTCTTCAGGAAAACCTTTCTACAGCTGATTAAAAATAGGGCATAAAATCAATGAAGAGCACTTGAAAGGAAGGGAGAGGGAGGTGATTTTCCAGTGAAAAAAGTGGAATGAAACACATCCATCAAACCCCTTTTATCTCTTAGCTTACCGGTATTTCCATCTGTACTGAAATAAATATTGCTTGATTGGGAAATGCACAGAACTTTGTCTTAGATGAAAACTGGCTTTAGAGTGTGGATTAGACTTACTAACCAACACAATTACATTTTTCAGTGATCAGTTGTAGTTCAGTAATCAAGACTACCCATCTTTGACTTTTGCAATTTTTCATTCTTTCCTATAACATCCTTCCTTATTTTTTCCAAACATTAAGTGATTTGACCAAACATCTCCAGGAGCACTTAACCCAGTTTCATTTGCCCTGATGCTGTGTCTGACATTGCAGATACCTCCTCAATTGCCCTGTTTTTCTGCTCAGTGGTATAGTGATAAATTGTGAAGTGCAGGTGCTCATCATGACAGTCCTCATTGCTCCTCCTCACAAGAACAGTCCACAAGTTTAGGCAGCTGTGTAGATCTATATGAAAAGACCACTTCTTTTTTGTCTCTACCAAGAGTAACCTAATGGGGCTTACTCACCCATTCAAGACCAGAACAAAGTTGGTAGGAAAGTTACCTCTCCCAAACTGCCGTGAGCTAAGAGGAAACAGGGGTGTCTGAGGGAGGGGTTTGGCAGATGCTATCTGCATCCTTACAAATCCATTTCCCCGGTTCTGTGCACCTTTGAGCACCAGCTCCACTTCTGGTGTGTCAGACAGGGGTAATGGCTTGCTCCTGATATGGTGAGGCAGCAGGTCTGTTGATGTTCCTGCAGTACAGCCAGGACCAATGGTTGGTACAACTCTTTAAAGCAATGGTGTTGCAGCAAAACAGTGAAATCATAGGACTGGGTGCAATCAGCAATACCCTCAAGTTGCAGTGCATGTGTGTGCACCCTTTTGAATGCTAAAAGATAGTTGTTAAAATGAAAGAATAAATATTCACCTTATATAACGCAATGGAGTAAGGACCTAACAATGTTTGAATGAGCTGTGTATAGGCACCACTCACAAATAGATATATTTGTTTGGCCACCACTCTTCTGCAACACACAACCACAGGGCAGCAGGGTTCATAATCCAATATAACATGGAGCACTTCCTTGGCAATCACATGTGACTTTGCTGGTAAATAGATTTGCTGCTAGATAGTCAAAGAGAAAGTTTTAACGCCACTATGACAAGGACATAGAACCTCAGATAGCTGCACTCACTTCCCTGGCCCCAGCCTCCTTCCCCACCCACCAAGTGATTTCCTGGTTTTTGTGCAGATATTGTCCCCTTCCTCATTCTAAAAGGTTGAAATTATCTCCTAGTTTCTAGCAGTAGGAACATGAAGTGGAAATATGCTGTTATTTTTGCCCCCAATCACTTTACTGTTGGTCTCACCTGCCACCTGTTCATTGAAAATGTATTTGTTTACTTTGACTTTCCTCCGGTCATGAGCTATGTTTGAACCAATATCCAATACTGTATCTTTTGGTATTCTTTTTGTAAACAGCCTTGGGATTTATTCAAATTGGAAGTGGTATACAAACATTGCTGAGAAAGTGTAGGACATGATGTGACTCAAGACTAATGTGTACATTCTCTGCTTCCTGCTAAATATTATTATCCATGTGCCTTCAATCAGTCTTTCCAACTCAGTCTTATGCAACAGGAAGCAGTGTAGTAGATACTGTGCTCGACTAGAATCAACTGGATTCAGTCTGGATCTGGATTCAAGATTCATTCATCCAAGAAGACTGAGCTATCATGAAGGTTTGTTGTACCGTTTGTACCTTGCAGAGATATGATGCTGAAGAAGAATCATATACACTGCCTTAAGAAATTGGAAGGAAAGGCACAGAGTGGCCATAACTTTTCTTTTGCAAAGGACAATCTTCTAGTTGAAGTACTGTCAGAGGACTGCCCCATATTTTGAAGAGCTCTCCAAGTCTGGTATGGAGAAAAATAGCCATCTGATGGCAGGGCTGCCTCTTGAAGTTATCCAAAGTGCTTTCTACATATGGAATAATCACCATGTTCAATGGCCCTGGGTACAGAATGCCTTTTAATTTCCATGTAATTATGAAGTAATTGAAGTAACTGGAAATCTTCCCCAACCTTCTCTTTTGTGTAAGTAGACTCTGGACACCTTGGTTCTTAGCACATATGCTGGAGCAGCGGCAGTTTCTCTGCCAAACATTTCCAGAAACAATCTTGCATAAATTGATGTATCTGGAAAGAGGTCTATTGTGTATAATAATAGGCAGAGGGATTTACACTTAAAAGTTTAAAGCTTGTGATGCAGGGATACATCTTCTTAATGGAAAAAGCATTCCTTTAGAAACAAGGACCAACATTATAAAAAGCCCTTTACAACTGACATGGACATGAGAAAGAGAATTGCAATTGATTTCAATGAATGCAGAATTAGGAAAAGTAAAACTTTATGCCATTGTATCAATAATGTAGCCAGCAGTGGTAATTTCGAACTTGACCAAAAGAGGGCTCCAATGCTTTGATTTAAGCAAAAAGAAAAAGGGGTCCTAGACTATTTGGGATTTAATTACAAAAGTAAATCTCCTGATTTGACTCTCCTGAATTTTGTGGAAAGCAAATACGAAAGAAACTGTTCATAACAATGCTATACAGGTGATGCTTCCAAGGTTAGCTGGAGTGGTTCTTCTCTTTCTCTTTATAGTGGAAAACAATGGTAGCTCAACAGTGACAGTCTGAACTAGAAATGGGCTAGACTGGTAGAGTGCTGGTCACCCCAACTAACAATATTATGGAGTTGAGAAATTGCAGTAAAGATAACTAAAATGAGCTAGGGGCTGTAACTCCCCCACAGTGAGGAATGGTTGCTGTATCCAGGATTGTTTAGAATAAGAAAAGGCAACTGAGGGGAGAGAAAACAGAAGTATACAGTATTATGTAAAGTATGGAATAAATAGAAAGGAGATGTTTCTCTCTCTCTCCCCCACAATACTAGAACCCAGGTCCATCTCCTGGAACTGATCAGTGGATGATTCAGGGCTAATAAAGGGCTGATCTTCTTCACACAGCGGAGAGTAAAACTTTGGCTTTCATTACTGCAAGATGTAGTGAGGGCTGCCAGTGTGGATAAAAGAGGATTGTCAGATTCACAGAGAAGAAGGATGCCAATAGCTGCTAGTCCTGATGTCTATGCACTACCTCCAGTGTCAAGGTAACATGCTTATGTACACCAGTTGCTGGGGAACATGCTTAGGAGGGTGTCCTTTCGTTCGTGCACTGCTTGAGAAGTTCACTGTGTGAGCAGAATGATGGACTCTAGCATGGTTCCTCTATCATTTTTATGTTCAATGGAATTAACTCTTCAAGTTATTGTTTAGGAGAAATTTTTATGTATGCACAAAACTTCGAATATATGGCAAATGCTGGTCAACATGCCCATAGTGTTTATTTCTTGTGCTGAATACTTTGCCTGAATTATTTGTTTATTAACATATATATACCTTATTTACTAAAAAGACATCAAGGCAATACACAGCAAATGAAAACCATAAAGTCTTAAAACAATAAAATGGAACATTATGAACAGAAAACGCTGGAACATTAAAACAAGTAGATGTTTAAAAAGTCTAGATTAAAAAGATATCTCTTTGCATCCTTTCTAAAAGCCAAGAGAATGGAAAGCACCTACATTTCTTGAAGAAGCACATTCCACAGTTTGGGAATGACATAAAAGAAAGCCTTTTTGGTTTGGGAAGGGCTGCAGCTGGTGTACCAATCATAATTGTACAAATGCAATCCTCCTCCTCCTCCTCCTCCTCCTCCTCCTCCTCCACCACCACCACCACCACCAAAGAGTGCTTCAAACTATGAACGGATTCTTCATGGAAAATACCATGGCTTGAATCCTGCTTTCTAACTTAGGCTTTCTACTGACCAGTAGCACCTACAACTCATCTGGGTTTAATCTCAGCTTGTTCCCCTCTCATTCACTCTATTATAAAACCCAGGCATCATTCAAAGGATATGGCTACTTTCTTTCAACTAGTACAGGATCTGGGGTGTTATCAATATGTTGATTTTACCTTACACTAAAGATCCAAATTACTTCTCCAAGTTATTTCATATAAATGAAACACATGGTACAAAGTAGAATCCTGTGAGGCCCCATAGGCCAATGGCCATGAAATTGAATAGCAGTAACCAAGCACCACCTTATGAACATAATTTGATATTATATAAAACAGCTGAGCTGTCAATTCAAAGGGGCACAGCAATCAGGAAATTAAAAAAAGACTGAGACTTGGAAAGGCAGCAATGAGGGAACTAGGAAAACAACCAATTGTAAGTGCATTTCACTGGCGATCTAGGCCAAGGTGGTCCACACTGTTGTATTCCCACTCACTATATATGAGCATGGAAGTTAGACAGTGAAAAAACTGGCAGGAAGAAAATCGCTGTGCTCAAAACATGATGCTGGAGGAGAACTTTGCGTAAAAGATTGTAAAACCCTTGTAATTGTAAAACCAAGGTAAAACCCTTGGCAAAAGTGGCCCCTAGATCAAATCAAGCCAGAACTTTCCTTGGAAGCGAAAATGACAGTACTGAAGCTATTGTACTTTGGCACATCTTGAGAAGGGAGCAGTCATTGGAGAAGATAGTGTAGAATCACTACAAGTCAGATATGGCTTGATGGCTTGTAACAAAAACATAAAGCAGCATTTCCCAGAACAGTACCCAAAAGTCTGGTCTTTCCAACCACTGAAGAATAATACCATGGTCAAAATCATTGTGAGAGGCAGAAGAATAAAAAGCTCCCCCATCCAGTTCTCAGTGTAGGTCATTCACCAAGGACCTCAAAGTAGTTTCAGTCCCATATTCCAGCTGAAAGTCCAACTGAAGTCCAGATGCATTTGAAGTTCCACCGCTACCACTTTCTTGATCACCGTACCCAAGGATGGTACATTTAAGACTGACTTATAGATATACTAATATCCTGGGTCATCGGAAAGCTTCTTTATTAAAGGTCTAAGAAAGAGGGAAAGCCCACTCCTGCAAAGGGTCATGAATCAGTTCCCTTAACCATAACAACAGGCCCACACTGACAGACCTATTCATCCAGGAAGGACAGAAATCAAATACACAGTTGATGGTCCTCAGCATTGTAGCTACCCAGTCAACATCCTTGAGATTTCCATACTGTTTGGATCCATCAGGCACATAAGGGGACCATTTTAAGTATTCCCTAGTTAATAGCCCCTAGGTCCCTACCAACAGCCACTTCAAAGGGAACTGATGGTATAATTAGCCAGATATGGCTATGCCATAACAATGGAGTCATGCATAATGTTACATTTAGAGCACAACTGCACCAGAACAGAACGCCAAGTTTATGCTGCATGTGTTGGGCCAGATACCACTTGTCATAGCATACATGGCATCTGGAGACACTGCTGACTTAGTGACCTCCGCATGATTGTTGAAATCTCTCAAAACAGGAATCTTGAGGTGATCCAGCATCAGCCCTGAAATTGCCCTGTTGGAGAGAAGGTTGTGCAGCAGACTGGATGGTAACACCAGCGGCATCCCTAGCCAATCAACTGCAGTACAATGTGCCTAACATGAGCAGATTGCTGGTTAGTGAGACTTGTGTGAAACTTTCTACTCTCTTTCTTCAGCTATGTCTCCACGACATAAGTCTACAAATTTACCAAGATCCTGGATGGCTGAAGTTTTCCCAACAGCTAACCAGGCATTTAAACATTCCTTACCCATAAATTTATTGTTCCTCACAAGCTGGAGCCCACCATTTTATATACTACTTCTTCAATTCATTTCTTATGAACGTGATTTGAACAAAGGTGAGCAACAATATTGTTACTTTGTGTTTGTGGGAAATTAATCAAAATACAATTTGCTATGAGGGTCTGTGCGCACGTGTACATGGGTTTTCAAGGATTGCATTGAGGATAGGCATGGTGGGACACTTGCCGAGGGCCCAGGGCCCAGAAGGGACTCACTGAAAAGAACCCTTGGAGTTGCTTTTCCTGTTCACCATTGCAACCTGTCCGGTCACCTGCCTCTTTTTGTGGCACAGGCAACAATAGCAGAGAGAAGGAAGAGTGGGAGAGGCCACTGCCTATGTCAGGGGTCTCAAACTCATGGCCCGCAGGCCAATTGCCAGGACAGTGGGGCATGGGAGAGGGGCTCTGCAGCCTTCAAAGCGCCGGCAGCACCTGGGCCGGCCATGGGATGAGCAGCCGACCACCACCGCGGTGGTGGAATACTTGATGCGGCCCAGCCTCACCCAGGCTCTACTTCCAGCAGCCCTCAGGTAAGTTGAGTTTGAGACCCCTGGACTATGTGCACCTGTGTATCTGTCTGTCAAGCGAGCAGATGGAAGCAATGATAGGGAAGATAAGAAGCAATAGGCTGCCACCGAGGGAAGGGGCCCACTGAAGGTCCCTTGGAAAACTGGAGCATGTGGACACAACAAACAGCTGTGAAAAGCCTGCAACAAATATCAAGGAATCTATTGGTCTAATATCTAGGCCAGGGGTCTCAAACTCAACTTACCTGGGGGCCGCTGGAAGTAGAATCTGGGTGAGGCTGGGCCGCATCAAGTATTCCATCACTGCGGTGGTGGTGGGCCGCTCATCTCGCAGCCGGCCCAGGTACCACCAGTGCTTTGAAGGCCACAAGGCCTCTCCCCATGCCCCGCCCATCCCGGCAATTGGCCCACGGGCCGTGAGTTTGAGACCCCCGATCTAGGCTGTTGCCAGCACAGAAAAGATGCTTCACATGTGCCATTTCTATATGGTGGAGAGGGAGGTATTTGCATAAAAAGATACACAGGAATTTAATGTGTGGTGTGCATTTGTGTGTACAGAAGGACTCTTATTTGGATTAGTAAATCAAAGCTGCAGCATTTTGCTCAAGGCACTGCAATGAAGACATCAATACAGAGGTGATGCAATGTGCCCAGCTGATTAGTTTTCCTACTTCTGGACTAGTTATCTGCATTGCAGTGTAGGGCCAAGCACTTTCCTACGGTGGCATTAGTCCTCTGCTGCATGATTCTGGGAGAGAATTCAGAGTGGTGGCATCCATGGGTCTCTACTGAGAGCCAAGCAAGATCTCAGATTGGAGTACATTTTCCTCCTTTCTCAAAGGGGAGTAGCAATTGTCATAGGTGGTGGAATGTAGAGCTGCAAACGGGCAAGGAAAGAAAAAGATTAAACCTGCCTTTCTCAAAGCTATTTTTCTGATCTGCAAAGTAGATACTAATTAGTATTGTTCCTTCTCTGCAGACCATAGAGATCTAAGAACAGATCTCCCACAGTAACTGGGTTGACAGAACACAACAGCTTGTCATGAGTGACAGCACATGGTGGGTTGCTGTATAGAGCAAGCCCACACCTTGTCCCATAGGGTGGCTTTACATGGGCAGCAACCCATGGTTATTGTTGTTTCATCCATGATGACTTGACATGTCATCTGATCCAGGGCACATATCCCCACTGTGAGTGAAGGAAAGCGAGAAGCCTCTTGACAGGTCTAGAAAGTCCCCTTGCAACTCTTGCTAATCTCAGCCAGACCACCACAATTGAATGCATGCATATGTCCTTCCCCAAAACACAACACAACACATCTATGTAAAAAATGCCTTGTAAAAATGCCAACATTTTAACTGGAGTTTTAATGGGTAGCTGTTAAACCTCTGCTCACATAAAATGGGATGGCCCTCACTTTCTTATCTTCCTGTACAGTTTAGAGACTCAGGAAAAGGTGGAAAATGGAGACGAACTTCAGAGGATCCAGGTTCCTCCGTCCCAACCTCCCACTCCAGCCCTTGAGAACATCACTGTGATGGAGTGAGTAGATTTGTATAATGCAGCAATCCACCATGGACTGTCATCCATGAGTGCTTTCCACAGGGTGACTGAATTTTCATGAATAAACAATCATGAGAGCCCATGGCTTGTTCATACCCATGATGGGTTGTCATGTCATCCAAATCTGGGGAAGTCATTATATCATGGGTTCCCACATTGCCTACAAAGGCCAAAAACCCGTGACTCTCTTTGAGACCTTGCAAGTGAAACAAAGAGGGAAATTGGCAAGGCAAGGCTACATATATTGAATGTGTGTCCTGCTGCAGTTGTAATGGAATAGGGAAAAGCCCTGTCTGTGTGCCCTGAGCAGCATCCCACCAAAAGTCAAGGAATAAAGGGCAGCAATTGGAGCAGAAAGTGGGGAGGAATGGGCAGGCAAGGCAAGTCCTGCCACAATGCCAGAGTGTCTGGAGGCCCATTGGGAAGGCTGGCGAGAGCAGGGCAGGTCCTGCCACAATGCCAGAGTGTCTGGAGGCCCATTGGGAAGGCTGGCGAGAGCAGGGCGGGTCCTGCCCAATTGCCTGTCGACATACTTTTCAGCGAAGAAGCAACATGCTATTGCTTATTCACAAGGTGGCTTAGCAGGAGTGAGGGGTAAACTCACTCATTTGGCCCAGAAAGGATGAAGAACGTATCAGAATAGCCTATATTTAAAAGATAAGCAATGCCCTACACACATTTTTCACTCAGATCTGTAAGTACAAGTGTTTGTGTGTGTGTGTGTGTGTGTGTGTGTAAGTAAACTTAAAAACTAAGCATATGTAGGGTAGCAATATATCTAGCTGTAGTTCTACAGAAACTATTTCTTTCCTGAAACTAGGAAGGCTGGTGTAACACCAAATGAATGGAAAATAGATTGATATTGTTAAAGAGAAAATATGTCATTTGTAGTGCCATGAAACCGATTACAGTAATAGTAAATTATATTCTACTGTTCAGTTTTTGGCTTCGTAGTTGAATATGGCCTCTCTTTCCACCTCTGAGTCCCTTTTCTGCATGCTAATTCCTTACACAATTTTCATCTAATGGGTGAATACTGGCTTCCTACTAATACAGCCTTGTGAAAATGGTTTGGGAGAAAGAATGTGAACTGCATTGTAACGTAGAAGTGCTGTGTGTTGTGCCATGCTGGAATGTAACAATTGTTCCGTTATTTTTTAAAGAGAGATTAGCATTTATTTTGCCCAAGACTAAGCACGTCCACACTCGCTGTCCCACAGTATCAGCTATAGTTGCGTCCTGCACCCATACAGACTTTTTTACTCACACTGACTTGGCTGAGATTGAAGCAGCCTCCGTGCATGCAGGGACACAGCTTATGTGCATATTTTCTTTGTGTGGGGCACCATATCTTTATGGCACACTTCAGACATGAACGATGCTCAGCAGAGCAGAAAAAGCATAGTGAACAAAGTCTCCATGCACCTAATATTACAGAAACAATTCATGTCTGAACGTATATTATGTCCATGAATGCAATACTGAAACTAAAGTGGGCATACATGGACATATTAGGGAAAAATACAATGCATTGCAATGGCAATGGGAGAAAAAAATCTTCTAGAAAATACTTATGGCTGTAGTAGGATAGTACTTCAGCCCCCTGCACTTTTTATTTTTCAAAAGAATGAGGACTTCACCTTGGGAAAATATAAAGCAGTCCTCCTTTCAATATAAATGTCTCTTGCCAAAAAAAATCAATTTCAATTTCATCTTCAGTGCAGCAAAAAGAAAAGGAAAACAAAAACAAAAACTGGAAAAAGATCCACAGGGCTAGAAGTAATAGCAATCTGTAGTCTTCTTAATGAATATTTCTGGAACAGTAAAAAAACTGCAAAAATGCATGGATAGTTTCTTTCCCTCATGAATTTGACCTACTGTAAGAACCTATATAAATGGAACCTCAGATGTCTGAATTCTAATCCAACTATTTCTTTTCCAAGACAAGATCCACTTCCCTCTTCCTCCCTTGCTGCTCCATCATCCTTTATTTTTCCAAAGCTGATGCTTTGTGGAATGCGTGGTTGATTGTGAACAATTTTGGGAAATGTTCCAAATGTGCATCCATAGGTACAGTCCTGTACTCTAAATCATCTATTCTTTGTATTCAAATAGACATTGCAGGGCCCCTTAGCACAACCTCCTTACCTCATCCAGGCAGGATTAAAAGGTATGACCATCAAAGCCCCACTGGATATTTTGTTAGCAAGTTTTCGTGTATTATCCTTGTAGAATACATGCTTTTCTTTCCCTATCATTTTAGGAAGGAGAAACAATACTGTTGTTTCAATTCAGAGCCTACCCCCACCCACCCCATTTGCACCAGTTTATTCTTTTCTCTTAAGCTCTTCAATTTATGAATGTATGCATTTATTTATTTAAAATGCCAAACAGTAGCCATGATGCCAGAGAGGCTCATAATGAAATTTCTCCGGCATCATGGCTACTACAAGGAGAAATATATGCAGACCTCTTTCTCTCTTCTACCACCTCTGGTTTCCCTTTTAGTGATGCAAGTATTGTCCTTGTAGAGCCAATGTGATGTTCATGTAGGTAAGAAAAGTACACAAGCCATATCATTGTGTGTGCTGCTATGTTTCCTGGAAGCCGTGCTTTTCCATTATTTGCATCTTTTCATGTATTGGCATATGAAGTAAAAGGGGGGGAGAGGGAGGGAGGAAATCCACCCATTTAACTGATGGCATTGTATTTGAAAGTCTGACTTTTAATGAAACAATACCCTGAAAATTTTAGTCTCCTGCAATGGTTTCTGCTTCACTTTCCTCCAGGGCAGATGGGCTCAGTCTGCACTTTCTTCCTGATACTGTATTGAGGCGAAGTGAATTGCAGTGCTCAGTGCACTGCGATGTGTTGTTGCCGACTCCTCCATTCCGGCCTGATTCCCCCTCAGTTTCTTCCCAGCCCCTTGCATTTACCCTCAACAGCACCAGATCAAGGCACCAGGAAGGAATATTGGTGAGGCTTTGCTTGCTTGATTAAGATGAATATTCAAGAAGGAGGAACTGAGCAAGTCTTTTCTGGGTGGTGGGGGATGCGCTCATTCCCTGCTATTGCAGAGAATGGTTTTCCCAACAAGATTAGAAGTGTCAGAAAATGCATTAGATTGGCCTCTTTTCAGGGAATGGCATTTGTGGCTTGCTCCTCTTCCATTCTTTTTCGTGCGCCCCCATGACCATCATATTAGCAATGTATAGATTTAATAATTAGGTGCTTGAAGACATTTTGATGATGGAGCATTTTCTATCATCTGCAAAAGACAGCATCTGTTTTTCTCGTGTACCAATTAATTATTGATGCAACTGAAAATGCAGGAGACCTTTTTTTTTGCCTACAGAAGGAGAAAGGTTCTGCAGTATGGAGAGGAAATTATATCCTGACCTTGAAAGGTGCTGACAGATTATTTTTATATATTTTTATATATATATATGAATGAGAGAAGCAAGCAGGTAAATACTAGGGCCTTGCAGCAAAATCATCAATTTTATCTTTATTTTCTATTTCCGCCTGTGTTTTATTAGCCCTTTAAAAAAGCAGCAAATAATATAGCCCTATTCACATTTCATGCACCAATGTTCCAGTGCTTCTCCAAATGAGTAGCTTCATGAAAAGCATGCAAACTATATGATTTTCTTTCCATGGTCCAGTTCACATTCCCAGGCAAAGTTGCTGAAACTGGGGGCTTTTTAAAATTATCTGGAAAGGTACATTGTTTGATGGCCATCACACAGTGTGATTCCTTATTATTGTAACAATTGTTTTCACATATCAGACATCCTCCAAAGATTTTAAATCTGAACAAGTCAACATGTATTTTACACATTTATATTAAGGATCACAGCTTGTAATCACCTACTTTGCCATTGGCGATTAATCTAAAAAAGATCGAATAATTCACTGCCCCATGCCATTCACATATCGCTTGCTACCATCTGTTCTTCTCAGCAGCAGTAAATGATGGATAATTAACTCAGTGCCTTTGTCTTTCCCTTGCTGAATGTCTGACACATATAGATTTGGTTCTCTTTCTCTCTCTCTCCCCCGCCCCCCCCCCCCAATCCTGTGTGTGTGTGGGGAAAGGGAAAAGAAGAAGTGAAGGAAAGAAATGAAGGTTGCTGCATACCTGACCTGAGGAAAAGAAAGTCAGAGAAAAAAATTATTTTGCGAAGGAAAAAACAGAAGCCCTCCACCACTCTCTCCACCAAATGCTAAATCCAGGAAGGGAACATATTGCATGACCTTTCATTCTCCTTAATATCAAAAGAAAAGAGGAGTTGACAGTGGACAATGGCTGCTTCGAATGCAAGCAACCTCCTCTAAAACTCTGAGGTCAAGGTCAAGATGCAGACAGGAAGAAAAGGCTTCACAACCTCCTCTTGTCAGTCTGAGTGCAAAGCAGGAACAAGAAAGTGAGGCCATATGCAGAGAAGGCAACACTGTTTGGCTTCTGAGGGAGACATCTCTCAAATTATTTTTGCTGAGGTGCTGCAGGTCCTCAGCACTGGGTCATTCTGTTGATGCCCTGCCTTGCTGTTCAGAGACAAGGAAGGATCCTGTGCTTTGCTTTAAGTATGCACATTGTGTTTGAAACACACTCTTAAAATATTTAATGTGGGTCCTTTATATACTGGGGGACAAAAACCACACTGGAGAGATGCCTGATTTAGAAAGCTGCTAGGAAATGGTAGGATATAGTTCAATGGTAGAGAGAGACATGTGTGCGTGTGTGCATGCATGTGGGCATGTCTGCATGAAAAAGTCTTTCAAACTGAGGTTGAGGGTAAAAGTACTGTCTAAAAATCCATGTAGTCTTGTTCCTGAGATGAAATCTTGAAAGTAGCCTATAACCAATTCAAATTGCCTCTCATACCATGACATTCATTGGGTAAGCTTGGGCCAAGTCAAGACCTCCTTTTCTCAACCAACTCAGATGTTTTTATTGGGAAAGGGTGTGTGAATTTGCTGCCCCACATTCCTTGAAGGAAAAGCAGAATGAAAGTGTAACAAGAAAACTATGGTGTATAAAGGAGTGTGTGGCTTCATTGATTTATTTGTGGAAAGCAGCAGTGGATCTTCCAAACAGGAATGAGTGGATTTTTCAGTCTCATCTCCTCAAGGGTTTTGTTTTTCTCACTGCCATTTTTTTCATTGGTTCTGTACAGGATGCTTTTCTTGAACAGATGATTGGATGTAGTTTTGTACACATTTTTTTTTCAAATATACCCATTTACATTTTGCAAATGTATGCAGTTTTGTACACATATAGATGTACTAATATTTGTGCACATTTTAATTTTCAAATGTGTATGTTCACAAAGGAAATTTTTGTTTCACAGAATATAGCATAACCTAAAAGATTTATCAATTTCCATAAATTGTGTTTGAGTCTGTGCTTTGTTCTGGGAAATAAGATGTAAGAAACCCCACTTTTAAAAATTCCCTACTCCTAATGTTGGTGTGTGGGCTGCTGATATCATTTAACAGGGATGAAAGCAGAATCGACTGCAGTAAAATATCTTTGTGTGCAAGACCCACAGCAAGCACTAAAGCCATGGCTTAATAGACATCAAGGACCAAGGGATCACAGGTTAAATGGTGTGAAATATTTAGCCAGGAACTTCCAGAAAGCCACAAGCTGTTGTGATGACTTGTCCTCCAGCCACTGCTTTCTCCCCTCCACCCACCTCAGCAACTGGAATTCAACAACATGCAGAATTGGGATGAGGTATTTTGCTGGTTGAAGGGAAGGACAGCATGTCGCTCCTTCTCCAGTTTACTTACGTAAGTTGACAGGACTGGTAGCTAAATTTTACTTCAGCACTAGTATTGGGATGGCATGAAGTAAGACCATCACACGTGAAGTAGCAAGCTACAGGAGGGCTCCCAGGACAGACTGTGTAGCACAGAGAGCTCCCACCATCTCATACAGGGGAAACAGTCAGAAGGCAGATTGCTTTGCCCAGCCGCTGTCTCCTGAAGTGGCTGCTTCACTCTGCCTAATGGTAGGGCAGGCCCTGCACTCCCATTAATCTCAGAATATGAAAGACCTTTTTAGCTTTTGAGGCTAGGGGCTGTGGTACCTATAGTGCAAGACTTTGGGAAGTAAATGAGTGACATGTGCAGTAAATGTGAACATTGGTCACCATATGTTCATTTGGGGAAGTGTGCAAGGCTTTGGCACTTGCATGGAACATGGGATGTTGCCTCAGACTAAGTGAGATTAAAAAGAATTTCTTAAGTAAAATAGAACTTAAAAACAATTAAAGAAAGGAAGAAAGATGCAATACACAAACAACTGAATTCCTTTAAGCAACAGAGCAGATTATATGTTGAAGGCCTGCCTGAGGGGAGCTCCATCTTGCTTTCCTCAGAAATGAGCTCTGAATCTGAAAGTAGCCATTCTTCTATCACCACCAGATACACTTCTGAAGACAGTGGGGCCAAGAAAAGGCCTTCTCCAAATAGCTTAAAATTGGGAAGGCTCATATGGGAAAACGCAGTCTTTCCAGTAGACTGGTCCCAAGTTGTATAGGGTTGGACTTCATCCAAAGATCTTTGGGTTCCTTAGAAAGCTTTGTGACCTTTGCTTCATGCTTTAATACTCCCCTCTCCCACTACAGTAGAAGATCAGTCCTAAAGGATGGCAGAGCACTGCACAGAAATGCTGGATGTAGCTAAGCAGGTTTTTGTGAACCTAATAGGAAGAATCCATTGCACTGGTAGATCACCCTCACCGAATCATGCCGTTCCATTGTCTTTCAGTAGAAGATGTGGACATTTTGAAAGTTTGAATAGAGGAAAAGGGGCAAAACATCTCCAGACTATAAAGAATGACACTGTGTTGTCAAGAAGATGGTCTCTGTGACCAAATAACTCATCCATTCTACAAACAGCTAGAACACTTGCTATTTTGGTGAATTAAATACAAATAAATAACTAGCGGATGTAAACAGCTATTGCAAAGCCGTATTTACAATGCAAAAGCAGAAATGACAACAATACATTTTGTTTTGCAAATAAAAGCTGCACATAGTAATTCACATTTTATAACTTGAAAAAGATGCAAATTGATGCTTTATCTGCAAACCCAAATTGCTTTTTAAAAAATAACCTTTGCATTGAAAACAATGCTTTGCAGTAACGATTTTCAGCAGCTATTGCTTTGCATAGCTGTTTGTGATAACTGCATACCTTATTTCTGTATTTGCAAAATGACAACCACCACCACCATGTGATTTGATAATAAGAGTGACTAGGGATTCTGAAATATAGTGAAAATTCTGTACAGCTAAAGTTGCATTGTCAATTAGAACATCCATTCTCACTCTGTCTTGTTAGCTGCACCTTTCTCAATCGCACCAGCATTATGCATAAAGAAGCTAAAAACAAGTCTCACATTCTGTATCCCACACAAGTTTACAGTATTTTTTGTAAGAAGCATTGTAATTATCAGAGAAAATGGAGCCATAATTTTCTCTCCCAAGTCTTGTGCCAAGTCCCCAACTGCAGTGCAGACTTCTCTACTGCATTGGCTGCTGCTGGGGCCAATTTAGCATGCACCAGAGTTCTGTGAAATGGCTTAGACATGAGCATTTTCCCTGCTATTTTATCCTTTGAGTAGCACCTACAAACTGCTCCTCTCTGTAGAATGCATGAACTTAGAATACATAAGAGAAATTAAAAAAAGGGCCAGAGAACCGAATTGACAGCTATGTAAGCACACCACACATATAATTTACTTTCCATGTCTATGTTTGTATTCCTTCTCTAGTCAAAGAAAGCTCTGTATGCAGCTTGCCAAATGAATTTGTCTGATTTTGTTGGGTTATTTATTAAATACAGGATGCTTCTGAGGTAAGTCACTATGAGAATCAGTTACTTCATTGGAGACTTCTTCTGCATTGGCTTTCTCCTCAGTTCTGCATTTTTATTTTGTGCTGTTTTTGTTTTGGCTGGTGAAACAATTGGTAAGTAATAAAAGGATATTGTACAAATGGCGCTTATAATGGAAAAGAGATGTATTGCACTGAAGTGGCAATCAGATGCAGCTTTTCACAGTCAGGAGAGCCATGAGAGCAATAATTCCCTCAGAGAAAGCAAGACACCGTACTTTTTACTGAGTCAGTACAGAGAATTTTTGATGACCTGGCGTCTTTTCATTGAAAGAAAGGAAGGGGCACACAGAAGATTAATGGGCTATAGAGAGACACTAAAGCAGTGAGATGGAATTGCTCAGGTTATCCCCACCCTCCAACCCAAGTACATTATGTGAAGAATAGGATGACATCAGAATAGTTGAAATGAGGAAAGGGTTAAAAGCATGTGTAAATTATTATTGTTATTCCTGCAATTCACACAAGGGTTTTTGAAATTTTATTTAAATGAGAATCAATAGAATATTTCCTCTGTGGGTGAGGATGCCACAATTCCAGGCCAGGCTAGGCTTCAAAACCAGTGCTTGCCTAATAGCAAATGGAACATGGAGTTCTTGACAACACCCAGGTGGTTTCCTGGGCAGAACTGCAGAGAACACCTGCAAGACTCCTAAGACAAAGCTTGAAGACAAGGGAAAGAAGCCTTTTCAACTGTTCGAGGAACATATAGAGAGGAGAAATAAGCTTTGTGTCCATGGTCTCCTTTGCTATGCTCCATGTGTTCTTCAGATGGTCTGTACACATGCAAAGCTGTGTACAAAATTGGGACACTGGCTTTCATAGGGTTCCTTTTTATTTATCTATTTGAAACATTTGTGTGCCACCCAGTTGTGCCACAGCACCTCTGGGAGGCTTATTATGCAGGAACAGCACATGGATGTATACTTATATATGTAAGCTCCACTGAGAACCCTAGACTGATACATAGAAGTTACAGTTATTTCCATTTCTTTTTCTCTGTGGGTCCAAATTAAACATCTGAAAAATGCTGACAGGATAGCTTTACCACACACCAGAGCAGAAGGGTAGTAAACTTACCAAACATGGATTAATAACATTCTTCTAGTCCTCTTGAATTGCACAGGAAAGTCTGAAAATGCATTTGAAGTCTTCAGGTGGCTCAGAAACCAAAGACATTGGACATCATGTTCAGCTGCCAGGGCCTTAGTCCATCAAGCATTCACTTAATATCTGAAATGGGTTATGGATGGGCTTCACAAATGTCATATGTACTCCATAGTAAGCTACCATATCTGTGCAGCCCCTTATTATGCCCCTTCAAAAGAGCATTGCACAAATACTGTGACTGAAAACAGCCCATATCAAAAAGGGTGGTTCTTAAAGGAAAAAAGCAAATGCTACTTATACCTCTTAGTGAAAAGCCTGAGTAACAGAGTTTCCTATGCTATGTATCACTACTGTGTAATCAAGTCAGAAATCAGGAAAAGAGATACAAATCACTTTCCTGAAAATTGAAAAGAAACAATGTTACCTTTGTGCATGGTTGCCACAGGATCACCTGGAATCCTTGTTTGGGTTGTCCGCAATGGTTGAAAAGTAGGGAAACCACTGTCCCAAAGGAATAAATTTCTATAGAACTGGTAAGTGTAGCTCTACCATGACATTTTTTCAGTAAGATTGCTTGGATGATTTGGTTGCAGAAATGGCTTAACACATGATAACATGTGGATGGTTCTCTTTTCCATTGATGGTACTTGAAAAGAGAAACAAAATTAGGCCATTTTATGATAAATGTTTGTCCCATTTCACACTGCTTTGTTATTAATTCTTTTCCAGTTCTATAAAAGACAATAAGAAAAAATATCCAAGATAGCAGAAAGAGGAGATGAAGTAGGCATCATTGCATGAAAGTTGTTATCAAGCTAGGTGGTAGTCTTCTTCATCTTCCTTTATCTCTTCCCTCTTGTCTTAATGCTTAATTCAAACACCCAATCTGCTCCTAGAGGATGAACAATCCATTGTTTTATGTCACAGTTTGTATGGACCTGGGATAGGCACAGAAAAAGCTTGTTTTGGGACAATACTCTGGCACAAATCCAGAAATGTTCTGCTGTCCAGAACTGGCTGTAATTATATAAGCAGAAGTCAATATTGGCTCATTTTCAAGAGTAGTCCAAGATATTTTGTTAGCTCAGATGTAAAAAAAAAAAAAAAACATGTCTCTCTCACAATTCCACATACAGAAGCTGACTAGACAGGAATTTCAGCACTCATGATGGGACAGCAACCTGAACTTCACTGGACACCAGCAGAATTGGTAATGATGATTTTAAATCTTTGGAGAGTACCATGTTAGGGAAGGCTATTCTGGAAGGACTGGATTTCAACCCAAAATGTTGCTTCTGCAGAAACCAAAGCTGTGATTACAGCATGGAATTGTTTCTGCTATAGGAATATGTGTTTTGCTCTTTACTGAAAGAATATTTATGTAGCTATATATGTACATACAATGTTTTTATCCTTCTCCTCTGACAATAATTATCTTGGAGTGACTTACATACAATCAAGAAATTCAGGTTTTGCAATATAAAAGATGCAACGTGATAGGAAAAAGAAATGAAGGAAAAGGAATAAAGCAGGAAAGGAAGTGATCTTTTGGAAGTCCTGGTGGAATGGCCTTCCTTCCCATCTCTTCTTGTTTTGCAGCAAAGAAGTAACCACAAACAGCACAGCTGTCATGTATCTGGGAATGAGGAGACAGAGTGTCCATGACTGCCCTATACATTCTTCTTTCAAGTTTAAATGGCAGTAACTTGCTTTTAGAAATGAAACACTGGGTAAGGGGCAAGGAAGGAGGTGGCAAAACATGGCTGGCTGGAGGAAAGCTGACAACAGACCCCTTTTTTGTGAGTGCAATCTGGAAGGGAGTCTGAGGAAATAAGGCAGGCAGTGGTGAGAAAGAAAGATGTTTTGAACCTTCCTGACAATCTGAAAGTCAGCAAATTCAGATGGTGGCCTTCCCAGAGTCCTTAAAGAACTGAAACATGTAGTTATTTAGAAAAATGTTTAATATGTTCCTAAAAACAGACCTTGCATTAGATGATTGGAGAATGCCCAACGTAATGCCATTTTTTAGGAAAAGATCTGGGGGGGGGGGGGGGGGGGTGGATTCCAGGAATTGCAGGCCAGTTAGATTAACATCTCTTTTGGGTAAAAAAGCATAATTAAAGGTAGAATCATATAGTACACACATAGAGGGACAATCCCGCATGAGAAAAAGTCAGCATGGCTTGCACAAGGGAACCAGTGGTATTCTTTGAGAGTATAAAGACATAGATGGGGGTAATATTTACTGGATTTCCAAAAGGCATTTGACAAAGTTCCTCTCCAAAGGGTCCTGAACAAATAAAACAGCCACAGAATAAAAGGTGAGATTCGCTTATGGATCACTAATTGGTTAAAAGAACAAAGAACAGGGAGTAGGAATAAATGGTAACTTCTCCCAAAGGAGCTATGTAACCAGTAAAGTAATTCTTTTCAACTTATTCATAAATGGAATAAGTGGTATTACAAGTAAGTAGTGAAGTGGCTAAGTTTGCTGATGACACCAAACTTTTTAGGATGGTCAAAACTGTAAGGGATTGTGAGGAGCTCGAAATGGCAAATGCAGTTCAATACAAGCTAGTATAATGCAAGGCATGCTGGGACAAAAAAGCCCAATGCTGATGGGATCTGAGCTATCAGTGACTGAATAAGATAGGGATCTTGGGGTAGTAGTGGCCAGTTTGAAGAAAATTGTGATACAGTGCGGGGTTGTGGTTAAAAAAGGCAAGCTCCATGCTATGCATAATTAGGAGTGGAATAAAAAAAAGAACTGCCAAGATTTTACTCCCTTTACACAAATGCTTGGTATGACTGCATTTAGAATATTGTGCTCAGTTCTGGTCACCTTACCTGAATAAGGGCATTATCAAATTGGAACAAGTACAGAGAAAGGCAACAAAAATGATTAGGGAGCTGGAGCAACCACCTTATGAAAAGCAACAACTGGGACTGTTCACCTTAGTAAAAAGATGAGTAAGGAGAGGCATGATAGAGTTGTTCATGGAGAAGAGAAAATAGACTGGAAGATATTTTCCCCCCTCTCCCAAAACACTCACACCTGGGATCATCCCTTGAAGCTGATTGATGGGAGGTTTACTAGAGACAAGAGGAAATACTTCTTCACACAATGTATAGTTGAACTATGGAATTTGCTGCCATGGGAAGTAGTGATAGCCACCGATCTGGATGGCTTTAAAAGGGGATTGGACAGGCTCATGGAGGAAGAGGCTACCACTGGCTACTAGACTTTCTGGCAATGTGCTGCCTCCTTCACAGAGGCAGCATGCTTGCATACACCAGTTGCTGAGAAGCCCGGGCAGATGGAGATCTTGTATCCATCCTTCTTAGCAAACCTGTGTGCACCTTGTTTGCCACTGTTTGTCAGAATGCTGCACTAGGTAGACATTTGGTCTGATCCGGCATTGCTTTTGTTACATTCTTATGGATTAATGAAGAGCGTGTGTGAACAGGCAGGCATGACAAAGAGTATAATTCTCCCATAATCTCTGTGAAGCAGAACCTCTTTTATTGATAGATTACAGGGTGGAGAGCTTGCAACAATCATCCATCTCCACATCCATTAAGCTGGGGCAGGAAGGTCCCAGCAGCCTCTGCCAACATGGCCAATGGTCAGGAAGAGTGAAAGCTGAAGTCCACATATCTGGAATGTACCCTCACCTCAAAGGAAAAGGTAATCTTTAAGGATTTAAAGAGTAGGAGCTTGAATGCAGGGTTACTATTAAGATATGTGGATGACCTCTGTGACTTTCAAGGGGACTAGACACATCCATGGAGGATAAAACTAACAAAGGCTACTAGTTCTGGTGGCTGTTAGAGGTGTATGCTGGATGCAGGACCCTGATTTGGAGATTCAGAAAGCAGCTCAATTCCATTCAGATCACTCTGCAGACCACATAGTTCGATTCAGTTCTGGTGGCTGCACCTACTCATTTTCAAAGGCACAGAACTCTTGCCCCTTTCAGAGGAGTTCTGATGACTGTTAAGAGATTTTCCTCCCGAAATATCTCAGTGACCAAAACATCAGGTAAGCATAATGCCTATTTTGCATGTGAGCTGCTCCCCTTCCACTTCCCATTTCAAGGGCAAATGTGGACAAAACCTCCCGTTGACATGGAAAGACACCAGCAGATTTTCTAGGCATTGTCTAAGAGCTAAGATAGGGACTACTGAGGGATGGTGGAGGAAATTATTTGCATTGACAGTTTAAATAAATGTATATTATGAAAAAGCACTCCTTTGGTACTTAGATTTATGGCACATTGGTCTCCTGAGCAGCATTATCTTTTCTTAGGGCTTGGACAGTCATCAGGCATCGATTCTGCCAAATGTCTTGCATGGAAGCCATTCATTAGCAAAAGTTTTTAGCAAAATACAATAGAATCTGTTTGGCTAGAAATATGGCCACATTACCATATCTTCTGGCTGATTTTGCATATTGTATTTATTTGTATAGAATGCTTTTCAGTTTTGTCCTCTGTTGATAGTCAGATATGTAGCTAGATGTAACTTCTTTAGCAATTGTTCACTTTTAACAAGGCTTGTCATCATGTTGGCTAGTGTAACTGATTGAATATAATAAGAGTCTGCAGCTCATCCCTGAACTGATACAACGCTGCTTGTTCAGGGAGTGAAACCAATCATAGCCCATGCAGTACACTGAGAATAGCACTTTAAAATCTTCCAATAAGCATTGGAGATGAGAAAGTGAAATCATCACCATCATCATGATTTGGCAAAACTTCTTATTATGTAAGTTTTTCTATACTGCCCCATAGCCCAAGTTGCATTTGTTCTGTTATTTATAAGTCATATAAGTCTAATTTTAGCTACAAAAATGGTTTCACACTGACCCCAAATAATGTCCTGTGCATGCGCTACCCTTGATTACATTGTTAATACCTACAAAATGTTATTTTTGTCTTATTTTGTAATACACCATAAGCATTCCTAAGCTCTTATCTGATGATGCACTAGGATCCGATTCAAGTATGCAAACAGACAGATATAAATTAATAGGTATCAAAATGTCTTAATTCATTATTCTATTCAGAAAAATACAGTGACTGACAAACTATAAATCTGAATCACAAGAACAAGAGAGTTACAAACAATTTAGAAACAGGAGAAAACATCCACATTGTAGCCTCTGTTTTGGAAATGAATATATGGGCCCTTCCTTGACAGACACAGTTCCTTGACCCTTTCAGAATATCCCACATGCTCTGATTCAGTCTGGAACCTTCTGTGGAAGCAGAGTGGGATGGTAACGTCTGAGATACACATCCATCTTTGGATTCTGAGTATTTGTGTATAAGGTGATGATAAAAACAATCATGAAAAATTATTTATACTACTGTATTTTCCACATAACAGATATATGAATATATATTCATATATGTATCTGTATCTAGCCATACATCTGTCTTCACTCATGGCACACAGAAAAGGAGGAGGCACATTTAAGCATATATGAGAAAAGGGATATTGCACTGCCTACTGAAACCTTGTATACTATAATATCCGAAATTCAATTTAGCAACTGTCTGTTCAAAATACTGCAATAACTGGTTGCTGGTAAATGAAAGAAAGGATGTAACAGAGGATATTTGTGTTTAATATCTGCAACACTATCACTTGATCATCTCATCTGCAGTAACACATTTTAAATAAGGTAAATATTTTTTCTTGTAATACGAATGTTGTTATTGCCATTTTGGGTGGAAGTCTTTGATAGGGGAGAAATAAATATTTTCTACTTGCATCAGGATTACAGTCTGGCCTACAACAAGCATGAAGTAGTGCATTAAGAAAAGCAACCTTCAGTGAGAATTCATATTCCTGCATAGCTTCACGCTGAATAGGAAAGAGGGTGAGAGCGTTATAAATAGGGTGTTTCTCATTCATAGTGATTTTTTCCCGTGCTTTTGCAGATGTGCCGAATCAAGATTTAGAGAGATCAGCTGATGCTTGGCAGAGTTTAAAAAAGAATAAAAAATCTACCATTGCCTTTCCTTTGCTGCTCTTGATGTACTGATGCCTCTGCTTGTGCTGATGGCCGATTCAGATCACTTATTTCATCAGCCTCACATGTGATGTCAACAGTAGGCAAAGGGAGGCAGGGGTATGTGATGCCAGAAAACAGGAGAGGGAAACAACCAATGAAAGGTGCTTGCAGGCAGTCCTGGCTGCAGGGAGAGAGAATAAAAGAAAGCAAATTTTCGATTAGCTTTGACTTCCCTTCAAGCCATTTGAGAGATAAATTCAAAACAAGCTACTGGGAGAAAGAAAAGAGGGACAGGTGATGGGGGGGGGGCGCAGAGCCATCTGAGGATTACCTCACCTGCAAATGAGGAGGGGGTTATGTTACATGACAAGCACTGTCACACTAATGACTTGAAACTGAATTTGCAGCTTATATGCTTTAATTGTATTTTGAAACCTTTCTGAACTGTTGACACAATGATTAAAGTAGAATTGTCTTTTCTCTCTTTCTCTCTCAGATTTGATTTTAAGTATGAGAAACAGCTAATAAAAATTCTGTAGGTGTCCTTTCCTTCTTTTCCTATACCTAGACCACCTGTGTTGAGTTCATATGCTTCCATTATTAATATATTTTAACTCTAGCCAACAGAGAAGATAAGGATTCTTTGTGTGTGTGTCTGTACAAGCACATATCCCACTCCCAATTTATCTGCAGTATATTTTAAATGCCAGTAAAATAATATGACTGCAAATGTTACCAATTAACCTGTACCATTAAGCTCATAAATTACATTTTTTCAACAAAAACAAAAATGCAGTTGAAAAATGTTCCTATATGATAGGCTATCACTATTATCATTCCAGGAAAAAATATGGATAATAGCAGAACAGTCCATGTGTACTTTAAAACCCTGTTTTACATAATCCTTAATTAAAGGTGATTAGGATAGCTTGCCAAAACTAGTAATGCTAATGATTTTTAAAGCACTTTTTTATGTCAGCTCATGTTTGACTATAACTTTTTAATTTTTAAATTTCTTTTTGTCTCTGTGTGGCAATATGCATGGGAAGAAGTTGACCCTATTATAAATGAATCCATAGAATGCTTTGGAGTGTTTGAATGTGGGATGCAAAAATGCTCACAATAGGTACGTACGCCTAACCAGAAGCAAAACAAATCTATGCCATTCAGTTCTAGCTTTGCAACAAATATCTATAAAAATGTCTACATAGAAGCAGCTTAGAGTTCGAACATTAAATGGTGCATTGGTATTATGACAATTGCCCAACCCAATGCATTCTAGCAGGCAGGGAAGATTCACCTGACAATAATCTGCTTATGAGAAAATTGTATATGACTGAAGTAAAGGCCTCAGAAACATCTCAGTTCATTTATTCTATATATTTTAGTTATTTGTTTTATACCCCACCTTTTCACCAAAAGAATGGTGCTCAAGTTGGCTAAGAAAGCTAAAAACATGACTACTTAAATGAGTGATCAGTAAAGTCCCTCAGCATCTGTTGCAAGGCTATGGGATACTTCAAGTTACCAGCTCCAAAGCTGGAGACACAGCTCTGGCCTCGGAGCTAGGAATCCTTCCCTTCCCACTTCCCCCTTCACAGCCAGCTTGGAAGTAACCATGCTGGCTGCCTCTCTGAGGTTAGGAATGCAACTCTGGAAAGGGGGTATGTGCAAGGAAGGGAGGAGAGTGCAGAGGCCAGGATATCGCATATCCTGCATCTTCTGCAGCCTCTTTATTTCCCACTCTGAATCACCCTGGCTAGACAGACAAAAATGGCTGTTTAGAAAACATGCAGAGCAGGTCCACAAAGATTTCCTCTGGCACTTTACCATTTCTTTTGGTTCACAATCCCAGACGGATAGCAAAACCAGGAGATAGGCTGCCATATGTGGGTGGTGGGGCTATGCTAGCTTGGTATGTGGCAAGCTGAGTACGCCTAGGCTTTATTGATCTCAAGTTATCTCCTGCATATCTGAAGGATGGGTGGTAGACCAGTGTGAATTAAATACATTTTTATTCTCATTTTATATGTTGAACAATCACAAAAATAAAGGTAACCATTGGCCATTGGAAAAATGGCAAAATCTTTATAAAAGCTATTAAGTTACTCAAAAGGTCACTAGATTGGGTACAAGCTTTTTCATTCCTCATAATTCTTCATCAGGCTAGACTGTACTCAAAGCAAGAGGAGAGATGGCAGGAGAGGGGAAGAAAAAACTTGGATTAAATTTGCTTTTTGCTTTAGTTACAATGTTAAGACTGAATGTGGGAGATATGCAAATTAAGTTCTACAAGCTTCTCTGATAGATAGTTTCAGGTTGTACCTTAAACCATGGAAAAGCAGAAATAGAACCTAGTTTTGTATAAAGAAGGGGTCAATTTTAGGTTGTATCCTAGGAAAAAATAAGTCAATAGAATCCAATTGTATAGCTTTAATTAGTAGTTGGAAGAGACGTACCTGTGGAGAACAAAGTCCAATCTTCAAGCAATATACAATCTCATTCCTCTAGTGCAGGATCCTGCTGCTGAATGCTTAAATTTGCTATTCTCCAAGTCATGTGGAAAAACAAAGGCAGCTGCGTAAGTCATAACAGGAACAATTCCAAAATCTACATTAGATCTCATAAATCTTCTGTATGATCAGGTCTCTGTGCCCCAGCAACTTCTACCAAGTATGGATTGGTCACTTGAGAGATCCATCAGTTTCTCTTTCCACATTGCAAAAGAAGAGGAAAATAAAGCAAGAGTCATTCACATGCCCTCTTATTTCTTTGTGCTTCTGTGATTCAGTCATTTCAGGCCCAATTCAAAGTGCTGGTGTTACTCTTCACCATGGCTCAGGGACAGCTTATCTGAAGGATTGCCTCCTTCTGCCAGGACACGAAGGTCACCTTTAGAGATTCCTCTGTGTTGCCCTGTTGAATTAAGTGGGGAAGGTGGTTGCTAAGGAAAAGGCATTTTTCATTATGGCATCCTGGCTGTGGAATGCACTCCCTGAAAGGCATACCTGATACCTACACTGTGATCTTTTCAGTGCCAAGTGAAGACTATCTATCAACAATTATTTTTAGGCCACCACTAAGTACGAAACTTTCTTATTCTCCCAGGTTTTTTAGTTGTTCAATCATTGTTGTATTTTTAGATTTTGACCCTGCTGTAGGTCTTCAGGTTTAGACTATCAGTTTAAAGTTTTAAATATTTTATATTATGTTTTACTATGCTGTGTTTCACGGGTTGTAAGTGATGTGAACTGTTCTGAAAGCTTCAGCTATTAAGTGAAATAGAAATGTAATAAATAAAGAAGAAGCCTTGAGTTGCCTTCCATGCTATCTGAAAGGATGAGAGAGTGCTAAGCTTGTGGCTTTTTTTGAAATGGTGAGATAGGATTATATCTGCATTTCTCAGTTTTCTGTATTTAGTTTCTCATTTTTTAATTATGGTATTATGGTAATGTTATATTTTGTAAGCCATCCTGAGTGCTTGTGTGGAAGGACAGGATACAAATGTTTGTAGTAATAATAATAATTTTAGGTTTGGTTTATCTCAAAGTTTGATTTTAAAAGTTTTATGAAAATCTATACACATTATCTACAATTCTTCTAATGCATAGATTTTGATTTACAAATTTGTCATAGAAGCATATCTTCATCTATCAGTTCTAATATAACACATTTTACATTATTTTCACTAACATACATATTGTTGTATACTTTTTGATTGGATAAATTTTAAATTTGGAAGGATACCTCTGAACAATAGGATACTACCCTTGACTTATTTGCTCTTTTTGTGATACAGGCATCTTCATCACAAGAGAAAAAAGAAGAATGTTTCTGTGATGATGCAACGTAGGACATTCAGGATTTTGTCAGAGGTTCAAATACTTTTGCCATTACCTGACATCATCTTCAAGATGTACTATGGTTAATCTAGGTATCTGCAGCACCTATCTGTGAATGAAGGCACAGTTGCAGAATTGCTAGACTTAGTATAGTTTTGCCACCATGACAGCTGAGCAGTAAAGGAGGATGGGAACAGTTAGGTGGCATTTTCTTTCCTTAACCCACACATGAAGAGGGAAACATGAGACTTCTCAAGCAATACTTGTTTGTCAACATAAATAAGATCAATTGCTCTGCAGGAATGCCCAATGAAACTAAATCTATTTTTTAATTAGTTATGAACAATAGTCATCATCATAGCAAGGTCTACTTAAAGATTTCCTTGGTTGAATTTGTGCCCTGTTCTGAGACAGCTGCAGGATGGTGCTACTGACAAGAAATCAGACATTTTCCTGTGAAGTGGGTGCTATGGAAATGGATGATTTCTGAAGGCCTCATTGATGCCATTCCATAACTGGAGAGAAAAATGAAGTCTGTATGTTTTCAACAAAGTGGACCTTTCTCTCCACCTTTCACTTGGACAACTGTGTATCTATATCTTGTTTCCCCCTTCCCTACACACAATTTATCTGCTGCAGTTGGTTTTTTTTTAAATTAGACTTTGTCTTCTAGAAATGTACTCATACAAGTAAAGAATCGGGTTGTTCTTATCTAGTAGGCCAGCTGGATTGGACAGTAATTCTTTGAGTGCTAGACACTGTTCCTGACAGTTTGTGCTTTAAGTGTTATTGTTGTTACATCGCATTTATATCCCACCCTTTTTCCTCTTGTGAGAAGTCCAAGGTGGCTTACATGGCTGCTTTTTATCTTCAGAACAATTACCTTCTAAGGCAGGTTGAGTTAAGTGTCTGTGACTAGCAGAGAGTCACTCAGTGAGCTTTAGGACCAAGTGTGGTCCAGAACCTGGATCTCCCAGGTCCCCATTCTAACATGCCAACCCCTGTACCACCACTATTGTCATCATTCCTTTTATGTTTTTTAAATTAGTGCATTGTGGTGGTGTGTCATGCCATGAAACCACAACTTAATCCCAAACACATTTTATTCACATAGCAAAAACACACACAAGAACTGCTGCATCACTTGGAAACTCATATTTGGCTCAGCCGAAACCTCACATCCTGTTTCCTTTGTTATTAAAGTAGGTTTCCTAAGAAGCCACGCTTCAGCTTAGCCAAATACAGGCTGTATCACAGGTTGAGTAGGACTATGACAACACTAAGGGATTTTTCATGTAAATTGAGGAATTAGTAATTTTCTCCTAATCAACAGTTGCATGGCCATTTACTAATAAGAAAAAGTGTGTATGGGGAGTCAAAAGAGAAGACAGATTTGCATTAAATTTGCAGGTATTAATGTATATTCATAGATGCCTTGGAAATAATTTCCGTACTTTAAGCAGAAATGCATCTCACGATAGTGGAAGAGAGTAGAACTAAATGAGCAGTGTGCCCGGCCAGAGTGCTGCCTGGGTGCTAACTGCTGATGGGCAGTTTCAAGGCCAGTAGTCTCCCTTCTTAGGACTCTTTGTCTTCAAAGTGAACTTGGATGTGCCCAAAGGAAGGATGTCTTCAAATAGAAGACTGCTGTATGACTTCCTTTCCAACAGAGAATTGTTCTCTGTAAAGTGGTTCACACTGACATGCTAATCAAGAACAACTGCTAGAGCTCTGTTGACTTACCCATGTGTCATTATATTGTCCATGAACAGATAAGTGCCAGAAAAGTTGAATAAGAACAGTTATTATTAACCCACTTAGAATGACAGCTTTCCTTCATAAGCATCTTCTGCAAGAAATCTTTCTGGCTGACTACCTTAAAAAAAGATTCATGCTTCTCTGTTAATATCCTGAGGATAATCAATGATAATCAGACATCGTGTGTGCCCCTCAGTGAACTCAACCATTGGGTGGCCCGCAACCTCACTATTCTTATTCCAGAAGTTCCTTCCATTAATTATGGGAGTTAAAATAGAACAGCTCCATTTTCTGTGCATGAATATGAATCAGAGGAAAGGCTGCTCCAACCTACAGTATGTTTCCAGAATCTCTCTCTCCCATTTCACACATTGATAGAGGTCACAAGCCCATACAGTTAGTTCTCCCTCCTGTTGCATCTGTGACCAAGCTCCCATCATTGTCCTGAGCAGTTATCTCTTCACAGCACCCGCATTTGGACAGCATGGGAAAGGATTCTCTATGAATGCTGATGCATGTACATGCACATGGAAGAGGGATTGGGCCAGAGCCTCTCCTGTGCAAAGGAGTTCGACAGCAGTTCATGTAGTGCCCTTTCCACTGCCAGCAGACATGAGGGTGTTGTCACTGCAGGTGATGGCAGAAGGAGCTGGGACTTGCCTGTACAGTCTCTGGACTCCTGTCTTGCTTGGTCTCTCAGAAGGATTGTGTGAACAGCTAGTTTTGGAGTAGTGGCAGACTGTGCTTCTGTGCCTTTCTGTGGGAGCAAGGTGTTCATAGTGTATCTGTGTTTCAGAGGTTGGGTCAGAACTGGCAGCAGGTTTGATGGGGTGCTGAGCAAGCTGAACTTCATCTCCTTCAGCCTTACTCGTGGTTCCCCCCAGGGAAGTGCTGCTGTGCCCACATCCTGCTTGGACGAGGGCTTCCCGCAACCATCTGATGGGTCACTCTGAATAAGCCATCCAGAGACAAAAGTGATGGATGACCTATAAATATCCTAAACAAACAAACAAACAAACTGCCAGCTTAGCTTCATTCCTTGACACTTACACTGAAGAACAATACAGTTTAAGATCCTTAGATATATATGACCCTTTGAATTTTTCAGCTGTCCTGCTTCCTAGTGCCCATACTTTCAGTGATACATTGATTTTTCTTAAAGTTATCTTGGGAAAAATAAATGCTCTTCAAATTCTTAATTAATCCCTTTAAGCTTCCCACCATATTCACAGATATACTATTTTTTAGAAAATAATAAGTTATGCATTGTAAGAAGGGTGGTGTGTGCCCTTAACACCTTTGGATCCAAGCTGCCGCCACCACTACCATCTAATTAATTTACTTTTAATCTTTTTTTACAAAACACACAAAGCAGCTTACAAATAAAATAGGCAATAACAACAATAAAACAATAGAGAATATATCACAATAATATTATTGATAATAAAACAGATTTAATATAAAACAGAAAACTGGCAGAAAAGATGGCGCAAAAGCACACTGAAACTGAAAAAAGAAGGTATTTCAGAAGTATCTAAATGCTGAAAGAAAACAGCATTGGTGATCTCTATGGCTATTGTATAATCTTGATTTCATCATTGCAGAGATCCTATCTGGGGTGCCTGCTTTCCGCATGTGGGGAAAAATCACACACACCCACACTTGCCTTTCTAACAAACCCTAGCTACAAATGTTGATTTGCTACAGAATTTGTTTACTGGAATTTGTTTCAGGTACAAGGGTTACAAGAAAGATTATTACAATTGAATAGTTATAGCAACAATTATACTGGAGATGCTTCCAAATAATTATTTGCATTATCATCACTATATTTTAAATATATAAAATATATTGTGGGATACAAGGGGCTAATTTGTGTCACTTTCATTCTATACAGCATAATTTGGCAGAGAGGCCACTGACAATATGGGAGTTACAGAGTGAAAAGTGTATGGTTAGATACATCATTATTTCCTCTAAACATGATGTGCATCTTCTTTGTGCCCAGAGAAACTGGCAGATGCTTCCAACATTTTTGAGTCTATAGGTATCCATCTTCATAAATGTTTTAAATTCCTGAAAATGCGGAGGATTAGAAGCAAATTCTATTTTAGTTTTGTTTGAGAATGCTAAAATGTATTAATGATGCCATATTTCATACAGAGCATTGGATTGAATGTACCTACTGGCATTCTAAAATGTTTGTGGTTCCTTGAATTGAAATGACACCATGTATGTCCTCCTTTTGGAAAGCAAAAAACAGGCTACTTCTGTTGCTGTGCTTAACAATGCCTTCTAAGTTGTTCTAGCAGACTTGGATTTAAAGTCAAATTAAATACAGAGAGAACATTTTATCTAGAATAACAGAAGCAGTTATGCAAGCCTGAGTCCCACAGCTTTTCCTGAAATCTGTTCCTTAGTACAGATTGCTGTCTTCAAGATTTGGAGTATTGCTTTATCCTAGTCACATGCATGGACACCAACTGATTTCTTGGTGGTCAGTTTCATAATACATTAGACTCTTTAATGCATTCATTTTTCACATACATTTTATCAAAGGTCAAATGTAACATAAATGTAGACAGCAGCAAAATTAAAATAAAGCCTATGCATGAAATAAGCAGGAAACTGATACTAATAACTAAGAGCACAATATTGAAATCCGAGAAGATAAAGCAAGTGCTGGACCAGTGATAATCAAGACAAATGCTTTTGCTTAGTTGGTGAATACTCTTGACTGTGAAAGTGAACTAGAGATTATTCTGGATAGGTTGTAAGCATAATGGCACTTATCTCCTCATGTGGTGGGGATGTCAAATTGTACAGAGCTCTTGGCTTATGATATTAAGACTGTAGATCCAACCTTCATTGTTTTCCATTTTGACATCAATGGCATGTCCCCCTTAGTAAAGAGCCATCCTTATTTACTTTTCACCACAGCTAATGGTGTAGCCTTCTGGCAATAACCACATGCTCTTGAATGCAGAAGCTTACGGTCATCCAGTGAAGAGGCAATCTTTGCACTCCTCTCCTCTTATCCCACACTTTCACTTTTTTGCTCAGTGAGGAAGGAAAAAAGGTTGAAGAAGCTTCAGGATAGCCAGTCTTCTGGCCTCTCTGGTCCTTTCCCCTCCCTGTTCCGAAATGCCATGGTCTCCCCTTTCTAAGATCACTTTCTGCACATTGGAGAGCACCTGGCATGGTTCTTTCCACACCTGCTGTGAAGGAGCGGTCATGGTACATGCTCTGATTTCCAGCTCTGTGGTCTAAGCAATGTGTCTGATCTCATATCTAGGAATCATAACTATTCTGTGATCCTTCCAACACTGTCTAGGGGGTCATATAATTGCTTGCTAAGTGAGAGAAAAATGGGATTCTTTCCATTTTCCTCTGTGCTGCAATGGTTTGGCAAGCTGAGAAATCTTCTTCTTGATGAGAATATTATAGAATTTTTCAGAAGGATTTCCAAAGTTCAAAGTAAAAGACGCAGTTTGCCAGCTATGCATGGTGCACATCAGAAGCCAACAAATACCTCATGTGCCAAGTTCAAATATCATGAGTGTAATATCTACACCTGAAGCTAGAGGGCTTGAAATGTTTGTCCCGTGCTATGTTCAGGACTAGCACAAAAACAGTCATCCACTGTTTTAATCTGTGGTGTTGCTTTTAACTTTTAAGGCTCTGGATAGCTTAGGGCCTGGCCTAGCCTGTTACAAACCTGTCCAGATGCAAGAAATCAACAAGAGAAGGCCTTCGACCAAAGGCTGTTTCTTGGGCATGCGGGCAAAGGCTTCTCCTGTGTTGCTCAGACTTTGGAGACCCACAAATTCAATTTGATGCATACATTTCCCCCACAGTGCTTTAGAAATAAGCTTCTGCCTGGTATATTTTAGGTTAAGGTATCACAGAATCCTGGGACTGGGAAATAGCACATGTATTGAAAATCAGTAAATGCATTTTAATAAACCTTTATTCCCAGGGAGAACTGTGCATACTGTAAATATACAGCGTATGTTTCACAGCAACATTCTTTCAAACTGAGGAATGCAAATTGGTCTTCTTCTTTTTTCTGATCTTCTGTTGTTAATCCAAATAACATCTTACATTCGAATCAGAGTTAAGCGTGTCTTGTCCTTGTTTTCTTACTGAAAAGTATATGTTCTTATGAACTCTGTAGCTCCAGTGTGAGTGAAATGTATTTAAATCCAAAACAAAAACAAAAACAAAAACAAAAAAATCCACATTTTTAATGACTTGGGGATAAAGAACAATCTGCACGGCATAGCACACACTTATAATATCCATGACTAATAATTTTTATAGCCCTAGCATTTCATCTTTCTTTCAAATGCACCACTCACCCTGCCCTGGCATTCATGTACTAGGTCTGCAAAGGAAAGTGTCTGTATGTAGAGCTTTGTTTCAGATCCCTGATTGTGCAAGATTCTAAAACATGCATAAGGCCTAAACGCATAGCCGTTCCCTTGCAGCTGGCCATCCTAATGCATAGTTGTGGTGGGCACTGATAAACCCTAGGAAAGGGACAGTGGTGGGGCCCCTTTTACACTGCATTTTACACATGATTCCTCATCATGTGATGCACATAAGGGGGCTTATGTGAAGTCCTAATTGGGTTGGGTGCTGAGGTTATTTTCTTTAATGACTTGATGGTTTACACTGTACTTAAACATCACTCTGAAAGCAAACCAAATCTCCTGATCACTAATTTCAGATCTTGTGAGGCAAAAAGAAATGAAAATCTGCACATGTTATTAATTATAATTCCTGTAGTACTTTTTTGTTTGCCTATGAAGTGCTTTACAATTCTTTTTCTATTGATCCTTTCAACAAGTCTGTGATTATCTAGGTTGCTGAAAAATAACATTTTGCCCAAGTAAGCTCAATGATTTTCATTACTAAACAGGAATTTAAAGCTTGATCTTCAGCACCTTAATTCATACTTTACACACTATATTGAAATGGCCCTATTTAAAATGTTGTCTGGAGTTCAATATGATAATATTAGAAATGTGGCACAGTGGTCGGGATTAGGGTTTTTGGACAGGGATTTGCATTCTACTCCTCACTTAGCCATGCAGCTTATTGGGTGACACTGAGTCAGTCACAGACTCTCAGTCTGACCTACTTCACAGAGTTGTTGTGAGGATAAAATGAAGAGGAGGAAGAACACATAAGGCAACTTGGGTTCCCTGCAAATAGAATATGGACTATAAGTATAATAAATAGATAAACTATCAGTACTCTGTCCATCTGTCCACCACTCCCAGCAGTTGCACAATAAAAGAGTATTTATGATGCCAAATTATATACTGATCATGTCTTTGATTTATTTAATGGAATCATCAGGATTAGATTTTTTTAAAAAATGGGGATAATCTTCTGAAGTTTGCTTCTGCAAGATTAATGACAACTATCCAGAGGGCTTTCTCAGTGGTTGTCCCTAAACCATGGAATGGTCTGCTGGGAAACACAGGTCAGATATTCTAGAATGCTACCTTCAAGAGGGAGTTAAAGAGTTATCAATTCTGACAGGCCTTCCCAGATAGTTTCAAGATTAGTTTTATTTAACCCAAATTTGAATTATTGTTGGTTTTAATTTCCCGTGAACCACCCAGAGCCTATGGAAATATAAACAAACAAATATTTTTTAGAAAAAAGTTGGGAGTCTTCAGATTGAACAAGAACACATGTCATTCATTGGCTGCTTGCTCCTATAGTGGAATACTAGTGAGTATTTGTCAGTCATATTATGGGAATATATTACTTTGTAATCCTGTTTGGAAAAATGCCTCCAAGAGGTATTGTATTGTGAAAGGTCCTGAAAATTTGTGATCCTGACTTTTTGGCAAGATTTACAAAATGGGTCAGAGCACTGCTAAAATGTTTACATCGAACCTGATTTTATGTTTAAAGCCAACCCTAGTCTATAGACTAACACTAATCAACAGGAATTTTAAAGCACTATCAAACCTTTATACAGTGGCACCTCGGCTCACAAACTTAATCTGTTCCACGACTCTGGTTGCGACCCAAATTGGTCATGAGCCAAGTCAAATTTCCCCATAAGGTTCAATGTAAATAATGTTAATCCATTCCATAAATATTTTTTTAATCACAAAAATTTGAAACAAAGTAACAAGAACAACAAAGTAACAAACTACAGTACAGTAGAGAACACTAACTTAGGTGGGGAGCAGGTTATTATTTGGAGGGAGAGTCCCCCTCCATAAGGACATTGGGGAGATATCCTTTAGGGGTTTCCCCTCTTCTTTGTCTCTTAGCTGCAGGGTAAATTTTGGTGAAAAATCTGCATGTTCTTGTCACCTTCATTTCCACTCTGCACTTTCTTTTTAACACCATGCTTGCTCTGCACTCTCTTTGGAGCTATTACGCAATAAGCTTCACAGCAAGTGACCACAGGTCTGTCTGCGACCATGAGCGGGGAAGATAGCCACGATCGCGATTGTGCTCATATGGGGAAGATGGCTGCGATCACTCTTGTTGGTGTCCCTGCGAGCCAGGTGACTTACAGACCCACTAAACCAAGTGCCAATGCGGTTCAGCCAGGCGGAGATTCATTCAGTTTCTTTATTCAGCTGAGCAAAGCCACTGGGTGTCTGCTCCCTACATGCAGGCAGGCAGCAACACACACACATTCCTGCTTTTCCTCTCTTTTTCCACTTAATCTCACCCCCATTGCTCCCTCACCCAATCCCCTCTCAGGGTCTGCCTGACCCTTTACCCAATCACCTTGCAGGGTCTGCATGTCCACTGCATGCCTGGCCTCGTGCAGGCCCCTTATCTACGTCCAATAGCCTCACAGGGGGAGCATGATCACTGCGTGCCACTCCTTGCGTGGGGGTCTTTCTATACTCACTGCCTCTTTATCAACATTCTTTTGCCTTCCCTTTTTCCTCTCCAAAGCAAGCAGTTATACAAAAAGCAAATGGCGTTAGTTAAGCTAAAAGCAAATAACATTAGTTAAGCTAATCAAGCTCCTTCATTTCCTCCCTTTTCATATATGCAACCCTGGAGGTGGCTCCCATGGGTTGTCATTGAAGCAAGGAAGAACTTTCCTTTGGAACAGGTCTGAGTACCAGGGTTTTTGCCGGGGTATCAGGTTTCTTTGGGTTGGTTGTGACCACCATCATACCTTCAATAGTGCGAGTTACTATAGACCGAATTATGGGAAATAGGCAAGGAAGAACCCTAAGTCCACCAAAGGCACAAATCAGCATAAACAGAACTCGTTTCCAATCTTGGAACAGTCCCCCAAAGATTCCAGGCTGCACCAGGGAGCACTTGCTAGCCCCATTTGTGTGAATAATGCATAGCAGTCAGCATCCACATGAGGTTGCCCATCCAACTGCAGGCTACTGCCTTTCCAGCTTAGCAAAAACAAAACCACATGCTAGCCACTGCACCAAACTCTCTCTCACACACAGGGAACCTATTCCAGCATGTGCCAATTGGCTGTGAGGATGTTGCTAGTCCACCATAATCACCCCAACTGGTAGAGTGCTTTCAGTGGTCCTTACCTGTAGTGGCTTCACATGGAAATTGTTTTCCCTAGGGACATGTGGATTATTTTTTTTTTTTTTTTTACAAATATGATTTCTTTCCTTTTACTCATTTAGCTAATCTGGAACAGCATGTGCCTGCCCTTCTGTAATCTGCATGTCTGTTTTACCTGGTCCTTGGTGGGAATCCAGACATATAACATGTTCCAGGTGTAAGAAATCCACTCTGGGTTTTCATCAGTGTTACTAAAGCATAAACATTCTATTACACAACGAGGCAGTATTCTAAAACTGAAAACAGAGAAATTAGGAAATCCACTGTTTTCTTCCTACAAGGACAGATGGTATAGATGGGAGTAACAAAATTAACATAAGTACACAGAGACAGAGTAATAACTTCAAGAAATTCCCCCTTTTTCCTTCAGCATAATCATCTAGGCTCCTTAGCATTAGGCAAATGCTAGTCTCTATGGTCTAGGTCTTCAAGCCGGAACCCGATCCTAGTCCCTGATAGGCTGCATTTCTTTGGGGCACTTCTTCCTTGCTCCCTCTAGTTGTGGGCCCTTGGCTGACCCTGATGTCAGCTTCTTCTCATCCTGGTCTGTTACGCTGCTGGTCCTCCCTTGCAGGGTTGGTGTTTGAACAAGAACTTCAGGTTCTTCACAGGCTCCATGGTCCTTTGGTCTCCTTGTGATTTTGGAACTTTCCTCAGCCTGGTGCAACGTTCCCACATAGGCACTCCCGCTGATCTCACTGCTGTGTAGCGAGGGCACCTGGGCACGGTCCTCCCACTGCATCAATGGTCTTCAGGCAGTCCAGTCTCAGGCCGGGCGAGTCAGCTGATGTAAGCAAGCAGTCCCCCTTCCCTTGTGTCATGGCAAGCCATAGGCAGCAATCAGCCAATGGCCACAGCTTCACACACTGCAATCAGTCAGTCAAACAGGCATGACTACTTTGGCCTTGCCGGACAGCCAGCATGGCCACTCTGGGCTCAGAGAAGGAGCACGTCCTGCCTTTCTCTGCAGGGGAAAACAGGTCTCTACCCATTTCCATGTGACACCCCCTCACATGCCTGTATGTCGCCAACATATCCCCTCTGAGTCTCCTCTTCTCCAGGCTGAAGAGACCCAGTTCCCCCATTCTCACCTCATCCCCCATCCCCTGCAAACAGGCCACTAACCTTGTGGTCCTATGCTGCACTGACTCTAACCTGGCTATATCCTTCCTGTAACAAGGGGCCCAGAACTGAGCACAATACTCCAGTTGCGGGTGCACCAGAATTGCACAGAGCGGTAGCAACACCTCTCTTGATCTAGAAGCCACACCACCGGCCATGCAACCAAGGGTGGTGTTTGTTCTCTTGGCCATCGCATCACACTGCTGACTCATGTTTAGCCCGCAGTCAACCAGCACCCCGAGGTCCCCTTCACAAGCGCTGCTCTCCAGCCACCTGGCCCCTAACCTATACTCATGACACCTATTCCTATGCCCCAAGTGTAAGACCTTGCACTTATCCACGTTGAACATCATCATGTTATTTCCTGCCCACTTCCTGTTTCCTGCCCACTTCCATAGTCTGTCCAGATCCGTCATTATTTGTTTTTCGGCGCCAGGCGGACCTCTCTGGGGAGCGCATTCCATACTTAGGCGCCACCGCTGAGAAAGCCCTCCTCCGAGTAGCCACCCTCCTAATTTCTTTCACAGAGGGCTCCCGGAGAAGGGCCTCTCCCGCCGATCTCAGGGGGCGGCTGGGCATATATGGATGTAAGTGCTCCTTCAGGTAGCCAGGACCCAAGCCGTTTAGGGCTTTATAGGTCATAATCAACACCTTGAATTGGGCCCGGACTTCAATGGGAAGCCAGTGAAGCTGACGGAGAACTGGAGTCATGTGAGCATAACGTCCAGTCCCCGTCAGCAACCTGGCAGCTCTATTTTGAACCAATTGAAGTATCCGGACCGTCTTCAAGGGTAGCCCCACGTAGAGCGCGTTACAGAAGTCAAGACGGGAAGTCACTAGCGCATGTGTCACTGTCGCAAGGCAGTTGTACTCCAGGTAGGGGCGCAGCTGATGAATCAGCCGAAGCTGGAGGAAAGCGCTCCTCGCCACTGCTGTCACTTGAGCTTCCAGTGAAAGCTCTGGGTCGAGGAGCACTCCCAAGCTGCGGACCTTGTCCCTAAGAGGGAGTGCAACCCCGTTCAGGACAAGGTTCAATTCACCCTCTCCGAAGCCCGATCCGCCAACCAACAGGACCTCCGTCTTGTCTGGATTGAGCTTGTTTATTGGCCCTCATCCAGCCCATTACCTCGGCCAGGCACCGGTTCAGTACAGCCACTGCCTCACCTGGATTGGTGGAAAACGAGAGGTAGAGCTGGGTATCATCAGCGTACTGATGGTTCCACAGCCCACACCTCCTGATGACCTCTCCCAGCGGTTTCATGTAGATGTTGAACAGCAAAGGGGACAAAATGGACCCCTGCGGTACTCCATGGCATAGCTGCCATGGCACAGAGCCATAGACCCCCAGCACCACCTTCTGGAATCGGCCATTGAGATAGGAGCGGAACCACTGCAAAGCAGTGCCTCCGACCCCCAATCCCGCAAGCCTATCCAGAAGGATACCATGGTCGATGGTATCGAAAGCCGCTGAGAGGTCCAGGAGAACCAACAGGGATGCACTCGCCCTGTCCTTCTCCCTGCACAGGTCATCGTACAGGGCGACCAAGGCAAATTCAGTACCGTACCCGGGTCTGAAGCCAGACTGCAATGGGTCCAGATAATCAGTTTCATCCAAGAGTGCTTGGAGTTGTCCTGCCACCACCCACTTTAACACCTTGCCCAGAAACGGGATGTTGGCTACTGGTCTATAATTAGTGGCCATCTCTGGATCCAGTGGCACCTTCTTCAGGACCGGTCAGACTCGCATCCAGAGCTCCCCTAATCTGTACTCCATCTATCAGCTCCTCTCTATTGGTCTTTCCCTTCCTGTCCTTTCTAAAAAGATGATACCCCACTATGTTCACAATCCAGTTTTGCCTTTCATCCCACCAAGTTTCTGTGATTCCCACCAGGTCATACCCTCCTATTCGCAGGAGAGCTTCAAGCTCTTCCTGCTTATTACCCATGCTCCTAGCATTAGTGTACATGTACCTCAACTCCTTCCCACCACTTCCTTTCCTTGGAGTTCCCAGCCTCCTCCTTTCTCCCATCTTCCCTGATACTGGCCCTCTCTTTGTAGGAGTCCTGTCAGTCCCTGCAGTGCCTCTAAAACCCTGCTCCCAGAGCCCTGATCCTTTCCCCACACTTGTCCAGTGCAGACACATACATAGATACAAAATGCACCAACCCATTGTGAGTACAAACAAACCTGAACTTGCATACATTTCAACAAACAATCAATGCATGAGCACTTAGATGAACACAAGTGCTTATGTTCATGGATTTATTTATTTATTGGAAGAGGACTTGCCATTTTGGCTGCCCACATCGTTGGGCTGGTAACTGGGCTCAGTCCCCAACAAACATTAGACTACTGTAAGGGAAATTTTCTTTTAGCACCATCAACAATAACAATTATCATTATCATCATTATCATCATTACCTGCTTTAATGATGATATAAAACACATCCCACAGATTCTTTTCCTTGTAAATTTTTGGGCCTGATTAAAATTATTTGGCAACATTGCAAAAAGGAAAAAGGAAACAAACTTTAAAGAAACTCACTGCCTCTTTATCAACATTCTTTTGCCTTCCCTTTTTCTTCTCCAAAGCAAGCAGTTATACAAAAAAGCAAATGGCATTAGTTAAGCTAAAAGCAAATAACATTAGTTAAGCTAATCAGGCTCCTTCACTATCATGTTCATGAAGGAACATGGCCACGATAGTGGTCGTCACCCAACGTGGAGTCCGCGACCTGAGGCAAAATTTTTCTGAAATTTCTGTTTGCAACCTGAATTGGTCATGAACTGAGGCATTCGTAAGCCGAGGTACCACTGTATTGGATTTGGAATGTGTGAGGCAGAGTTTGTATGTTCAGGGTATTTCATGATTGGTGAATATCTCTCTGATCATAAATTACCATCTTCAGTGTAAAAGACAACAAAGAGTAATTATTCTCTCTCACTCTCCTTCATGGATGTACAAAGTATTCCAGTGTCAATTAACTTGGCTTGGCCTTGAATGTGATTTCAAAAATACACTTTTCAGGTTCAATTGATTAGGGCTCCCCTTCCACATTTGCCACATGCAGTGGGTGAGGAGGTAGGCACAGTCTTGCCTTTCTTGCTACTTTACAACAAAAGAAGAGGTAAAAACTTTAGAGGGATTGCTTTTGAAATGTTACTCCCTGGACAGATGCACCAGCAATGTCAAATGTGAAAACAAGTTAAAAGCGTGTGTTAAATGATTTGTGACTAATACACTGCCCCTTTAAATAACTGAGCTTAAATTCATTTTGAATGAGCAATATTACCTGTCAGATGGAACTATAGCTTTCAATTTTATTGCATCTGGAGTAAAACACATTATTTTTTGCAAAATGCCATTTCATTCAACCTCTTAGCAGCCTCACCACCAGCAGCAGCAACTCTAAAGTTTGCATTCAATTATTCTTTCCTATGTATGCTTGCTGCATCGTCCAACTAGAACTATGAACATAAAATAATCCCAACCAAACTGGGAGGCCTAAGAGATAAGAAGCCACATACCCTCACCCTCTTGCCCTTAACTGACTTCCTCATGTCTCCCTGGGTTGGAGCTCAGTCATGCATACCTTTGGCTAATATCCTATGGATTAGTTTAAGGGAAAGCCCTCTTTGAAGAAACAAGCATGTTTGCCAATTTTTGTAAATACCACCAACTAAGCTCCTGTTAAATCTGCAGTAACTGCCTCCCCTGCATGCTTGTGTCTGCCTTTGTCTTCTTTTTCCACTACCCCCCACTTTTTTTTTGGTTTGTAGCCATTAGTAGCATGGTCTCCGCAAGGTAGCAAAGAGGAGTGTGTTGGAGCAGCAGGCCAAAATTAAATTACAGCAACCTCACGCTTTGCATTAAAACCTCCATTAAGTGATGGAAGCTGGTAATCATCCCAATTTTCTTTAAAGACAATGGCCCTCCATGCAACTGACTACATCCAGTTAATTCATGCTGTCAGCTTCCCTTTATTGGCTTTTGGGAATGCAGTATTGATTCCTGAACTTAGCAGCAGCACAAAGAACCACTAGTGCATGGTCAAAATGCAGCAATAAAGAGAGCCTGGCAGTTTGAAAAAAAGCTGCCATTCTGCTGCACAAACAAGGTCAATTAAAGGACAGTGCAGCACAATATAAATAGCATTACCATTCCTCTTCAAGCTGGGATGATATCATGCTGGCAAGATGACAGTAAATAAAAGAGAACCTAATGCAGAATTATAGAAAGGAATTTGATGTAATTTAATTTCAAACCTTGCACCATTTTGAAAATGCTGTCAATAACAAAATACATTTTTCCCCTTTAACGAACAGTTAGAGATCTCTGCCTAAAGTAATTCAGTCATAATAAAGCTGAGTGTAAATTAGCCCCCAAGTAATATCCCCATGTCAAGTGCTAAATGCTCTGTTTGGAAAGGAGCAGGCAGCAGCCACGAGATATCCTGATATTTGTTTGCGGCTTTTAAAAAAATTAATTTAGACTCTCTTTTCAGTATTGAATTATTTTGATCATGTAACAAATATTGGCTAGCTTACCTCAGAGAGTTCAAATGCCACACAAAATACTGTTGTGTTAAAAATGCATACATACATAATATACTCAGCAGCTGAGAATTAAAACTGAAAATATATCAAGGTTGGCAAGTTTTATTTCATATTGCAAATTGCATGTATATGCATTTGTATTTGTATATGAATATAACATTACAGTGCTTTTAATGTCCTTTAGCAGTCAGCAGCTTCTGTTGTTTAACATCCTGGAGAAGAGGCAAAATGTATTTGTGGAACCAGATGTATCAAAAAGGATACATATCCCTCTGGGTGCTCTGAATTATATCCAATCATCTTCATTTATAGGATTCTGAACAAAGCAGTTCTAGAGGTCATACGGCTTCAGAACCTTGGAGATTATTTATACACTATAAAAGAGTCTAAGATAAAATGTATAACACAGGATAAAAAAGCTGTGAAGTTCAAGAGCATGTCAGTGTGGTTAAATAGCAGTATCAAGGAAAGGCATAAGTCTCTTAAAAAAGAAGAGGAAGAGTGGAAAATATTTTTTCCCTAGTGTGGGGGATTGAGCCACCAAAATGACACACAGATACAACAGTGAGATTTTGTATGATTAGTATTCATTCATTTATTATTCAAATTTATATACCACTCTCTACAAAGGTAAACAAGCAAGGGACATAAAATACAATAGTATGAAAACAGCAATAAACTTAATGATGAAAACAGCACAATACAATTTAATCAGCAGTAAAATAGCACACATTACTGTATGCTACAAACCATAGCAGATTGGGTCACACTACAGGAAAAACCTTTCTAAAGAGGATGTCTGAACATCAGGTCTATGGAAGCCTGCTTAATCTTAATTGGGAAAGTGTTCCAGAGGATGGGTACTGCAAAGTGAACTGCTCTACTGCAAGTGTTTCCAGAATTAGGGAGCCCAGTTAGTTTTCAACAGTGGGTAACTACAGGTGAAAGAGGGATGCCTTTGAAGGTTTGGAACAGGTAGGCTGTCAGCCAGCCATGCCTGTACTTTAAAAGCTCCCCTCAGCACTGGGCAGCATTCCACCTGAGGTGGAAACTTTGGTCGTCAGCCAACCAGTCTAGGTCACCAAGGGGGAAAGTGTAGATGGGTTCAGCTATAAGGCTGTCTGTCCTAAATGCTCAAGTTTCTCTGGCAAGAGACTGCTCAGGCACTTAAAAGTTGAAAACATAGATTGAGATGTTTGGCTTCCATTTTATGCTTTTAAACCTCTCCTCAGGAGGAGATCCATTAAGGTGTGGATTGGACTGCCTTTCAGCCAAACTGGTGTGTGCTTGTAAAGGTGCCCTTCCTTCCTTGGGTTGAAAAGTTTTGCCAGGCAGATGTGAAAGCTGCCACCAGTCTAATCCACAGTTCAAAGGTGGATTGGGAGACCATCCCATGTGATGGTGTGGTCAACACTGGGCAACCTCCCTTCTGAGGAAAGTATAGAATGTATAGCTAGAAGGTTTTCCTGTCTGGGGAGAGTCTTTAAAGCATGGGTGCAGAACCTCTTTCTCTCTCAAAGCTGAATTACAATTCAGAGAAGGCCCCAGAGGCTGCATTCCAACACTGGGCAAAGCTGAAGGGAAGGGGGACTGACCCCAATACCTATTTTAGCTAAAATCTCTTTCTACCAGTAACTAAGAATTAGGGAGGTCTTTTCCCTGTCTAGAATTGAAGGGAAATGCACAAAAGCTGGAAAAACCACACAATGACTGGTATTTGGAAGAAAGGGAATAGGGATAGTGGAAGGGGATGGGAACTTCTAAGGAAACCTGAAGGACCATATTGGGTATCTCATCCCAGTACAGTTCCTCTCATAAATCAGATTCTGGTTAAATGCTGGGAAGTAGGAAAATGAATACACAATTTTCTTACAGCAGGAATGATTGGGAATCCTTAATAGAAGTGTTTAACATTTTATGACATCTTATCAGAGATGGCTAGTAGGTAGGGCTGTATAAAGTTTGTAAAACTATATATGTCTGGCAGATTTTCAAGTGCCCTTCTTTCAGTCAGTTCATTGACAGAATAGGATTCATACAAATTTTCATTTGTGCAAATTAATATGCCTGAAAATACAAAAAAAAAAATTCACCTACCCTATGAAAAACCTACCTCTACCCACCCTCTATACCAGGGGTCTCAAACTCGCGGCCCGCGGGCCAATTGCCGGGAGGGGCGGGGCACGGGGGAGGGGCCCTGCGGCCTTCAGAGCGCTGGCGGCACCTGGGTCGGCCGCGGGATGAGCGGCCCAGCACCGCTGCGGTGGTGGAATACTTGATGCGGCCCAGCCTCACCCAGACTCTACTTCCAGTGGCCCCCAGGTAAGTTGAGTTTGAGACCCCTGCTCTATACAAAACCCTCATAGATACACAAAGACAATATGTTATTTTCATGGTGAAGCCTATGGGAAACTGCATTTTGTTCAGTTTTTTTTTAAATTCTGATTTACTTGGCATAAAATTGTGGAAAATGCCAAAAAGTCTGTACTGTCTCAGGAAAAGCCAATCTGCTATAGAATCCAGGCCCCGATTTTTGTTTGCATATTGTTCTCACACCCCTACTAGTGAGGTAGCCAAGTGTGCAGATCACACCAAGTTATTGTGAAATTATGGTGTAGTTATAACACACTAGGAAGAAGTCTGGAAGGAGCTTTCCACTCTGGATGGAGAACTGCTAGTGGAGAACGTGCGTCCATTCTGGTTAGCTCACTGAAAAGGGGAACCCACGGCTCAGCTACATGTACTATTAAAAGACATAGCTAATAGTTATAGTTTTTTCTTTTGTTTTGACATGAAGTGGGTGGATGGGTGGTCAACTTTTATTAGGACCTGCCATACCACAAGTATATGCTTAATATTTTGTTCCTCAGCTCAGTTTTATCAGTAATGTCCCTCACGTGATTACAGGCCTCACAAAAAAGTTCCCATTTCCCAACATTAAAAAATGGATGGATATTTCCCAATGTTAATTCAACATCAGTCTCTGTGACTATCCATTTAGGACTTGTGAAGTGTCACTGCATTTGGCAATGATCATCAGATCTTCATCCAGCATGTTAGCTAACAGCTGAAGGATCAGAATAATACTTGGTGCTGTGCTTCTAATTTGCTTCACATGTTTTTCAACCATTACCATTCAATTTGTTAGAAAAGGGATCAAAAGTAGAAGAATTTTGAGAATTTTCATGGGTTGAGTTAGATACTCCTATGCTTATGTTACCTATGAAGTGGCTAAGGAATGAGTGCAAGTGTCCATTCCTTCACTATACAGCCACCTCTTTGGCAGCCTATGTTTTCCTGCATATCAGTTCAAGATGAGGGAAAGACATCACGAACACTGCCTCCCTTATACCTGCATTGTGGCGGATGTAAAATGGGGGCTAGGTTCCCAAAACCATTGAGGTGCTGACCCTTGTAATGGCACTGAAACCCCACCTCCCAATCTGTAGAAGAAAAGACAGAAGCTGTGTGTGGTGAGTGCTATTGGAAAATATTTCCTCTCTCTGAAGAAATTCAGAGAAATTGTCCTCTTGTGCCAATTTCACTGCACATAAATAAGGTGAAGAATTTCAAGAGGACAATTGTTCACTGATCCAGCAAGACTGTGGCTGACACACTGTGACAAAGCAGTAATGGTTGCTCTGATATCATAGAAGCGTTAATAACACAGGTGGCTGAGTGAAAAATACAAGATGGCTACCACCAATGTGATTTTAACACACATTCTGTTACAGAATTCCCAGGACTGTATTTGTGTTTTCCAAAAGTGCTACATGAAAAGGCTATGTAAACCATTCCCAGAGATATGTATGCCTCCTTTTATATTGTTTATATAAAACAACAAACAAACAAGTAAATATTTTGAGTAAGGGTTTGGGATCTATTTGTCAATGTAAAAGATCAATTGAAATGTTTAGATACCATCAATAATTTTATTTTCTGAACTTTTATGTGTGATCATACTTCTTTTTTCATGTTTGCACTTTTGTACTTGTTACATGGAATGTGTACAAATGCTCCCACCAAGCAGCAAACCAAACAATGCTGAAGGCAATTATGGGTGGGATGTGCCCCAAAGAGGAAATGGGAAGCAGCAGTGCCTGGCCTGTACTGTGTGCTTACACAGACTTACTGAATAAAAGGGTTACACATCAGAGGGGAAATGGGCTGAGTAATATGGAATTTCATACAGGACTGTAGAGGCAAGGAGAATGTAGGAAAGCAAAATAAGAAAAAAAACTTATCTCCTGAAAACTCATGTATTGTGTAGAATAAAGAAAGAATAAAAACTTATTGCAAAACAAAGAAAGGAAATATTAAAAGATACCCCCCCCCCCGTGTCTTCCTGCCTCCCGTGCCCACCCTATGCTCACCCCTGTAAATTTTCAATCACAGTGCTAATTTATTTAGGGCTCTGGATAGAACTGCAAAGTTATAGTGCATTAATTTTATTCTCCTAATGGTTATTGGCTACTGTTATTGAAGGTTTACCCACAAGCATAGATTACCAAACAGTAATCTTGAAGACACTTTGTTATAAGAAGATACTAAAGGGATGACTGGCTAGCCTCCTAATTAAGTTCATTATTTCACAGCAAAAATGAAGCAAACTGCTTAGTGGTAATACCATGGGCAAGAAAATATAGAAGTCTCAGTCCTAAAATTACTAACTGAAAAGGCAAAAATGAAGGGAGGCATTTTCTTTCTTCAGCTGGAAACATGGAAAGCATTTGATGACTTCTCTGTTATCCATGTTAAGACTGCAGACGCTCAGTGATTTCTCCAAGGTACCACAGGGATTAAAACATTGGGTGAAGATGATTGTACACACAATTTTAGAGCAATGGGGCTGGGAGTACCATTGCTTTCAAATCCGCATGTATATATCTAAGTTTGGACTCTGGAAAAGTTCTGCAACTTGAAGGAGAAGACAACAGGCAGGGTAGAGTCATGAGCACACATGCCAAGCACCAATATCCCCACAGGGCTCCCTGAAAATAGCCCTCTGGACATAGTCCAACCTTCACCATTGCAATCTGCTTGTTTACCTGTATCTTGCTCTGGCCAAGACAATTGTGTGAGGAGGAGGAGGAGGAGGAAAGGACATTGCCCGCTTCCTCACTGGCTCTCTACATGCAAGTGGTAGTAGTAACGAGAAGGAGAGTAAGAGACAGCATCCGCTGGGGACAGTGGGAGGAAAAAGGCAGCTTACTGAAGACGGAGTAAGTGCCTTGTCCGCGAACCAGACATTAAAAGTGCCTTGTCTGGGAACCCTCCAAAACCTGAAGCCAGCACTGACCTGATTGGATGCTTCTCACTCCTGCACACACATACATTAGGGCATTAACTGGAAATACCATTCTCCAAGGATTTTTTATTTTTTAAAGATTTCCCTTAAAGGGGTGGGTGGAATGGATAGATGTATTGATATTTATCAGCTGCTTTTAATTATTTTATTTTATTTAGTACATTGATATCTCATCATTGAACTCAAGGTTGTATACATGGGAACTTGGATCCAAGACATGGCTTTTTTTGGCAGAAAAGCTCTGCTTTACCCACTCTTTGGAAATCTTCCCTTCCCTTCCTTCCCACCATTCAACAGGATCAACTGACCCCCTGAGGAGCATTTCCAGGGCCTGAAGTGACTGCTATGGGAAGGAATTGACGGGAAAGTCTGCTTCCATCAGCTTAGCTGAACCTGCCTAAATCTGGATTTAACCCAGGCTTCCCAGCAGATTTTCCACCCAGATAATGGTCAGATCTGTCCCTTCCTAGCTTCACCAAAAGGGCCATGCTATGCTTCCTAGTCATTTCAGGCTAGTCATTTCCTTGAAGCATATGGATGGGGGCAAGATGAATAGCTGAGCCAGATTTGCTTTATACATCTATCACTTTGGTTGCATAGCATTGCTCACCCTACAGCTGAGGCATGTGTGTTGTGTTCTTTGTATATATTGCACGCACACCCTCACTGTATTTTCATTATTAAGCATCATCCCCGGCATCCATTCCAACCTATTTGAAAACTGCAATGGTAAGGCAAACTAGGTCATACTCCTCTTTCTCTCTTTCATCTATCCATATATCAATCACTATATGGAAAGTCTGAACTTTTTACCCTTCCACAGCAGTTTGCCATGGGAAATCAGCAGCAAATCACTGATGTTTTTGCTGTTGCCACTACCTGTATTGCACAAATCTGGCAGCACAGTGGTGACAGGAGTTCAGCCCATGGGTAGGGATGGAAATGGCCCCAGGTTCCATCAAAGTTGCTCATTCTTAACACGTCTCATACGATGAATTATTGCAGGAATACAATTGAGTAAACCTTGGAATCAGTGCAGAGATATACAGAACATAACAGGAAAAGTTAAGAGACAACAGACTTCCATGCAAAAATATTATACAGCCATGGTTCCAGTGGAGGGGTGCACTAAGTTTATGACAATTATATATAATATAATGTAATATATATTTTAAGAAGGTTTTGTGTATCTTGTGCTTTCTTTTTTATTGTATGATGTATTCTGTAATTGTACTATTTTAAAAATAAACATTAACAATAGTCTCCATGCATTACTGAGATTGTCAATAATATATTTTTGGTAGTCAATGGCTTTTGATGTTACCTATGAATGCTGCTACTGATGATGATTCTTATTTTCTTTTTCTTACTCTTTTATTCTACCACCCAGAAGCTGTAAGGTTGCAGCAGGTTTGCATGCTTCTAAACTCAGCAGGATCTCAGATTCCTGTTGGACCCTATTGTGAGACTGCTAGTGGAAAAGTCACCAAGCTAAACTGTTTCAGCCTAACTCAATCCCATACCTACATATGTTGGAGTTGCTGTATATGTTAGTTGTTATACTTCTAATAAGAAACTGTGAGGTAACTCTTGGGGCTTGGGAGTCTCTCTTCAGCTTACCTGTGAGGAAGGGAAAACAGGTTTTAATATCATTTTTGATAACAGCTTAACCATATTTTGATAGGGTACTAAGGCTATAGAACTTCTATATTGGGGATATTTTCACATTTGAGTAAGAAAATAGTGTTTGAAAGTTTGTTTGGGAACTTGCTCTTTAAAATGGGTTTTCTGAGATTTGTGTATGAAAATACAGGATTCAAGACTGGAACATGACTCATTGAATAGATTTAGACAGGTTGACTAGTTTCTCTTCTATTAATATCCTGTGATTCACCCTTTGAATGCTGCCTGGAACTCACTGAATCTAAACAAGCATTTTGCCTTAATTTGAAAATTATCACCATAATCCACCACAGAATTAATGTCACATGAACAATACACCTCAGAACTTTGATCTAAAAATGTGCTGCCTCTATCTCCATGCCTGTACATAACGGAGTTTTCTAAATTTTGCTAACCAAGAGCTTTCTCAAAACATGGCGCTGGATGCAATATGCAAAATTAATGGGGCTGCACAGGGGAACTCTGTAGATTGTACCCATTTTGATGTCAAGGCAACTGAGAAGTCAAAAGGATTTTGGCAAGGAGTGTTAGGTCACATACAAAAACAGCATTAATTTTTGTCATTGTGAAGAAGTTCAGTTTTTTTGAGGAAAGTACCTTCTGGTTTCTTAGGAAAGTACAAATCCGTTCATTTTCTTTTAAAATGTTTTGTCACTATTTTAGAAGAAGCAATGAAGCCACCAAACTAGAACTCTCAGAGGACCATAAAAGTAAGGGCAAAAATGATGTGAAGGTTGCAAAGTCTGATGCAAGTCTGGGATTATGGGATGCCTCAAATGCAATGACCATACCTTGTCATTTTGCTGATACAGCAGCCTGTATTTCCCTCCCTGCTCTGGAGAGGGGAAAATAAGGTTTGTATTTGTAAATGAACTATTTCCCACCTTTGACATTGCTGGTTCAAGTGTTGAGTCAAAGCAAAAGTTTAATTCAGGCTTGGACCAAGACTGGATTTTCACTGTACTTTGTCTGAGCTGAAGGACCAGATGGGACCTTTCCTGTTTCATGTACAAGTTGCTAACCGAACTAATGGTTGAAACTTCCTTCAGCACCAGGGCAGCATCCTTCAGTGAAATGGTGAGTAGCTAGCTAGTTTAGAGCCTCACAACAAGTTTGTTTAAGAACATAAGAAAAGCCATGCTGGATTCGACTAATGGTCCATCCTGTCCAGTACTCTGTTCACACAGAGATAATCCAGCTGCCCACAGGATCACTCAAGTAGGGGGGGGTGCAAGATCTCTGCCTGCCAAACCTCCTCAGCAACCGGTGTATGCAGGCATGCCTCCTCTGGTAACAGACGTCACACATAGCCAGCAGGGCTAGTGGCCATTGATAGTCCTCTTCTCCATGAATTTGTCTAATCCCCTTTTATAGACATCCACATTTATGGTCATCACTACTCCTGTGGCAGTGAATTCAACAGTTTAACTATCCATGTTTTGGCATAAGAAGATCTGTCATAAGAACATGGGAATGTGCAAATGCAAAATTTTGGTCCATCTAGCCCAGTCCTGCCACACTGACTGACAGCAATGGATATCCTGGTTTTCTGGAATTCTTTGATTCCAAACTGGAGCTTTCTGCATGCAAAGCACATTCTCTGTACTATTACTGATGACTCCAGAACAATGCAGAAGAAGATGCAGAAGAAGATCTGCCCTCCAACAACTCTGTTCCACAGCCACCTTCTGAGGCAGATACTTTATTGGGCCTCATGGTAAGCCTGGTTTGATTTCTTACATCCCTGTGGATGCAGGATTTACTGTAAACCTGAGACTAGCACATCTATGTTTTCCTTGCAAATTAATGCAATTTATATTGCAATCTACAACATATTACCTGAGAGTAAATGCCACTGATCTGAATACACATGGGAAAAGATACACAGAGTTATGCCATCTGATGTGCATGAGGAAAGAGTACCTTGGAAGAAAGGAAGCCTTACTATTCTGCAATGCTATTCTGCAGCTTTCCTCTTGCACGGTTGAAACCAGAGACCATGAAAACATTAGGCAGGTTTGCATGTCCCAACAACCCATTATGGTGATTTACCAGAATGGGCTGGTTGTTCTGTGAAGCACCCAGGATGAGCCTGACTCATGCTTTTTCAAGATACCTAGTCTTTAACAGCCATCTGTTAGGAAATCAACAACTTTGTTTTCATTTAAAAAGTGGGTGTGGGAGGAAGCAGTTTCAGCTTTTCTCCAGCCCTAGAGAATTGGGTTAAAATGCAGTGTGCCTCTTCCATGGACGCTACAGGTGGAGATCCTGAAAAGCTGAGAATTTTGCTGAAGAGAAGGCTATTCTCCCAACTACCCTTTTTATGAGATGGCCTGGGTTTCTCATGGCCTGGGTTTCTCTTCACTCATCAGTTTCTTCAAACTGGTTTTCAAGCCTCTGTTGGCACTTTGTAGGATTAGTACATCCTGCCCCTGGGAAATGAAAGGTCCCCTAAATGAGGCACCAGCAGAACCTTGTAATGCTTCTATTAGTGCTTCTACAAATGGACACCTTTGCATATTTATGGACACACAAAAATTGAAAAGAAAAAGGTACTGGGCAGCCCCCAGAAGCCCCTCCAAGTTACCACTGTGATACATTGACATGAAACATGTTGCCTGCACAAGTGCAGCTAGTTCTGTGCCAAAACATGTAGTTGGGCCTTAAAATATTTACAAGCTCACTAATAAATGGACCCAAACCGCTAACTCATTTTCATGGAAACTATGTAAGAGCCATCAGATAGAAAAATGAGCGCACTACATCTTCTCTTGATCAATTTTAACTACATCAAGAACTTCTGTTTCTTTATGCCTCTTGGAGCCCCTTTTTCCTGCCTCTCTCAGAGTGATTATACAGATCTGCTCCTAATGTGATAAATAAGCAGTCTTGCCAAAGAGATGAAGTGATATGATTGATCTGCACAACAGAAAATGAAAATTAAAAAATGAGGTAAACAGACACAGAGATGCCAAAGTTCTGTTCTCACATTCTCCATTAGGCCTTGTAATCAATGGATCTTCTCCATGCTGAAGATTTCATAGGTTCAGACTTCTAGATTTATGTTTCTATACTGTTATACCTACAGATTTGTTTTACCTTGGTTACTGTGAGACTTGGTTCTATTAATTATTTTATTGAATTTTGATGAATATCAAGAGATATCAAAACAAGTAAGTCTTATAATCTTTTAACAAGAACCCCATCTGTTCTCCTTGCCAATCCCTTATTGAATTCCTAGCTTACATAAAGTCCATTTATAATGTATGGATGTCCAGGTAATTCATCTGCAGCTATCACTTCATAACACTGCTCATTTAGCACCACTGATGCTTTTTCCTTTACCTTATCCTTTAAAAAAGGAAGGAAGACATTGCATATATAGAAAGAATGAAATGGGGAGATAAATATGCACTACACTCACCTAAATACATACTAGGCTACCAGAAATTCCTCATCCCTATAGTGTAGATGATCATACAGGATTAGACAGAATCACACTGAAATTACTGCCATATGTAAGTGTGCCTCTAGAAGCAATTAATGTACCTTTGAATCAAAACTAAGCAAAATAAGTTCAATTTTATATTCACAAAAAACAATTTTGCATAATAGGAAATGGGAAGTCATTACCTATAGACCCTTTAATATATGGATTTAATCAATGCATTAACATGTTATTTATTCAAAAACTTCAAAAAGCAAAATAATAGCTAAAACAAGGATTATGTCTTTGATTCCAATATTGTTCATGCAGCAAATAGATAGTTAAGATAATGATGGTAATAGAAACACCAGCATATTGGTTGTTTACGTTGATGTTTGTATCTCTTATTGTGAAAACAACAAAGCATCCTAGATTAAACATTAAAATTAAACATTAATTACTTAATAACAGAGACTATTCACATGAGGAAAAACACCACACATTCTTTTCTGTCAATGCCATGATGTTCATGGGCTTTAGTATATTTAAAAGGATGACAAGGATAATTTAGTGTTTGTTTGCCGATCAAAGTCAATTATCAATCTGACACCACATAATTTGGTTGATGTGCTATGTCTGTACCTGAGTTACAAGCAGATCACCATGCCCTGCAGTGATTTCAGTATCATTAACACACACACACACACACACACACACACACACACACACACACACATATATATATGTATGCGCATGTGGACATCATCCTAGGCATGCCTTAAGGTATGCCCTAAGTAGTAATGGGGGAATTTTTCTCAATTTGCTTGCCACATTTACATTAACTTTGTTTAATCCTGGATTAAAATGTTCCATTCGTCCATGTCCTCATTTTGTATTTATAAATTATAACAAATGCACAGATTTTCTTCTTGCCCACCAGTCATTCTACTCAGCATTATTACTTTTCCAGCTTTCTCTTCCCTGAAATGCTTGTACTTGTGTGCTTGTAGGAGTACTTGTATTCTTAGCAAGTGTTGCTGACTTCCCAGATTGCATGCCATCCTGCAGGCACTTCCTGGAATGACCACTCATATGTGGCATGGTCACACATCCATTCCTGCAAGCACTTGCCAATTGAAACACAATCTGAGAAGCCAGCCGCACTAGCTGCAATCATGGAAGGAGGTTTTCTAAAGTAGTAAAGCAGTGATTTATGGTTATATCCAGATTTATGCTGGACTGACTGCACTGCTGATTCATTCCATGACAGTCCTTCATGAAAATACTATTTTCATGGAATGTTTTCAGGGGCAGAGGAAATCCCTAAAAATTTGGTGGAAGAATCTTCCACAGGTACAGCCGCTTCTCTGGAGGAAAGCAGATTCTGGACCCAACCAATTTTGCTCACTACTCTAGTCACTATTCTATTCTAGTCTAAGGATTGTATCACATATGTTTCAAGATTTACATTCTAACCATATCTTAGTCTGTAACTTTTGAATTTGGAATACTACTAGCCAGTCCAAGATTGCTCTCTGTGGAGTAGGAAGCAAGTGAAACCTTGCTGTATCAGTGCCATTACTTTTTTAATAAGTGTATGTGCAGACACAAATAAAACCATCTTTCCGTTGCTGTTATGAATAGACTAAACCAGTTCCAGTTTTTAGATATGTTCAGTGCAGCATTTCCCATGAATACCGAGCCAGGATGTTGCTAAACCATGTTGCCACTGTGATGAAATCTGTTTTCTTCATTCAACAAGGACTGGCTGTCAGAAGTGACCAGAAAAATGGCATATGGCAGAGGAATTTCATCTAAATTAATTTTGGAGAATGTGAAGGGATCTCCTTCAATTAGCATTATACCCTATCAGTGTATTGTGAAAAATACTTCAATACTTTCCTAACTGAAATTGATATAAGGTAATAATATGTGTTATATGCATCTCAGTGATCTAAAGGCAGACAATATTTGTCATTTCCTGATGATCTCAGTTCAGTGTTGCTCCCCAAGTTTCCTCATTCAAATACAACCTTTCCTAGATAACACTCCTTTTGATCCAAATTTAATATATGGAAGTGGTAACTGCCTGCCTCTTTTCTGCCCTCTCCACTTGCTGGATAGAGATTATAGGAAACATCTGCAGAAATATATCAAGCACCTCCATACATTAGTAAGGGACAGGAGATCTAAATAAACGATTACTTATCTCATATCATGTATATTTCAAACGATATCCAGGTGTTAAAATGAGTTTGCCAGGGCAAGCTTTCCTTTGGGTGATTCTTTTAGGGATGCTCTAGTGCATGAAGCATACATTGTATTAACAAAATAATATTTAAGACTCAAACTCATTTAATACATTCTCTTGTTAAAAAATAATGACTGTCAATGTCTACAAGCAACATTGAAAAGAAAACACGACCACACTGCCATTTGGCTGTAACTCGTACCAACCCCCACAGTGCATGTATAATTGGGGCTGTACTTGACTAATTCAAGGGCTCCGCACAATTTCTACTTGGACCCACCCCTGTTCCTCGAGAAGGCTCAACTGAGCAGCACCAGCTTCCTCTTGTTATGCAGCTGAAAAACTGGTGACCATTAAAAATAGGATATGGTGTGGTTTTTGTTTTGCAGCACTACATGGAAAATCAGTTGCTGTTCTTAACAGCTCCATGGCTGGCTGATTTAAAGCAGGAGGGTGACTCCGAATTGACAAGCAGACAGTTTGAGGGAGGGTATATTGTATCTTTAAGGCTCCATGACTGACTGTGTTTAACCGTGCTACTCAGCAGGCAGTAATTAGGCTGCAGCTTTTGCAGAGAGACTTAAAGAGGGGGTCTCCCCCCCACCACCACCACTATACACATGGATTTCCTTAAATAAAGCACAAAAAATGTGCTTTTTTTTTTTTAAAAAATGGGATTCCCCCCCCCCCCCCCGTGTGTGTGTTTTAAAGACAGTGCAGGAGCCAAGAGAAAGCAAAGCCCCAGAGGCTCTTAAAGTTATCTTCCCATGCAGATAATCTCTAGGGAGCCATGGCTGCTGGAGAAAGAAAACGACGAGAGCCATTAGAGGAACACATGACACTATAGCTGAAGGTCAGAGTGGTATTGGAATAAATAAGAGGCAGCTGATACAAAGTGACGTGGTTGCCACATCTTCTGGCCCAGTTCACAATTTTGATTAGAGAGTGTAGTTCAAATGCATAGCAAATGTGATTAATAAATAAAAATGCATAATTATTATGATGGGGCAAGCCGGTGCCTTCCTGGCATGTTTGTTGCAGTGGAGTGTTAGGAGGGTAGGAAGAGAGAAAGGCTGTCTTAGATAAAAGGAAAGGAATCTACAATATGCAATTTGTGGTTCAGCCCTAAGGAAATCCTTGATTTAGACATTTTCATGCAGTTGTACAGAACAGAGTGCATAATTGCTAACAGTGTCACAAGGTATACTAATGTGTACTTCTGGGTTCCATCTGTATCTAAAGTGGCCTGCTGCAGGATAGAGGTGACAATTTGCATAATTCAGCATTAAAACAGCAAATAATTCTCACATCCTTGTGAACAATGTTGCTCTCACCTCATAGCTCTAGGGTGGAATCCTACATGTGCATGTTTAGACAGAAAAAGATCTGTTAAAACCCAATATTCCCAAGCAGTCAGGTGTGGGACTTATTTTGTCTAAACAGGTATAGCATTGTGTCTTCAGTGTGTTAGGTTTAGATTATTTTGAGTTCTAAAGATCTGAAAAAGCCAAGTAGCATTTCACATTGCAACCATACTCCAAGACCCATTTTGAGTTTTACAGTATAATTTTCTTTATTGGTGCACTTGGTAAAGAATATCTGGAAACACTAAAGCTTGCAAGTTCTGCTAGCTGCAGGGTGACTATAATATCACAGGTGCTTGTATTTTATAAAAAAATAAAATAAACCAGTATTTTCAGCATTGGGGCAATTTAAATCCTTTTATCATTTTGGCCCAGAAATTGAATTTATGGATGCATTTGTGCAAATGCTGCAATGACCAAAGTTTTTTCCTTCCTACAAAAAACTTACCTTGATGATTTCAAATTCAGGAAGGAAGGAAGAGAAACCTGAAAAATACCAGAGCTTCTTGAAGTGAATGATTCTAAGAAGAAATACTTTTTTTTACTGTTCAGTGCTTGAAACATCCCCAATAGATTGCACACCTCTGCCTAAGTATCACTGTCTATGTCTCCTTTGTTTTCAAGGTCAATGTTTTCCCTACAGGGTGCATCCTTGGGAAGCAGGCTCTACATATCAAGAATTAAATTATAAAGTGTATGTTGTTTCCCTCACAAATTGACAATAAGTCTAATTCAATGCCAGTTGATTCCAGGTGTTCTCCTCAACTAGTATATCACATTCTTCATAACTGTAGCTGTATAGGACACCATTCAGAAAAGCTTGATGCAAGCAGCTACATTGCAGCAAATAATACAAATAATTCACAACATCATATTTTATAATCTAGGAATTAAGGATTAAATGAAACTGCAAACCCTAGAGTGGTTTAGCTTTCTGCATAATACTTTTGATACAGCAGAAAGCAGACCAATATATGCATCCTGTGTAGTAAACAAACGTTACCAAATAGTATTTTCCTCTTTCAGAACATTCTGGGGCCTTCAGGCAAACCCAAGTGCAATGGCTTTGTTGCTTGCAGCATTCTTGAACTGTCTCCTGCCTTTTAATTTTCATCAGAATTGGTTGTTCCCAAATCTTTGCAACCAATTTGAAAGGCAGTATTTTTGGAAATACATATTTTGTCTTCTCAAAAAGTGAACTTACACCTATGTTTTCTTACAGGGAACAAATTGTATAAAGTGAATCTATCCACTTCATGATTCCACTTACGTCTGCCATCTATATACAATACCACAAAAAGGGGCAGAGGTACACTTGTTGAATGAAATCTAGCATAAAGATGTATTTGTTCTTTGCCGGTATAATGGTATTTTTCTTTGCATGTACAACAACTGTTTGCAACATGGATATATTTGTTGCCCCAAATTGGAACATTTTTTTAAAATAAAGCATGCACCATTGTTACTTGAAGTGTTGCCTTCTTTCTAATGTCTTTGGATGCGATAATAGCCATTTTGCATCTTCCCTGTTCCAGTGGCCTGCCCAGACCTATTGTTGCACTACATTTACATGGGTAAGGGCAGACAGAGTTCATTATTCTGCTGCATATTCCAGGCTGAAATAATTGCATACCTGAGCCATCTGTGCCTGTCTTTTACTGCACCTTTCTGTGGAAAGATTAGGGGTATTTGCTTGAGGTCAAAAAGAACTCCTGCTGTGTTGCCACCATGTTCCTCTTGCAAGAAAGAACAGAACCATGGATTTAAAACTTTGAGCAACACAATAATAGATTCTACAGCTATCCTTCAGGCTCAGTACTCTGTTTATCACATTTATATGCCACCATCAAGAATTAATAATATATGAAATACATATTCTCAGAGTGATCAATCACAGGTTGGATATTTTTCTTACACCATGGCTGCAATTTTTAGGCAATTAATCAACTAAATAATATGGAAAATTATGTTTTTAAAACAACATTTAATTAATAGAAGAACTTAAACCCTTTGGGTTCAGTGTAGATTCTGTGCTACACAAGTTGCACAAGCTTGAGACTGTTTAATTGAATGGCCCACTAATGCTAGGATCCTGGTCTAGCATACTGGTTTCTGTAAGCACTAGGCTCTTATGTGATGATGACTCACCAGTGTGGTGCATTGGTTAACGGCTGGACTGAAAGCTCGCAGACCTGGATTCTAGTCCTGACTAGGCATGAAGTCCACCAAGTGACTATAGGTCCATAATTCTCTCTCAACCCAACCTGGCTCACAGAGTTGTTGTGAAGATAAAATGGAAAAGGAGCTGAACTTTTGGATTCCTTGAAATGAAGGTGGCATATACGATACATTAAATAAATAAAGATATGCTTTTACTTTAAGGTCTGATTTCAATCTATGGCTGTTGCACTACCATTGTAAGCCATCCTGGGATGTTTTTTTCATGTAGGACAGGGTAGAAATATTTTAAATAAGTAAATAAATAAATAACATTTGGACAATATTTTTCTGGAACGGTGCCACTGCTCTGGTGAGAACATATCTGGATCCAGCCCCGTGAGTAGTAGCACCATCTTTGAAGAGCCGGTTCCATTTTTCTGTCAGTGGAGGAATGATTTCTAAACTGAGGCTTGCTGTGACATGTGTTTACAACACATAAAAACAAATTGTCTGATTATTCATAGTATTATTTTGTTCATATAAAAATGTTACAGATGGAATCAAATCATTAATCATACAATCTAACTATTGAATCAAAACTAATATGGTTAATCAAGTAAGGCTTTTTTGGATTGGGTAACAGCTCTAATTTTAATATTTATATAAATTAATTACTTGGCTGAGATACTTTAATGACTACCTCTGATGTTCTGCTTAACAAACCTTTTACGTCAATATATCTGGATCTGAATCGGCTTCAGCGGGAATGATGAGTCTTTCACACAGCAGGTAGCTGGCTGCTTTTCTCCTGCCTATTTGCATCTTATCTTCAACTGGATTCTGAAAAGCGTGATCCTAGGCCTCCCCTAGACATCATCTGGAAGCCACAGGATAATTCATACTCTCAGATCTGAGGTCAGAAATAGAGCACCAACCTCAAAGCTGGCCATTTTTGCTCCAATATCCTCTCCCCACTGCATCTGTGATAGAAATAACTATGCCATCTGTGTCTCCAAGATAGGACATCAACCTTGGAAAAGAGGTAACGGAGGCATTCTGGGGACTGGGAGGAAAGGAAACTGGGCCATCAGGATATGAAGCCTTCTCCTTCCTATCAAAAATGGCCATTTAGCTAAAATGTGGAGCAGGAGGTATGGAGAGGTGAAGATTACTTCTGTTGCCTTCCATTCTCTATTGGATTCTCATATTCTTCCACATTTGTAGACTTACGAACACTGCCAGCACAAACTATAGGATTGTGCTCTTAGTGTGGTACATGTGATATCTGCTCCAGGAAAGTGCCTTTGAATTATTCTTTGTGGAGGATATTTCCATGTAGTGAGCCACTTGGTGTGCCAGCAGCTCACTATATAAATCACACCCACCAGCTTTCAGGAAGGTTTTTAAAAAGTTATTATTTCATGTGTTCTAGCCCTAAATCTTACAGTTATCTTGAACACAATTTTGTACTTTGCTACTCATTTGTATTTATGTAATACAGTTACAGTTACAGAATCAAATGATCTATTCCTCATGTCTGAAAGGCCATCCCACCTGACATCCATCTAAATGAGAAGTGAGATAGTGACACATTCTCTCTTAGCCTGGCTGGGACCAACTTCCATTTGGCTCCTGCGCATTCAAACAACTTCCTATTAAAGTGAGCAGCTGTACTACAGTGTTTCAGTCTGTGACCAATCAAGGTCAGCCACAGGATGGTAAGGTGAGACAGCACTCTGAAACCTTCACATCATTATCATGACCACCACCACCATGTAAGCAGGAAGTGCCACATGCAGAACCCAACCCATGCAAGTCAAGGGACAAACCAAATTATACATTATTATTTTTACTCTACTTGATCACAGAACTGGATAACGTGTATACGTTATAAGGTCTTGCCACTATTATAAGGTCTTGCCACTTATAATAGTGCACAGATTTTCTCCCAATTTCTGTGTAGCTAAAATGTCACTCATGGAGCAGCCCTCAATATGCCTTAAATCAACACTGACAATTCATTTAATTAATTCAGTTGACTTGGTCAGTCATCTAATCCTGAGTGCTCACAGGATGTGTGTTATACACTAATTGTATTTTGTATTGGGCTTTATTAGGATGTTTACTGGGTTGAAATTTACCTGGCTGTACAAAAATAGTTTGTGGGTATTAATTTGGGCATCAGCACTATGTCTCTGAGCTTGTTCCATTTTTCCAAAGCTCAGAGAATGAATTTAGGTATAGGCTATTTTGTAAAAACTGGGGCTTCCTCTTAAATTATATTAGTATGTTTCTATATAAGGAATACTTTAATATATTTAATGTTTAAAATATTTTTCATTCTTTAATGATTTTAATTTCATCTTTTATATAAAGAATTGTTGTTGCACACGTTCCTAAAATAGGAAGACTTGAATCATACTTTGGCTAAATGTAACGGAGTTAGATTTTAATTGTAATATTCTGTTAAGCATTATTAATGGAAAAACCTGATGACCCAATTATTCAGAGAAAGTGGAAAATCAGAACCCAGTATCTGGATTTGAATATAAAGTGCTGAGATGCATAATATATAGGAGTCAGATCGTCATTCTATTTCTACTTCTTATCAAGATGGTATAAAATTATCCAGAATTATCAAGAGATTAAAAGTCAGCAACAGCATTCTGTAGATGAATATAAATGATAGGTTTTGCAATGTAATCTTATTCATGTATACTCAGAAGTAAATCTCATTGCGTTCAGTGGGGCCTACTCCTAGGTAAGCATGGAGCTTTAAAGTTTAGTGGTTGGAAATACGGTAACTGTTGCCTTATGAATTTATCTAATTCCTTTTAAAGCCTTCCAAATTGGTGGCTATCACAACATCTTATGGAAGTAAATCCCATAGTTTAAATATGTGTGTGTAAAGAAATACTTCCTTTTGTCCATCCTAAATCTCCCAGCAATCAGCTTCATGGCATAACCCCACATAAGGGTGCGAGAAAAATGCATAATTTTGTAGACATTGATCATGTCTCCCTTCACCTGCCTTTTTCCTAAATTAAACCGAATATGTTGTAATCTTCGTGATCTCATAGGGCAGTTGCTTCAGCCCCTTAATCATTTTAGTTGTCCTTGTCTGCACTTTTTCCAACTCTACCATATCTTTTTTTTTCAGCTGCAATGACCAGAAGTGAACTTAGTATTCAAGGTGGGATCTCACCACAGATTTTGCATAGTGTGATCTTAGCAGTTTTATTTTTTATTCTTTTCCTAATTCTGCTATCATGGGATCTGCCTTTTTCACAGTAGCCTCACACTGGGTTAACATTTCTATCAATGCTGTACACAGTGATCTGCAAGATCTGAGGGTGTACATCTCCTGTACACCCTCCTGTCTATAAATGACTAGATCTGAAATTCCAAACCTGACCTTTGATTCCATGTTTCCAAAATAAGCTCTTACTTTTTTAGATAGTGATGGGAAGAATTGGAAATCCATTGCTCCTTTCACTTCAGCCATGGTTGGCAATAGGAGCAGGCATTGCTGGGCACCTGCTGAAGTCCACAGCATGGTGGGGCAACATGGTAGCATTGTCAGTCACTAGCACCCCTGGCATCCTCTGGCCCTGTCACTCATCCTCCCTGGTGCCATTGCATGTTCATCTGACTAGACTCAGGAGCAAGGACATCACATTCTGTTTTCTTTCTGTCTTTTCTTCATAGAATTCTGCTTCAAAGTGTGCCATCCTTTCCTCTCTCCTTTCCAATTTGTACATTCTTTCCACTTTCTTTTTATTATCTCCTGTTTGATTTATTTATTTATTTATTTATTATTTAGAATTTTTGTATGCCGTCCCATTGCTTATAGCCTCAGGACGGTTCACATAAATAAATAAACATGGTACAAAATACAATTAAAATCCGGAAACACCCTGGCTGCACAATTAAAACCTATAAATCTTAAACGTTATTAAAATATTTTTTAAATAAAAAGGTCTTAGCCTGGTGCCGAAAAACAAATAACGATGGCGCCAGGCAGACCTCTCTGGAGAGCGCATTCCACAGATGGGGCGCCACCGCAGAGAAAGCCCTCCTCCAGGTACTTTGCCTCCTGATGTCTCACACGGAGAGCTCCTGGAGGAGGGCCTCTGCTGCCGATCTCAAGGGGCGGGAAGGCAAATAAGGAAGCAGGCGTTCCTTTAGGAATCCAGGTCCCAAGCCGTTAAGGGATTTGTAGGTGATAACCTGCACCTTGAATTGAACCCGGACTTAGATGGGGAGCCAGTGAAGCTGGTAGAGGACTGGGGTTATGTTAGAATAACTCCCAGTCCCCGTCAGCAACCTGGCTGCTCTGTTTTGCACCATCTGAAGTATCTGGACTGTCTTCAAGGGCAGCGCCACGTAAAGCGCGTTACACTAGTCCAATCGGGAACCAATGCATGTGTCACTGTTGCTAGGCAGTCGTCCTCCAGGTAGGGACGCAGCTGATGGATTAACCGAAGCTGAAGGAAAGCGCTCCTCTCCACAGCAGTCACTTTTGCTTCCAAAGAAAGCTCTGGGTCGAGGAGCACTCCCAAGCTGTGGACTCTGTCCTTTAGAGGGAGTGCAACCCCATTCAGGACAAGGTCCAAGTCACCTACCCCTGAGCCCCAGCCACCCACCAACAGGACCTCCATCTTGTCTGGATTGAGCTTCAGTTTATTGGCCCTCATCCAGCCCATTATCTCGGCCAGGCACCGGTTCAGTACAGATACTGCCTCACCTGGATTGGTTGAGAAAGAGAGGTAGAGCTGGGTATCATCAGCATACTGATGATTCTGCAACCCACACCTCCGGATGACTTCTCCCAGCGGTTTCATGTAGATGTTGAATAGCAAGGGGGACAAAATAAACCCCTGCAGTACTCCATGGCATAGCTGCCATGGCGCAGAGCCATAGTCCCCCAGCACCACCTTCTGGAATCAGCCGTCGAGGTAGGAGTGGAACCACTGCCAAGCAGTGCCTCCTACTCCCAACCCCCTTAGACTATCCAGAAGGATACCATGGTCAGTGGTATTGAAAGACGCTGAGAGGTCCAGGAGAGCCAACAGGGACGCACTCTCCCTGTCTCTCTCCCTGCACAGGTCATCATACAGGGTGACCAAGGCAGATTCAGCACTATACCCGGTTCTGAAGCCAGACTGAAATGGGTCCAGATAATCAGTCTCATCCAAGAGAGCTTGGAGTTGTCCCACCACTACCCGTTCCAACACCTTGCCCAAGAACGGGATGTTGGCCACCGGTCTATAATTGGCAGCCATCTCTGGATCCAGGGACGCCTTCTTTAGGACCGGCCTAACCACTGCTTCCTCTAGAGAGGCAGGCATCCGGCCGTCCCTCAGAGAGGCGTTGATGACCTCCACGATCCAGGCACCAATCCCATGTTTGGCTTGTGGACAGTAGCCACGACAGGCAAGGGTCAAGTAAACAAGTGGTGGGACATACTTGTCCAAGCACCTTGTCCACATCATCAGGCTGCAATAATTGAAACTCATCCAACAATATGAGACCAGACGGTAACATTGGCACCTCCCCTACAGAATCTGAATCACTAGTAGAGTCCAGCTCGTGATGAATCTGAGCGACTTTCTCCTTGAAGTGCTGGGCAAAGTCGTCACAGTTGGTTATCGAGGATGGTACAGGATCTTTCTTAGGGCCTGGATGTACCAGCCCCTGTACCACCCGAAAAAGCTCCGCTGGACAGCACTGTGAGGAGGCAATGGAAGTGGAGAAGAATTTCTTCTTCGTCGCCCGCACTGCCACAGCATAGGCTCGATAATGAGCTCTTAAGTGTGTTCGGTCAGATTCATCCCGTGATTTCCTTCACCTACACTCTAGCCGACTCCCAACCCGCTTCATTGCCCGTAATTCAGGTGTATACCAAGGGGATGAACGGGCTCTGCCAGGCGGGAAAGGCGATCGTGTCAATAGCTCTGGCCATTTCCCCATTCTATAGTTCAACCAGAGCATCAACAGGAGTGCCAGCTTTATCAACCGGAAACCCCCAGAGCTTTCAGGAATCCATCCGGATCCACCCAGCTCCGAGGGTGGACCAAGACAATAGGGTCCGCACCCTTACAGAGGGAAGTGGTCTGACCAAGACAGGGGAGTCAAACATAAATTGCTCACCCTCAGATCACTCTCTTCCTGCCCCGTTGAGAAAACCAGGTCCAGCGTGTGTCCAAGTTCATGGGTCATGGGTCGGGCCAATGGAGGTCATCAACACCAGGTCCGAAACGAGCTCCGAGACAAGCTCAGGCAGGGATCCTGATGGGCAGAAGGGTGCATGGTACACCAGCAGAATCCCCAATCTGTCTCAGTCGCCCAGTGCCAGGTAGAGACACTCTAGACCTGGTCTTGAGAGTACAGGAAGCCCCGCAAGGGTTAATGAAGCCCAATGAATTAAAGTGACCCCCCTCCCCTCCCCTCCCCTCCAGGTGTGGCCGGTGCTGGACAAGATACCCAGGCGGACAGAGTTGAGAGAGGGACACATCCCCCCACTCTCCTGCCCAGGTCTCTGTGATGCAAGCCAGGTCAGCAATTAGATCGTGGATGAGGGATGTTTTATTATGGACTGACCTGGCATTAAGTAGCAGCACCGTCAGGCCTGCGGGGAGGTTGATAAGCATACCCGGAACTTTCCAGCTGAGGGAATAACCAGGAGGAGAAACAGGTGTCAACCATCTGTCCCTCCTTCTTCTATACTGACACGTTAAACCCCCAGTGCCATAATGACCATTGCCCATAACCACTGCAGCACACTGGAAGCAGCCAGGTGTGAATCCATTAAAACATACAAAGTAAAATCTAGATTAAAATACAAATAAAATGCAAATAAAAACAATAAAACCCCGCAACCACCTGACTACTGAGGCCCACCCAACAGCATCCAGGGCCAGCCTAGCCCCCGCATGGCCCCTCCCCCAATCTGGAGCAGCTGCCACCCATGCCAGAGGGGGGCAAGGGCTGCTGCGGAGAAACTCACCGGCAAGATGGTGATGGCGGGTGATGGCGGGCCCACAGTATGGCCATGGCATCCCCCGGTCCTGGTTCCGCGGTGGCTGCCGTCCATTTGTTGGTCAGGGGCGTCAGCAGTCCAATGGGTCCGGCGGGTTTGGCAGGTTGGCCTCGCGGAGTGCGGGAAGCGGCGGTGGCGGCGGTAGGTGGTAGATGGGGGGCCCCAGTTCTCTAGTGTGGTCTCTCCTATTCTAGGTCTGAATTTCCCATTGATTTCTTGGACCTGCTGGAAGACACTTCTTGTTTTTCCCCTTTTGTTGCACTCTTCTGTTTCTTTGCACTGTTAATGATAATAGGGGTTTTTCCCCCCTCTTTTTTTCCCTCTATGTCATAGTCATTTAAAAGTTGCATTCGGGAATCTGACCCTATATCTATCACCTTTTGCTTATGTCTGCAGTTGCAAAGTCATGCCCAACTCTTTGTGACCCCATGGACAACATTCCTCCAGGTCCTTTTGCTTTTACTTCTCACCTATTCTTAGCAGGGGTAAGTTATGCTTCTGTCATCCATATAGGGTGCTGCCGCCGCTGCCGCCACCTCCTCCTTCTCCTCCTCCTCTAATAATGTCTCTGGTTTCAGCCCATAGTTCTTCTGGCTCATGTTCAATCAAGTTGATTAATGCAAATCTGTATTTTATGTCAACTTTAAATTCTTCAAGGATGTTACTTTTGGCACAATGTTTCTGTTGGTGATCTTTTATACTATGACTCTGGGTTTTGCACTTAAGAGCTGATGGTTGCAACCACGGTCTGCTCCTGGTCAAATTTAGGCAGCAAGAATACAGCATCTCCACCTTCTGCTTTCAATTACATAATCTATTTGATTTATGTATTGGCCATCTGGTGAGGTCCATGCATAAAATTGCCTGAGTGGTTGCTTGAAGTGTGTGTTTGTTTCAATGAACAGGTTGTTGGCTTCACAAAATTCTATGAGTCATCTTCTGCTTCATTTTTTACCCTTTGAATAAATTGTTCTCCAACAATTGGTTCCGCTTTGATTCTTACTTTTGCATTCCAGTCACCTAGGGTTAGCAGGATATGTACAGAGATTTAAATTCTAATAAGCCAAAGTTGATACCTGTGGTACTCAGGAAAAAAGTATTACATTTGATTACTTAGTTGTGTGTACTGTAATGTCTTCAAAATAGGCAGGATTATAGAGTGAAGGAACTGGTGGGAGATGTACATCTCTCAAAATAACACCTAACCAAACATAATTAGCAGAACTCTATGAATAAGAATTAGAGGGGGATAACAGTTTTGATTATGAGTTCTATGGCTACATTCAGCTGAGGAGATTTCAGTTATTCCAAAATAGTACCCTAAAACAGTAAGTACTCTTCTTATTAGAGGCATGGGGGGAATCACTTTCTTTTTTCACGCCTGATGCAACCTGAACTCTTATTTTTTATTTTATTTTTATATCAAGAATGTTCTGCACATATTTACCCACAATTAGACCCTACATTGTTTTCTGTATGACTTAATGCCTAGTAAATATGTTTAAAAATGTAGCCTAAATTAGCACAAAACTTCCTCCAACCTGTCTTATAATCTTCAGGCTGCTATTTTTTTCACCCTCCACAGAAACTTATTTTTCTGTTTCATTCTACTCCTTTTCATACTGCTCCTAACATTCAGCCTGAAGAAAAGTTCTGCATGCTTGCTTACAACTGTGTGATACTTTTATTGGCCCTACTCAGCATTCAAATTATGTGAGAAAAGATAGGAGGCATTCCTGTCACACAACTATCTTATCCCCTGAATTCCTCCAGTTTTGATGAAATCATTCTAAGAACATTGGCTGATGTGGCCATTAACAAGATGTCCTGTATTTCTAGCATGACCATACTCTTGCTCTTGTATAATTCACTGGTATGTTCTTTCTTGGAGATACTTGCAACTGCTCACTCCAAGACAGCTTTCCACAACCTGTTGACCTCCACATGTTTTAGACTTCAGGTTCCATCAGCCTGGGGTGACCAACTCATTCTACTGAATTGAAGGACAAGGCAGTGGATCAGTCTGATTGGTAAGAATGTGGGCTCCGTGCTGCATGGGGCAACTCTGGGCACACACCGATGCTTCAGTAGACTCACTGAGGGAAGAGGCTCCTTGAGAATGATTTACTCAAAGGCCCCCAGAACCCTGGTTTCAGGTTAATGGAAAGGTGTGGTGATGATTGTTTAATACCTTGTAGAGAATAGTGTCCATTCCCATGTGAAACTGTCCTTTGTCAGGAAAACACTTCTTGCTATTCCATACATGAATGCTATCCAGTGGAGGCTATTGGCACCAATACAAGTTGGAGATTCCAGGCTTCAGAATGGGCTCCAAGTTTCAGCCCCAAAATAGGTCCAGCATTGCAGATATTACCTTTAAAGTTCAGACAGGCCAAACACACAGCCCCACTAATTTTGGAGCCAGTGACCCTCATTGCCAGTAACTCTACTTCAATCAGGGTTAGTTGATACATTGGTAGAATGTATAGAACAAAGAAACCCAGGTACAGTCTGGTATAGTTATCTCTCTCTGTGTTGCTTTATTTAATAGTTTTAAAACTCTTGTTCTAGCTGAGAGAGGATGAGGTACCACCGAGGAAGAGATTAGCGAGAAGCAGGAGATGGGCAAATGAAGATTGAAAAGCTAGGATAGAAATGGCAGGATGCATTTTAATAAGAGTCCTAAATGCATCAGGAATAATAAATACTAAAATACATGGGTTGCAGTGAATGCCCAAAGCATTCTGAATATAAACAATTGTGATGAAATGCTGACAATGGTTTATATATCTGATAAATGTCCAGAAATGATCAGTGAAGATGGACAAGGAAGAGTGAGCAGCAGGGAGACACACCTTCCTGGATTTAACTAGCTAAGCGATCCAGAGTGATTTTGCATGAAGTATCAGTGTCATTCACAAAGTTTGTTTTAAATTGTAATTTTATGATTTTTCAACTGCTATGTAGATTTTATATTGTTTTTCGTTAGCCACTTTGAATACTGCCCAGAGAGCTTCAGCTATTGGCAGGTATAAAAATAAAATATAATCATAAAACAAATACATAAAATAAATAATTGTCCTGTGACTGGGTTCACCCAGCTTTGTTAAATGTGCTTATGACACAGAGGGAATTTGGAACATGTTACATGCACACACAATGAAAATCAACTCTTATTGAAACTAATGGCACTTTTGAATTAACATGGATAGGATTGGTGTGCACAATTCCTCATGGGTACATGCAGTAAAATGTAAATGAGAGAGCAATATTTCCATAAAATGATGGGGTATGCAGTCCCTTATGGAAAACACCCTGCCTCATTCTTTGTACTTTTCTGGCCCGTCTTGAGCTCTGTAGCAACAGGAAACAGGTTGCTTAGTCATTTGGACTGTGACTGCTGTACTTATTGTTCTGAAATAAAATCTTTCTTTAAAGCTGATTCGATGCATGTTCAGGAGTACAAAGCAGTTAGGCTTGTAGAGTTTCCATTTACTCCTTTTCAGGGCATTGCAGGTGCTTGTATCAAGCACAAGGTGCCTCACTCATCTCTGCTCCACTCAGCATCTCCGCATACATATTTGCTGCGCCCTGCTGAACTTCTGTACAGGTTGGAGCTCAGCAACTCATTCATGTGCATGATCGAAGGAGAGTTGCAAAAGGACAAGGAAGAGCCGCACACACGTACCTCCTTGACTTTTGTGACTGGGGCATGGCTATTTATCAAAAACCTTGCAAAACAATACATAGAGGAGAGTGACAGGGATGTTCGTTTTGAAGAAAATAACCTCAGACATGCAGATGATACCACTCTCTGCCATTAGAAGTGAAGAGGAACTAAAGAGGTCCTATCACTTCCTGGCAAATAGATGGGGAAGAAATGGAGGTAGTGACAGATTTTATTTTCCTGGGCTCCAAGATCACTGCAGATGGGGACTGGAGCCAAGAAATTAAAAGACGCTTGCTCCTGGGGAGGAAAGCAATGGCAAATCTAGACAGCACACTAAAAAGCAGAGACATCACCCTGCCAACAAAAGTGCATATAGTCAAGGCTATGGTTTTCCCAGTTGCAATGTATGGCTGTGAAAGTTGGACCATAAGGAAGGCTCAAATACTTTGACCCCCTAATGAGAAGGAAGGACTCGCTGGAGAAGAGCCCAATGCTGGGAACAATTGATAGGAAAAGAAGAAGGGGACAGCAGAGAATGAGATGGAGGCACTGAAGCAGTCGGCGTGAGCTTAAGTGGACTCTAGGGGATGGTGGAGGACAGGAAGGCCTGGAGGAATGTTGTCCATGGGGTCGCAATGGGTCGGACACGACTTTGTGACTAACAATAACAACAACAAAAAACATTACTACAAACTTATTTTGATTTATTCCCCCCGATTTTGCACGTTAATTTCAGGGAACCCTTGCTGGAATTGCTTCTGCCTTGTGTAGTTTCTCCAATGCTGATAGCTTCCTAGTAACTGAGGAGATCAAGGTCCCTGAGGGTCAAAGCAAAGATGCTGCCCTAGGGCAGAAGAGTTCACACAGATACCTTTATTGTGACAGAATGCTAAATGTGCTGGAAGGGAACTGTGATGACAGCTAAAAACAGATTTCATTTGGTTTACTTTGATGTATTTATTGAGTGACTTGCTCATCCTCCTGGTCCTCTTGAAGTCAACCAAGGCACAAGTTTTGGGAAAATAAAATCATAATCTAATAAAAACATGATAAAACAGTAAAAGCAACTGTCAAACCCATATTTTTTGCTTGCTTTAACATCAGCCTGGATTATGTGAGCTCATTCCATTAACTTTTCCTATTACTTTTCAATAAGCTTGTGTAATGTCGAGATATAACCATGACTCCACCATGAGAATACCGAAAATTTTGCTGTAATTTTACATCAGTTGAATAATTTTGTTTTCTAGATACATACATATTTCAACATGCCCGTTATCTCTTGTTGCATGAAATACATAAGTTAAAATCATTTAGCACAATGTTCTATAGAAAGGATGTTCATGTAATTAATGCTTTCCAGCTTGCTCTTGTACACCTATATACTATTTCTATTTATTGATGCAATGCTTTAGTTTTCTCATTTCTGCAATATAAATTCTAAAAAGAATGTACAGCTGCACAAAAATTAGCAGAATTACAAAGGCAGCTTACAAATTAAGAGACAGAGCTCTAATGTTAACCAAGCTAAGACAAACCAAGCTAAGACAAAACAAACATACATAGATTTAGTAATACTAAATATTAATAATTTAACACTTTTTGCATTCTGAAGCCAACTAACCATTTTTAATTTTCTTTTGTTTACCAAAAAGGACAAAATTAACTTAAATTAGCTTCACTTTCTGTGCATAACAAACATTTCTGTGCATAACAAGCATTTCAAATTCTTGGTGCTTGGTGCTGGACATAGGTATCTAACTCTAAATGCATTTATTTGGGATTAAGTACCATTGTTTTCAGTATAAACTTCATTATCCATGATGAACATAAAGTTGTGTGAATACTTATTCTCAGGGAGAGACATGGCAGAGCTCCAATGTAGCTTTTGGAAAACCACTTCCTTGCCATTATGAGAAGTCCTTTGAGCAAAGCTTCAGTCAATGCCAAAAAAGACACTGGAATTTGTTTCTAGCAGCTCGATCATTCTCCCTGCGTTTTACTACAAAGAATATGCAGAATGTCCTGAACCAGATCAGGACCATAGATGTGGCTAAAAAGTCTTTTAAGAGCTTATTTATTTATTTATTTAAAACATTTCTATGCCGCCCCATTGCAACAAAGTCTCGGGGCGGCTCACAACACATAAATACTAAAATTATACAATTATACAATAAATAATACAATAAATAACACCCCCCAGTGCATTCTCGGCTTAAAAAAACCCCTAGTTAATAAATAATTAACAGTTAAAATAAGTTTTAAATAAAAAGGTATTAGCCTGGTGCCGAAAAACAAATAACGACGGCACCAGGCAGACCTCTCTGGGGAGCGCATTCCATAAATGGGGCGCCACCACCGAGAAAGCCCTCCTCCGGGTACTCACCCTCCTAATCTCATTCACAGAGGGTTCCCGGAGGAGGACATCTGCTGCTGACCTCAAGAGGCGGGAGGGCATATATGGGTGCAAGAGTTCCTTTAGTTAACACCTTGAATTGGGCCTGGACTTCAATTGGGAGCTAGTGGAGCTGACGGAAAACTGGGGTTATATGAGAACAACGCCCAGTCCCCCTCAGCAATCTGGCAGCTCTATTCTGTACCAACTGAAGTATCCGGACCGTCTTCAAGGGTAGCCCCACATAGAGCACATTACAGAAATCTAATCGGGAAGTTACCAGCGTGTGTGTCACTGTCGCCAGGCTGTCATGCTCTAGGAAGGGATGCAGCTGATGTATCAGCCGAAGCTGAAGGAAAGTGCTCCTCGCCACCACCGTCACCTGAGCTTCCAAAGACAGCTCAGCGTCGAGGACCTTTTTATTTAAATGTCATTTTAATTGTTAACAATATTTACTTATTTATCTGGCCAAGGCGACTTCTTTTCTTTTCTTTTATAACTTCTTTTATATCGTTTATATATATATATATATATAATTATTATTAATTTTAATTTTATATTGTTATTTTTGTATTGTATTTTATTGTGTTGTAAGCCGCCCCGAGGCTTCGGCAAGGGGCGGCATAGAAATGTTCTAATAATATTAATAATAATAATAAGCTGCGAACCCTGTCCCTCAGAGGGAGTGCAACCCCATTTAGGACAAGGCCCAAGTCCCCTATCCCGAGGTCTGATCCGCCCAGCAACAGGACCTCCGTCTTGTCTGGATTGAGCTTCAGTTTATTGGCCTTCATCCAGCCCATTACCTCAGCCAGGCACCAGTTCAGCACAGCCACTGCCTCCCCTGGGTTGGTGGAAAACGAGAGGTAGAGCTGGGTATCATCAGTGTACTGATGATTCCGCAGCGCACACCTCCTGATGGCCTCTCCCGGTGGTTTCATGTAGATGTTAAAAAGCAAAGGGGACCAAATGGACCCCTGCGGAACCCCATGGCATAACTGCCATGGCGCAGAGCCATAGTCCCCCAGCACCACCTTCTGAAATCGGCCATTGAGATAGGAGCGGAACAACCGCCACATGGTGCCTCCAACTCCCAATCCTGCTAGCCTATTAAGAAGGACATCATGGTCGATGGTATCAAAAGCAGCTGAGAGGTCCAGGAGAACTAACAGGGACGCACTCCCCCTGTCTCTCTCCCTGCACAGGTCATCGTACAGGGCGACCAAGGCAGATTCAGTGCCATACCCGGGTCTGAAGCCAGACTGAAATGGGTCCAGATAATCAGTTTCATCCAAGAGTGCTTGGAGTTGTCCCGCCACCACCCGCTCTAGCATCTTGCCCAGGAACGGCATGTTGGCCACCGGTCTATAATTGGCGGCCACCTCTGGATCCAGGGATGCCTTCTTTAGGACTGGCCGGACTACTGCCTCCTTTAAAGGAGCAGGTACCTGGCCGTCTCTTAAAGAGGCGTTGACCACCTCCAGGACCCAGGTCACAATCCCGTCCTTGGCTTTCTTAAGTAGCCAAGATGGGCATGGGTCTAGTAAGCAAGTGGTAGGACGTACTTGTCCAAGCACCTTGTCCACATCATCAGGCCGCAACAACTGAAATTCATCCATTAATTGTGGACTTAACGGCGTTGATGGCGTCTCCCCAGTAGAATCTGATCCAATAGCGGAGTCAAGCTCGTGGCAAATCTGAGCGATTTTCTCCCTGAAATGCTTGGCAAAGACATCACAGCGGGCCTTCGAGGGTGGCACAAGATGTATCTTCAGGCCTGGATGTATCAGCCCGTGCACCACCCAGAAGAGCTCCGCTGGACGGCATTGTGAGGAGGCCATGGAAACGGAGAAGAATTTCTTCTTCGCCATCCTCACTGCCACAGCATAAGCCCGATAATGGGCTCTCAAATGTGTTCGATCAGAATCACCCCGTGATCTCTTCCACCTACGCTCTAGACATCTCCCAACCTGCTTCATCGCCCGTAATTCAGGCGTATTCCAAGGAGATGAACGGGCTCTGCCAGGCGGGAGAGGACGCTTGGGAGCAATTGTGTCAATAGCCCTGGTCATCTCATTCCACAGTTCAACCAGGGCATCAACAGGAGCACCAGCCTTGTCAACCGGAAAATCCCCCAGAGCTTTCAGGAATCCATCAGGATCCATCCGGCTCCGGGGGTGGACCAATACAATTGGGTCCGCACCCTTGCAGAGGGAAAGGCTGCTCTCGAGCTCAAACCTTATGAGGAAGTGATCTGACCATGACAAAGGTGTCAAACTTAAATTCCTCACCCTCAGATCACCCTCTTCCTGCCCAGTCAAGAAAACCAGGTCCAGAGTGTGTCCATGTTCATGGGTCGGGCCTATGATGTGTTGAGACAGCCCCATGGCCGCCATGGAGGCCATGAAGTCCTGAGCTGACCCGGTTAGAACCTTCTCGGCATGGAAATTGAAGTCCCCCAGGACCAACATCCTGGGAGTCTTCAGCACCAGGTCCGAGACGATCTCTGTCAGCTCAGGTAGGGAGTCTGTTGGGCAGAAGGGTGCACAGTACACCAACAGAATCCCCAATCTGTCTCGGTCACCCAACTCCAAGTGGAGGCACTCCAGCCCTGGTCTTGAGAGGACAGGAAGCCCCACAAGGGAATAGAAGCTCGATAAACCAGAGCGACCCCCCCTCCCCTCCCCTCCCCTCCCCTCCAGGCATGGTCGGTGCTGGACCAGGTACCTGGGCAGGCACAGTTGTGAGAGGGAAACATCCCCCCCTCACCCACCCAGGTCTCTGTTATGCAAGCCAGGTCGGCCCTCTCATCCATGATCAAGTCATGGATGAGTGTCACCTTATTTTGGACCAACCTGGCCCTCCCCGAGCTCTGCCTCTTCCCGGCGCATCTCTCACCCATGCGGGGGAAGCAGGCTGGAGCCGGGTCCTGGGTCCTGGGCCGGTGGTCCTGGGCTCTGGCAGGGCGGCGTGGCAGCCGGCAGCCGCGGGTGGTGTTGCTGCAGAGCGGCAACGCGATGGTCCGGGTGGCGCGGAAGGAGGTGGGCCTCGTCGGGCGTGCTGGTTTTCCCGGGCTGGTTCTCCCGGGTAGGCCTGTATCAACTCCCTATGTGTATTCAAAAGAAAGAAAGAAAGAAAGAAAGAAAGAAAGAAAGAAAGAAAGAAAGAAACTGTTATAGCTGTTATAGCCCCAAATAAAGTAAGGTATGTCACAGCAGAAAAAGAAATTGCCTTCCCTAACCTGGGCTACAATGCCCACTGTTCACGGCTGGAGGGCACTAAGCTGGGCAAGGCTGTGCTATATGCCTTAAAGCATAGCTTTCCCCCTTTGCTTTATTGCTTCTGAATTGTCTAGACTTTGTCCAGTTCTCCACCTCCTGAAACCATGCTTTCTCCCTCTGCCTCTTCTGCTCTTGCTAATAAACACGTAAGTCCAAGAATGGGAACATTTGGCTAGCTTGTTGAGTGGAGGTAAAAACAAGTTCTGGTGGGAAAGGGAGATGGTTTTATTGATCCTACACAGGCATTGGTAGAGAGCAGCACTGGCTCCTGGTCTTTGAGAACCTTGGTCAATATGCCCTGAATGGATTTCTCCCTCAGGTAGGCTATCCCCTCACTCCTGTTCCCAGCAGCCGCTGTTGCTCCCAATTCTATTCCTTCTTGTTGCTTGCTTGAAAGGCAGAGAGCTAGTAAATAAATAGATAGTGGCATCTACTGCTTCACTTTCTCACTACCACTGTTAACAGGGCCAGGGTGAGAGACAGGTGAAGAAGCAGTTGTAAGTATGAAGAGGACGAGCTACTGTACGGAGTTCTTGCCGATGGATGCTTTACTAGTTATTGGCCCTTGACAGGCCTAACCCTGCTTACCGTTGATGTCAGCCCGAATGAAGAGCAAGTTGGAGTGAAACTGAGGCTCATGGCCCAGTGTTCCATTCTTCAGTCCCCTACCTCCTCCTCCTTGCCACAAGTTAAGACAACACATTTAATGTGCAGTGCACAATGAGCATTGCCAATGTACAATCTAGTGAAACTTTCACTGAGATCGTACAGGTCATACCAAAATGTCATTTCCATTTGGATTTTAGAGACAACGGACTACAAAAAAATTGGGGAACACTCAGCACAAAGTAAGAAATATGTAAGACAAATGAACCCATTCGACAGTATGCTATTCAACACCAGCACTAATGAAAATTAAGTTGCACTAACATTAGCAACCTGTAGGACAGCATCAATTTTGCTAGTCTGATGATTTTCCTGGTTGGATTCCTGCAATGTGCTGTATTAGGAACATCTCTAAAGACTGTTATTTTTAAATTTATATGCTGCCCACTAGTCCATAAGGATTCCCTAGACAATTTACAATAAAATCAATATTACAAATATTAAATCCATGGCTACGATAAAACCAAGTATATATAAAACCCAATTAAAAAAAAAAAACTTAATTGAAGGCAGTTGTGTTACTTACTTATAGGCACTAGTCTCTATGATCAGCTGCTGCTGCTGCTTTGTCAGCTATCCTGCATCCGAGTCTGTTTCCCAGCCAAATTCAAAGTGTTGATATTGGCCTTTAAAGCCCTGCATTGCTTCGGAACAGAATATTTGAAAGAACATCTCCTGCATGCAAGTGTTTGGACCCTTACGTCGTTGTCAGAGGCCTCCTCCGGGTCCCCTCACAAAAAGGGCCTTCTCAGGTGTGGCATCCCTCTTAAGGCATACTCTCCCCAGAAAGGTTTGCCTGGAGCCTACATTGTTATCTTTTGGTGCCAAGCAAAAGCCTTTCTTTTCTCCCAGGCATGCTGGAAGCCTCGTTCTTGATTTTTATGGTTATTTTATCGAATCCTGTGTCATCTTCTTTTTTGACTTGCATTCTTTTAAATAGCTGCATTGCATTTTCCATGGCAGTTTAGTCTTATAGCTAAAGACCAGAGCACACTGGCTGCTGGGTGGTTGAAAATAAATAAATATCAGCATTGTACTAAAGGTAGCTTATGTGAGTGGAATGAATGGAATTTGTGTTGATGCTAGTGCCCAATGGGATACTACCCAATGGTTTTAAATATGCTTCATTGTGAGTTGGATTGTGAAATCATACCAATCTGAGATGACAGCATTCTGAACAAAGAAAGACTTGATGAGGATACAGGATGGAAATCATTGAGTGGCTTATGAACTGGGGGATGCTGGAGGACAAAATAGGAAAATAGATAGACGTGTTTATTTCTGTCTGTTAAATATCCTAGGGAAATGTTAAGCAGTCCCCCCTCAAAAATATAAATCTAATCGTGTCTATTTAATATAAACATATGTGCATTTTAATTTATCTTGCATATTTGTTTGCTCATTAGTGATATTTTGCAGATTATCTGATTAAATTACCTCTCTACTTCTCCTTAGTAATATTAAAATGGTTAAATGGGTATAGGATAACTGTTTGTAAGAGCAAACAGTTATCTTTTCATTTATAAAAATATGAAACTGATATAAGTAACAGAAATAATCAACTGGGGGAAGACATTTTATCCATAGGCAAAGCATGTGTACAGTCATGTATCCCGTTATAAGTGCAGACTAAGCATGCCTATTTTCTGGTGATCATAGACTGGGTCAGACACAATCACTACTGGTTTCCCATCATACATACATGATGGAAATGCACACATCATAATAAATATGCAACATGCTCACATGTTTGTCCTATTCCTTCATCCACCCATAAAACCTAAATATTCTATGTGAGGTAGCCATAAGGGATTTTGAAAGTCTGTTAGAAATATACATGTAGCAAATTACAAACCACATGAATTATAGTTTATTCTACTATAGCATTTTAAAATGCTCTTGAGAAAACTGTATCACTCCCAAAGCAATGATTTGATACTAAAGGTTTTTTGCTGTTACTGTTTTTTATTGTTTTATAAGATATTAATACATAAGTTTATTGTTCTTTCCTTTTTTGAACTCTAGCTTTATAGAATCAACACATATTCACAACAGACTGAGATAGAGAAAGAGAGAGAGGTCCTTGCACTGTCAGGTCAAACCTAAGTTAATTGTGGTTATTGTACAGTACAATATTCATTCCCCAAATAAATAAATATATAAGAAGGCTAAGATTCCAGTTGCAGAAGCAAGTGCATGGTTCTACCTTACCTTTTATTATCCACTTTATGAATTAGCCTTAGTTTACTAGTTTTTATTGGTGTTGACATATTTCTGAATACTATTAGCATAGCAATCAGGCCTGTTCTCAAGTTATTGAATGGCGTGTTAACTTCTAAAATAAATAGACTTGCGGTGTGAAGGATGAGCTGTCACTTTGGGAGAGGTTTTACAGCTCTAAATTAAAACACACTTCTAACCGAAAATTGCAATTGTGGCAGAATTAGGAGAAAGTAAAATTACTCTGATTTTATAAACTGATTTTCATAGCATTTAAGTCTGGAGTGTATAAAACAGCTGATGAAACTTAAGGATGGAGTGGTGTTACCGTATAAGCAGGAAACAAAATCCAAATGCTGCCACAAAGCAGTTATGTAGTGTTCAAAATGGCTTCTTGTTTTGCTGTCCAAAGCACTATATACTCTGACAACACTATAAATAAATGCTAACAGAAGCATGCATAAAGTGATACTTTGCCCACATCTATTTACATGACTGTTTATAATTGTTGCAAGGAATTGACCATATGGCATGGATGGATGCAGAGCCCTATAAATGGAAAGACTTTTGCAAAAAGCTATTTAATCTATTGGCTGTATGCCAAAATAGATTTAAAGCAAAGAAATTCATAGAAAAAAATTAAAGCTAGCTTAACTTAAATAAACTCAACAAAACACACAATTTCAACTTATCTGAAGAGCTGCCCACTTAAATAGGGGGTGTGTTTTTTAATTTGGTGGATTTTGTGTGTATGTTTTTCTTGAAAATTCTAAGGGTTAAAAATTGAGGCCTGTCTATAGCTCATTTCTATAGTAACCACAAGACTGAGACTTTTTTTTAATGGGCACCTAATAATTAGAAAGTGCTAGAAGGTATAACAATATAATGAATCAAAACCGATAGACTTGTGGGTTTCCATAGAAACATGTATAATTATGATAATCGGTCCCTGGCGAACCCTCAAAATCGTATACATTCAGTTAAATGCAATAAACATTAGGCACTATTTAGTGAGCTGCAATGCAAATTAACAGTGTGAGATACAGGGAGGGTATGAATAAAATTGCTGTACAGTTTATCTCAAACTAATTTCCCAGATTGCTTTAATAGGTATGCTATGTGGATGGGAAGAACCAAAAAACTGGGTTTTATTATTAGCAGTAGTACCAACAACAATAATATTTCAAAAAGCGGTTTGACTGATTGTCAGTTTTAATACTGATCAAAGTTTTCTGCAGCTTATTATTTCATATGGGATCAAAGCAAATAGTCTGATAGGTCATTTATTTATCTGTTTATTTTTAAAGAATATAGTTCTGATTTCTCCTGTCTGACCAAATATGTTTACTTCACTAGTTCACAGCATTAACAGGAGTGAAACTATCTACTGATGTCCAGTGTTTTCTTCCCCTCCCCCTGCCCACTGAATAACAATTAAGTGGGTTCACATGTCCTTTTTTGATTACTGAAAGGAAGAAGCTGTGGGTCAGTGGTAGAGCAGACATTTCAAATGCAGATGGTCCCAGATTTATTCCCTAACATCTCCTTTCCAAGGGATGAGAAAATAAGTGATGTGAAAGATTTCTGCCTGAGACCTCAGATAACTGCTTCAAGTCAGAATAAAGAACACTGCAATATTTCGACTGACCTGGTATAAGGTAGCTTTACACATTCTCTACCACTTTAGGTTGTATTCAGCAATGTTCTTCCAAACTACTTGCAGGCAGAACTGAAGTTGAACATTGAAGGTGCCTGTGCTCAATTTATGGAAAATGGGTTTTCTCGCCGCCAGCGCTTTGAAGGCCACAGGGCCCCTCCCCCGTGCCCCACCCATCCCAGCAATTGGCCCGCGGGCCGCGAGTTTGAGACCCCTGAGCTAGGAGCAGAGAAAATGCTCCCAGAAAAGAATATTTCTGGAACAGGTATAGTACTGCACCCTGTAGTAATCGCCAGTATTCAGTTGCCTACATCAGTTGTATCAATTGAGTGGGGAGCCAGTATATCTTTGCTAAATGAGGAACATGTTGCTGTACTCTTCTGACATTTACACTGAAATTCTAAGTACACCTACCTGGGAGTAAGTCCCTTTGAACTCCATGGGACTTAATTCCCAGAAGGCACAGAATCCTCTGGGGTGCTGATGCATGACAACCTAATTTTACTTGGCGTAGGCCATCTTCATGAAACAATCTTACATATGGAAGAGATAGCTGATAGTTTCCCTAATATATATATATTGGAATATAGTATTTCTGGTATGCAATTTTCAGTAAAATGCACATTTTTATATGCAGGTTTTGAGCTGGTAACTACATTGTAACTACATTGTAAAATTCAGATACATCCTTAAATAACTCTTCTGATCTGCATGTTAATCCAGGAACTGCAAATTATGTCTGTTTGCTTCAAAATGTGGACTAAAACAACAACCCATAACCCCACTTGGATATAAAATTCTAACTGGGATATTTATGGGCCTGCTTTACTCAACTCTTCTGAGAGGAAGATTTGTGTCTGCATTGTAGGCTGGTGCTTAGAATCAGAATGAGGAAGATGCTCAGAATGTGGACCGCAAAGCAGTAAATTAATAAGAAACTAAACAAACTGGACAAAAGGGAAATGTGCAACACAAAACACTGGTACTACCACCACCACCACTACTAGCAATAATAATAATAATTCCACATGTATGTAAAATTATGTTACGATTATCCTAAAAGCCAGCATATTTGTTTTGACAAATATACTATTAAACTGTATTAATTCATGAACAGGAATGTTCAGAATAGCTTATTTAATTTATAAAAAATGCAAAACTTTCTACATTGCCTTTTCTTTACCCTTTCTCAGACACCAATTAATTTGTTTTGACATATGGTGAAATATCTTGTGTATCACAACAAAAGCCTGCATTTTTAATTAAAAACATGGTCCCAGATTTATTCATTTTATGGATCTAGATTTATTCACTTAAAATAATAATAATATTATACTTGATGGTAAATCATATCAATGACAGTTTTTAAAAAGATATGAATCAAACCTCATATCAAAAATTTGCCATTGCAGACTCAGAATTAAGGAAACTAAAATAAAAAAGCATCTCAGAATAAAATTGTCATTGTAAATGTAGTCATCATCTGAAAAAAATGAAGGGTAAGCAGTAATTATTGTAATAGGGCAGTAAATATTACAGATAAAAAATTCAGCTATTATTCAGTGTGATTATGGCACTTACTACTATTAGAACCCATTTACTGCAGCTTTAACAAACTACAGGGTCATTACTATGGCTTTTACTCCAATATCACTGTAGTTTTATGTGTAACTTCATGAAATGTAGTTTTATTATGGAGTAATATAATCTTTGCAGAGAAAATATAAGGAACAATACCAATAAAAATAGCAGTAGAAAAGTGAATTAAAATAGAGAGTATCTGGTGTTTTCTGTGACTCTAACTGTGACCTGTAGTAAGACTGCAAGAGAAATCAAGGCTTCCTGACACAGCAAATGCTTTGCCTGAAGAAGGCTTCAGGTTCAATCTCTGTCTCCTCCTGGTAAGATTAGGAATGGTGCTGGTCTGAAAACCTGTCAATCATTGGAATCGAGGTGTATTGAAGTTCAGGTCTGCAAGAGAAACCCAGCCCACCTAGAGTTCCAAACCAGCTTTACAGATCCCCATGATGGTTATGCCCTTTCCTCGGGCTTTACTGACTTTTCTCCAGCCATGTTGTTTCCTAACATTTTGCACAGTTTTCCTGCATTCTGAACTGTGTCTCCCATGGCTTAGTTACTGGCTTGAAGCCAAGCATGCTGATATTTCTGGTAGTTTTCTGGCCCTGCCCCAATTAACTTTTTTCGACCTACCTGTCACTGGAATATTGCCCCTGGAATATGGCCCCCAACTGAAATCAACCCACAGGATGAAAGAGGTTCAACACACCTGCAGGTGCAGACAATGCGGAGCTTGTGGAACTACTGGCAGCTTTCTATATCCCTAGAAAGGATTTGTTCCTATTTTCAGGTATGCAGTGTTATTCACCTCCCAATGATCCCTTGACCCAGCCCAAGGACATGTAATTTTTTTCTCACTGAACTGGAATTTGAACTGATATATACAAAACTCCGTAAGTTTATTAAGTTGCTTTGGGAGAAGGATCCTCGTTCATATATTCAGCTGAAGAGTAGCAGAAACAGCAGTGTGAAATGACATATTGGTCTTCCATCTTATCTGCTGAGAAACTCTCAAGATACTGTGGACTTCTCTTCTCAAATATGGGAAGGATGAAGCTAGATTTGCTCCCATTGAGCTAGTCAGGCAATTATTTCATAATTTAATTTCAAATGCTTTATGAAAATATTTTGTTGAAAGTAGAACTGCGGACTCTTATTGCAGAGGTCTTGTGTTGTCATGCTGAATCCACTGAGCAGATTTGTTAGTTCATGGCACAGAACCTTATACTTCAGCACTTCTTCATCCTCGTTAGTCTGTCCTTCACAAAACAGCTCAGTTACACTAAATGTGATGAGATGTGTGTGCTTGTGTTAATGAATGAATAGGGTGTGTCAATGAAGGGCTTTCAGAGGTGGGGGACAAAGTAAATGATGGTGTGCCATCAGCTCAATGTGTGAAAGAGAGGGAGGGATCATTACTGCTACCACACCCTTTTCTCTTTCTCCTTTAAGATTCTCATCAAAACTTTTCATTCTTAGGTCATCACCTTCTCATGCTTTTTCTCTTAGAAAAAGTGTGAATGTGTGAACAAAACAGAGAGAGAAGGAGGAAAGGCAGAGTGGACTGGAGTGGACTGGAGTGAGTGATGTGGTCCTGTTCACTCTAGTCACACCTAGTGCTGGCATGTAGGCTCCAACAGCCCTCTTCACTGCCTAGTCTAGCAAATAAATATATCACCTAGTGCTCTCCTCCCTCGTGGATGCACACCTTAATGTGGTGAAGGGTTTTGAGAGTGTCAGAGAAGCTGAGAGAATGCCATCAGGAGGCCAGACTGTCTCACTAGCAGGGTTACACAAGGCAGAATGGTTGACCCTAAGACACCAGAGTAAGATACTTCCATCCTCTTCAGCAGTAATTATCACTGCAAATAATGTATTGCTGTAATGGTGTTGGGGGTGAAGAAACCTCTGAAAAAAAAAGGAAAGGACAAACTAAGTGGAGTTAATATAAGACTAATTCTAACCCAGGCAGTAATAGGCTATAATGAGAAATCCAATTGTGTTATATCAGTCAGAACTTTGTGGAAAACCTATCAAGATAACCATCATTCAAGTATATGTTCTATATATATATTTCTGAGGAATTTAAAGTCCACATAATGAACAGATTTAGTCTGGTCAACTTACTTGATCATGGGCCAGAAGAACTGTGGACTAAAGAAGAGAAATCAGGAGAACCAAGAAATCAAAGGGAAATTCAAACTTAGATTAGGAATTCTGAAAGGGCAAGATGGGATATATCTGACCAGGATACTGTACAAAGGACATGGAAATAGTATATGGAAGAATTATAGAAAAGAGATAAGAAGATGGCAAAACTTGCTTTGAAGAGGAATTCTATGAGAAAGAGCCTACAAGGAACCTGGAATAGATAAGATACCAAGAAAAATATTCCAACAAGAACATGACAGCAAATACGGAAAACAAAACGATGGCCCACAGATTGGAAATGTTTACTATACCAGGGCTGGCCAGACCAGGGCTTGGGAGGTGCATATGGCTCTTTGAGTTTATTTGGTGGCTTGCCACTCACTGCTGTGTGAGCCCATTCACTGCCTCAGGTGCCCATCTGCTACTGTGTTCCCTATCACTATGTATGAGTGTGAAATGGAGAATGAAGAATGATGCTGACAGAAAGAAAATTGATGCATTCAAGGATGAAGAAATGGGAACTAGATCAAATCAAGCCACAGCTTTCTCTAGAAGCAAAATTGGCAAAACTGAGCCTGTCATACTTGGGTACATTATAAGAAGGCAAAACCTCCTGGAGAAGACTATCTTGATAGGGAAAATTGAAGGCAGAAGAAACAGAGGAAGGCCAAATGTGAGACAGCTGAGCAGGGCTGTTGTGGATAGGAAATTTTTGCAGGTCTTTCATTTAGAGGATCACCATAAGTTGGAGTCTACTTGAAGTGCCTTTACTTCCCTTATCCCAAGTCTTAGAAAATGGTAGAAAACAAGGATTCCAGCAACTACATTTCCCATTATCTTACAAAGTATTTGCTTACTTTGTTTACTATTATCTACCAGTCCCATCCTGTCCCTCAATCACTGCAATATATATTATATATATGATTATATATTGACGTACTTGGCAGGCTACTGAGGAAATGTGTTACTGCATTTATATCTGCCCTTTTTCCCCTTCTTGCAAGAAATCCAAGATAGGCAATGTAGTCCTTCTTTCCATTTTATCTTCACAATAGCCCTGTGTATGAGATAGGTTAACCTGAAAGTCAGTGACTGGGCCAGAGTCAAAATATTTGAAGGGGCGCCTCCTTCCATATACTCCTGCCTGGCCCCTAAGATCTTGAATGGAGGTCCTTCTTCAGGAGCCATCTTTGAAGGAGATTAGAAGAGTGGATACCTAGAGAAGGGCCTTCTCTACAGTGGTGCCCTGGCTATGAAATGGGCTCCCCAGAGAAGTGTGACTGGCATTGATGCATTTTTCATTTCGGCACCAAGCCAAAACCTTTCTATTTTCCCAGCATTTTAAAAGTTAGTATTTTTAATGTTGATTTTATATATTATTGTGATGCTGTCTCTTATTTATCTATGTTATCACTGCCCTGAGACACTGTAAAGGGCATGATACAAACATTTTAAATAAAAAGTCAGCCAATGTGCTTCCTGAAAGAATGGGGACCAGAACCTGGATTTCCTGAGTCCTAGTCCAGTGCTCTAACTACAATACCATATACTATAAAGTGATATAGAAGAACTACATTCTCTCTACTGAACTAAGCAGCAGAACAGAAGGGCCTGCTGTGGCCAGAGGTGGTGAATCTGTGTATGGACTATGCATGTTAGACTTTAAGTGAAGAAATGGCATGACTGAAAGCACCCCTAAACGTTTAGAAACTTTTGTCATTTGGTAGAAGCCATAAGAATCATGGCTATAGCAGTGCAAGAGGACTTAATCATAGCCTTGCATGAAATCATTAAGTTTTTTTTTCTTTTTGAGCTACTCAGCAATTTGCAAATTAGATCTGAGAGGGCAATAAAGAGATCGCCAATGCAGTCTGGTCCAGGGTACTTTGACCTTGATCTAGAGTGCATTCTTTTGTAGTTACCTGCTGTTGTGGATTTAGTTCAGAATTCCCAGCTTCTACAAGCTCTTAAGAAGTAGGTTGATTAGATTTTTCCAGGAGCAATCTCTCTTTTTAGGAACTACCACAACAGATTTTGCCTTTGGGGCAATATAATGAAAGTTGTAATGAGTTGTTCATGAGCATTTTGTCATGCTTCCAACCTGTGATTAGGTCAGACAATAGCAGAACTGGAAATATAAGACGTCCAATCAACAAAAGCTATTTATTGCAACAGTGTGAGGATTTATTTATATTTTGATGAAGTCAGATACTATATACTAACGTGGCTATTGGCACTTCACAAAAGCAGCATTTTTTGACAGCTCAAGTAATAGATCAAGCGTTAAGGAAAGACAAATCAAGATTTCTATTAAATTGACTTGATTTTAATGTGCCAGAGGATGCGATTTCATAGATAACTTTATTCAGGAAGAAGCCTTTCTGAAAGACAAAACAATAGCTACAACTCTGTATCATATGATGATTATGGAATGCTTTTGTATTAAAACTCAACAGCCTTAGAAAAAATGGTTTCAGAAGTTTACTATGATGTTATTTATGATCTTTTTGTGGGTTTAGCAGCAGCATCAGAAGATTACAAAATCAGCTGTGCATATTTGTGTGTGTGTGTGCATAGAACAACACTCACAGTTATTATTACATTTAAAAAATCCTTGACTAGATTTCTCTATCTATGAGACAGACAGACAAGGGGGGAGAGAAAGAGAAAGGGGGGGGAGAGAGAGAGAGATCTGTAAAATTTCAAAACAACACAATATAACAGTAACATGAAGAGCAAGAACAATTACAAACATAATTCACACAATTATCTATTCACTTTTATTTTACATTTTATCATTCATGTTTCTACTGTTTATGCTTGCGTTTCTCTTTGTTATTTGCTTGCATTTGTCAGTATTTGCATCCAATTTTTCATTAGGAGATGAATCCTTGCACTAGTCCAATAAAGCTTCTTGTTTTCATACCATGTTCACTTGAGTATGTAGGATTTTCTCCCTGTACATCACATTCTTTGTGAATAGCTCAGTTTTCATTCTAGCTAGATTCATGATGTTTCATCAACTGCCATTTTTGCCTAGTATGGGATGCATTAATTTGTAATTCATTTCTTGCTTTTAGAAAGTATTGTGGCTAACCAGGTTGCATACCCACAGCAGGTATAACTGTGCTTAATAATTTAACATCTTTCTCTTGTAATACAGCTCAATATCTTGTTTGACTTTAATCACAGCAGCTAGATATTGAGTTTGGGGATGAAGGGATATTATTTTGCAATGATGCCCAAATCTCTTTTCTGATCTGTATGCCAGATCTCCATTTGATTAAGCAGATATTTTGTATTTTTATTAAGAAAACCTGTACAGTTTATATTTTTGTCTTCATCACGCATGAACCATAGTTGGCATCTGCTAGCAAGACTTCTCTCTCCAGCATTCTCCCCTGCTGCACTATCCTTTTACTTTTTATGACAAAAGGCACTAGGGCACGTTTATGTTTTTAATGGCTATCTAGTGAATTTGTGGAATACTATGAGAGGGATGCAACACAAGATACACGGAACCATATGAGAAAGAGAAGCAGTGAGCACAGTCCTGCTGGCTCCAATGGGAGTTATTTTCAAATATGCATGCACAGTATTGCAGCTTCCATGTCTTGAGTTCTCTAAAACCATAAGGTTGCCCCCACCAGATAATGTCATGTTTGCTGTTTGCACTTGGGCTGGGCTTGACTCAGATGTGGTGCCAGATTGGATTTCTTGTGCCATAATTATCTTTTGTATGTTTGTACACTACTTTGGAGCATATGTTTCTCTTCTAAATGAAAAACCATATATACATTTTTAAAAAGCAAATGTGTGCAGCAGATGTAGCCCAAATGTGACACTCCAACATCTTCTGTGGCAGTGTGGTGGGGCCAATCCCAGTGAGTGCATTATTTAGGCCGGCTGAGCATGAGACACCCTGATGTTATGCTGCACATCTCTTGCTGTGTGGCATGCAAATATTCCCACCATTTTTGTAGGACCTCCATGAAAAAAGGAAGATCCAGGGCATTTTGGGATACGTCAAGCTTGAAGACTTTTTTTTTTTGGTGGGGGGGGTGCTTCAGGGAGAATCTGAAGTGACCGAGGAAGGGCATTTTCTCCTTCCCATTCCATTTGCCAAAAGAGATATAAGACTTGCTGCCATTTCTGAGGAAGGTGTAATTCCTGTGATATTCTCAGGTTTAAAAGATGGTGGTCCTTATGGAAAAGGGCATGTTGGCATATTTCCCCAGACAGAGGGCCAAGGGCCACTGGGTAGTGGTACTACCTCCATTCTAGTAAGGATAACAGCAAGGCTCCAGAAGCCAAGCACTAGATGCAAATAACTGTAAACAAATACCTCTTTGTTTACAGTTGTCAGACTATTCTTTTTCTTCTATCCCATAATCCATTGCTTTTCTCTTGTGCATCTTAACCCTTAGTTTGCAAGTCTGAGGGTGTTTACATATTTATTTACTAGTGTCTGCCACTACCATAGAGTATCAAATTGTAATTATTGTGAGCTGTTTTTCCTGAAAATTGGGTTAAAATATCAATTAGGTACTTAATGAATTAATTAATATTGATTGCAATATTTAAACCCAGGTTGATAATTTCAAATCATGTCATCAGCCAATTACAAACTTTCTGGTCTACAGAAAAACAAAACAGAATGAACATCAGTAACGAGATCACTTATTCCCTTGCTGTTCTGTTAGAATGCTTTTTGTTATATTTTCTTACAGAATATAAACCACTTTGCACATATAGCCACAGTCAGGTCCAGAAAATGAACTGGATAATTCCGACTGAAGACAAACAAATGAATATCCCAGACGTCCCTAAGCTGAATCAACTCTCAGGTCCAGAGTGGGCTTAGGCAAGGTATCAGCGAATAACAAAGGTGAGCTTTGAAGAGGGAGGGCATCATACAGATCATTTTCACTTTCTCCAGTATGACATTCAGAAATGAAAATTCCAACTTTTCCGCTCCTCTGCAGGACTTTTGTAAGTATCTTATACATGGATTGAATCCAAAAATGCAGACCCCAGAAGAACTCCCAGTGGCTTCTTTTAGGACTTTTGTATCCCCCCCCTCCACTGCTCTACAGTCATTACTCAATGTTTTTGAAATGTTTGGGATACTCAGTGGACAGCAGTGAAGAGGTGTCAGGCCTTGGCCTACCCCCAAAACAGTCTGCCACAGAGGTCCCACTCTGGAACAAGTAAACAAGGATCAAAAAGGCTGCGGACAAGCGACATTGTAGCAGATGGGGTAGAATCAGACTGGAAAGGATCAATAGGCAGGGGATGTGGTTATATCCAGTCTGGGTTCTGGTAGCGGATCGTAACAGCATGACAGTAAGAGTCCTGTTTGGGAAAAAGTTGCTCAGCGTAAAGAGGATACTTGACTATACGGTCTTCTGTATCCCTGATTGGTTTCTAAAGTCAGGTGACTCTTCTCAGACTAGAGGGAAATTTTTATTCATAGGACTTCACCTGCCTGGATTTCTGAGGAGTCAATATGCTGATGGTGCAGAGGATAATGAACGGAATCTGACTGCTGGTGGGCCTGGTTCAAGACAAGTACAGCAGCACTTTACAAGGGGAGGGCTAGGAAAACCCATAATTTTCTTTGTAGCAATTCCCCTCTCCACAACCTATGCTTACAGAATGTTTAGAATAGCCATTGAAAAGTTCTAGCACTATCTATCTATATGTAAAATTAAGATTTTTTTCCTTGTTCATATTTTCAGCCTTCTAAACATAAGGGAAAATGTTATCTAGAAGCCTAAAAATGTCTTTGATTAATAACGATGGGAATTGCAGGTATTTAAATCATCCCCTTTGTGACTCGCATATTGTTCAATGAATCCATTATAAACTTATTTTGATGTACAAAGGAAAAAAATAATTAAAAGTATAAGGACTATTGAGCTGAAATTTAGCTCCCCTGAGCTCAGACTAAGATGCCTGCAGTATAATTCACAGTGTAATTTTCTTCTCTGCTAACAAGAGGAATGCACTGAATAATGATTTTTATTTGTTGAGTTTCCATGCCATCAATCATAATTCATACTGCTTCAAGGTTTGCATCAGGGGGTGCATAGCTGTATAGAAACACAACACATTCAGCTGTTGATAGAATAATAATGACCATCACGGAAAAGGATGACCACAACAGACTTTGCAGTAGCAGCAACAATCCGCTGAAATGAGAAGGGCCTGTATGGTGGGTCATATTTAGAGTCAGCACATCTTCCATACAGGGTCCAGCAATCCCATTGCATGATAGGTATTTACAGCCAGGCTCAGCAGTATGGTCTATGTGCAGATATTTACTCACATATATCATGTACCTGTAAATCATACCAGCGCTGGTCCCACTGTTCCTGAGTTCATTCCCTCTCGTTATAATAGTGATTTGTCCTGCCCATTCTTCTGCCTGTTGGACCTGATGGTTCCTTGAAAGAGCATAGCACACAGGGAAGTACAGGTTAAATTAGACACCCCAGTTCAGTGGCACAGGCAAGCACTCTCTGTTCCCAAGAGTGCCTGGGGAGCAGTGAGGGTCAAGGCAAGCTCCCAGTGGTATCCATCAAGACATTGCTTGAAACGCAGATAGCCGCTTTGGAGGATCATGGCGGGGAAATGAAGGGTACATTCAAGCACCATCCTAATGCATCCTGGCAATAGGCCATGGTGAGATGGTTGTCCTGCAAGCAAACCACAGTGAGCCTGACAGATGATCAGGCCCACCATGGTTTGTTGGTCCCCTCCTTCCTTCTTGTCGCCTTTGTATATATCTGAGAGCACACGGTGGGAGAAATTAACAATTCCTGCCACCACTGCAAACTGCTCTGGGCATACTGCAGCATTTTTCTTCTTTAATCTTTTTATTTTTCTGAACATTACAAGATCCAGAAAATTTACAATCCCATGTGATAGCTACAAGCAGTTTCTCCAAAGTGTCCCAGAGACATGTTGGAGGGGATGCCTGTAGGTGCCAAGCATTTTTTTAATTGGACCAAAAATAAGTGCACAAAAGGTTGTTGCTGCTGTTGCTGCTGTTGCACCCTGAATTTTTGGCAAATATTTATGAAAAAATATTTATATTGACCCATACTTGTGCAAATGCTTGCAGTTGTGCAGGTGCGGGTATGGGAGCCTTGGATGGGCCATGTAAAGGGGTGGTGCCTGCTGGCAAAGTGCAGGAGGTACCCATTCTCTCATTGTCCCCCGTTCCCCAGTTTGGTTACATCTGTCAGCTGTCAACGTGTGAGCTGTCAGATGTAACCGAAGTTGTGAATAATCTGCTTGAGAAAAGGACTGACAATTCATTAAGCCCCCTTTCAGCAAGATTCTTGGGGGATTTGGGTAAGGTGCCTTCAATTTTGCATTTGTTTCTGGGATTCTAGAACTTCAATAATGTGCAAATGTATGATCTACTCAGTTACAACATTCTTTGGGGTAGGATACTATATTGGCAGTCCCCTTTGCACATTGCATATCTGAGGCTTCCCAGCTCCATCCTTCTAATAACATGAGTTAAAATAGTAAAATTATAACAATAATGATAATTCTTCCTAAATCGTTGAGAATATTTCAGAATGTGAAAAAATCATATACATCTTTTTATACATTTTTGAATGATTGGTAGCCACAGGTGTTTGCTCCTTGGACACTTGAAAAGGAATGTACACGTCTCTCAAAGTGGGAATTGCAAAGCCAGCTTGAGAGCCAGCATTTGCAATGTACAGGGGAAAAATGTTCAAAGGGAAAAACCGCTGCCATGACCCTGAAATGTCTTGCAAATGTGATGGGGGGAGTTAGGACCAGTTGGCCAAAGTGCTGCATGAGTACTTTTGGAGTAATCCTGGAAAGAGTATTTGACACTCTTTCCATTAGGCAATTAGTAGCAACCCATCAAGGGGAGCAACCTATGAAGAGCTGTCATATTGTGCAAGCCCTAAGAGTTACATTTTCTCTCCTCACCAGCCCTGTGAGGCAGAAAGATCTCCTTCATGGACTGGCTTGGAAACCAACTGCTTTCGTACTGCTCTAAGCCCAAAATGTGTTGATTAGCTGTAATGCCCATCATTCTACCTGGTTGCAGCAGAGGATTGGGTGAGAAAGTGAGAGCTCTTCCATGAGTCTAATAAGGACCAATTGCCAATATACCCTTTGCTTCTACAATTCTCAGTTAGGCACTTGACACTGGATATTTTCCTCCTCTATTCCTATTGTTGTCTATTCAATTGCATGCTGTTTTTAAACTATGAACCATCTTGTGTGGAAGAATGCAGCTTCCAAAGACCTTTTCTTGGAGAGCTTCAGTGCTAAAACATGCATCATTTAACACTTTAATAATGTTTATAATTGAAGATTGTAATCAACAACTTTCCTGCTCTTATGTTAACCTCTCTTTCTCTTTTTCTTATATGCATGCATGCACATGCATATGCGCACACACGTGCACACACTAAGAAGCGGCCCTAGGCAATTCACATTGTTTATGGTCTTTCTTCATGTGGTGTGTGCTGAGCATTTACCAGTGGTTAAAAAAAACCCTTAATAATATTTAGTATAATGTTTAATTTCACAGTGGATCTGGTTCTATTTATGCTTGAATAACTTCAGTGCAAAACTGATTTCCTGATAAGCTGATGAGAGACGGTAAGTAAGAACAAGGCTTTTAGGAAAGCCGTGCACATTTATTGTGTACGATGTGCTTGCATATGCACCATGGTCAAGGTAAGTCCATTCCCTACCCAAAGATGTGACTTGCAAGGACTTGTGAAGCTGGCTGAATCCTAAAGAATATGGTGCATATTAACAATTGCCAACTTTTATTGAAAAGAGGAGTAGTGCTGAAGAAAGCCAATAGGAAGAGAATAGATGCATTTGAAACATGGTGCTGGAGGAAAACTTTGGGAATATTCTGAACCAAGAGAAAGGCAAACAAGTGGGTCCCACATCAAATCAAGCCAGAACTTTCCCTGAAAGCAAAATATTTCAGAATTGAAGTTGTCCTTTTTCAGGTGCATAATGAGAAGGCAACACTCCAGGAGAAGATGATAATGCTATGGAAAACTAAGCAGAAGAACAAGATCAAGTATGAGATGGATAAAAAAGAAAGCCACAGTCTTGAGAGCTGAGCAGGGCTGTCAAGAGCAGACATTTTAGAGGGCACTCATTTACTGGGTTGCCATAAGTCTGAGACAACTTGACAGCACATAACAACAACAACAACAACAACAACAACATAGTCTGTCAAAGGGAACAGTTGGAGCCTATGAAGCATATATGCACTCTGCACTTATAAACCATGCCTGCTTTTATTCCTTATTCCTTCATGAGTTGAATCTCCATTCTAATCAGTAGCTGGCTTCTAATTCCAATCACATTTATTATAAAACTTTCAATTAACTACTGAGTTTTCCAAAATATTATGAAAACAATTCACACTGTCAGTGCAAGATGAGATTACATTCTGTATTTTCTGGTCTAAATACATTTCATCCAAAAGCAAAGCTTTGGGACTTTTTTGCAAAACAAGCAAGGTTTTACCCAACTTGATATACTACGCCATCTTACCAATCATCCCTAGAGCTTGATTTCACAGCCAATTACTGTATTACACTCTTCTGACTAGTGTTTCAATCTATCAAACACACCTGTCACAAGCACTGGCACAAGTTATACTGGATCATTGTAATTTGCAGCATGTGACCTGGCATCTTCCCATGATATCCATACAAAGAACAGCTTCTCTCTTTTCCCATTGTAGAAATCCTCACTCACTCACAGACATCATGGTTCATACATCATGGCAAACAACCTTGTATAGTTTCCATGGTGCAGTCCATCCTTCCACTCTGAGAACACATCCTGACAGCTCCCATGAGCAAAATCTCCCACCTTACACTCTTGCTCCCTATGAACCTCAAGCAGCCCTGTCCTGATTGGTCTGCTGAGATTTTGAGGCAGCTTCTCTCTTCCCCCTCCTGTACCTGTGCATGCTTCATGTCCACTTTAGCACCCAAAGGAATATTTATTAGATCATAATACACATTTTGCTATGGTTTTCCCTTCTCCCTCTGTGCTTTTTCCCTGTTCCCAAACATAAACAGTAGATGGGTGCATTGCTTAGCCAATAAACTGGGTGATTGTGTGTATGTTGCTAGGAAGCTGAGGGTAGTTGAGAATGGATGACTAAGTAGTTACCTCTGTGATTGCTCTTTCTACAGGACAGTGTGGTACTTCCATACCCATAATGCTAAAATAGATATTCCAGGTCCAGATCACATGAGAAGTCATGGTGAAGTGATCCTAGTGCACAGGATCAAACTGCATTAACCAACAAAATATATTCTGAGGCTGTCCTATGCACACTTACCTGGGCTTACAGCTCACTGAACACAGTCTTACTTCTGCATGAACTGAAGTTTCCATTGCACACTGCAACACACTGTTTTCAGGGGGGGGGGGTTTGTGGGGGGCTATCTTTTCGAGTTACAGGAAGGGTGTTAACAAGGAGCTCTACAGTCAATCTTACAATCTTCAAAGCTCCCAAATCTTCCTAAATAGGAGAGCATACAATGGCTGATGTGTGTGAATGCTATTGTTTCCACACATCGATCTCTCCTCAGAGTGAACACGAGGAAATTTTGAAATTTTGCTGCATGATGTGGAACAATTGCTGTTCTCTTGCTTTTGAATCATTCAAACATTTGAGATGTTTGCTACTTCTCAGCCTAAGGCAGCCTTTCTAACCTAGTGTCCTCCATATATTTTGGACTTCAGCTCCCATCAGCCCAAGCCAGCTTGGCCTTTGGGAGGAGTGCTGCAAATTGAAATCCAAAATATCTGGAAGGCACCAGGCTGGAGAAAACTGTTCTTGCTATTCTCTAAATGGCAGATTAGAGGGAATCTATACTCTTTGTCTTTGTCTTTTGTAGTTAGTTAAACAAGACAGTATCCATTGGCCCTTAATAAAGTTATAGAGCATTCAAACAGTGGTCTATTCAGTTTCGTGTACAGCAATTGATAAGATGTTTGGTCTTCCATATGTGTTGCTTAACTTTTATTTTGAGAATCTGTGAACATGGTCCTATAATCTGTTTATGAATTTATTTTAGCTGCCTCAGCAAAAACTGAAACTTAGGTCCCTGCAGCTAAAGCAGAATCTCAGTGGGGCAGAGCAATTGGGTTTGAATACAAATCTGAAATACATATATTTCAAGGCTGCCCAGTTCTGATTATAGCTTGGCCATAACATTTTTCTCAGCATGATCATTGCTTTGGGATCCAGCACTGGGAAAGGACTGCAGCTAATCTTCATGCAATTTAGCATACACATAGGAGGAAAAATGGTATCTGAGCGTTTGGAGAGTGTTGTTATATCTCTTACAAGTACAAAACTTTACTTTGATTCTAGCTGATCTTGAAAAACTAGTCCTGTAGTAGGAACATTTGTGTTAAGCTCAGTTGTGTGAACAGACACAGTGATTGGAAAAACATGTTAGCACATCTGTAATCGTACCGTTGCTTGCATTTTAATGAAGGTGAACTTCTGTTCATTAGGTTTTGATCATGTTTTGATGATGTTGTACAGTGCTGTAAGCCCCTTGCTGGTGATAACAGGGCTTTATAAATAAGTTATTAATTATTATTTATTTAGCTTCTGGAAGAGAGTAGCTTCAGAGGAAGAAATAATCTTCCTTCTCAGAACTGCTTCATGGAAAAGTCATTTTACTGGAGTATTTAATGTATTTTTTAGCCATTTTAATGAGATTTAGCAGCTGGAAGTAAGAATCAATGCTGGAAAAACAAGACCCATCAGCTCCTAACAGGCTGTACGTTGATCTTTGGTGGGTCATTGAGTGACATCTTTAGAAACACTGCTCAGAATCATTAATATGAATGGCACATTGTTTAAAGTCACATTACTTCTGTTCCCCTTTGAGGACACTTACTTAGACCAGATCATACCCAGGCCGCACTCAGCCACTGCAAGCCCTTTTGGCTCTGGCCTCTTGGCAGAGCAGTGGAGCAGCAGAGGACGGGAGAGAGCGCTGAGTGGCCAGGGGACTGGCGAAGGCAAGGTAGGAGCTGGGCAGTGGAGCAGAGGGCCAGGAACAGCGGAGAGGAAGGGGGTCGTCCCTTGTCTGCGTCCTCCCGGACCGATCTCCCGGATATTAGTTGGGAGACTCACTCGGCGGTGACAGCCAGGTCACGTCGCTTCCTAGAAGCTATTGAGGGAGCGTTTTTCACACAGAGGATCCGAGAGGCGACGAGTGGGGGAAACATCCTTGACTTGGTCTTGACCAATAGGGAGGAGCTGATAGATGAAGTACAGATTAGGGGAGCTCTGGATGCGAGTGATCACTCCATCCTTTGCTTTGAGATCAGGGGACTGCAGACGGGCAGCAGGTCGAGCACTAGAAGGGCCAACTTTGGCCAACTGAAGGCCAGACTGGGGAAAGTCTCCTGGGATAGGTTACTGAAAGGTAAGCGAGTTAAGGAGGGATGGCTAGCACTCAAAAGGGAGGTTTTGGAGGCTCAAGCCTTGACGATACATCTAGTCAGTAAGGTGGGGAGGCGGAGGAGAGTGCCGCCATGGATGTGAAAGGAGGTGGTTAGAGGGATTAGATGAAAGAGGAACCTCCGTAGGAAATGGGTACTGGGGGAAATAGACAAAAGGGTATGCCGGGAGGAGGAGGCCCATTGCAGGAGGATTCTTTACAAGGCTAAGGCTGATATCAAGAGCAATAAAAAGGGCTTCTTTCAGCATGTAAATAGGAAGAGGAAGGGAGACAAGTGGTGGGACCACTAAATAATGAGGAAAGAGATCCAGTGACTGATATGAGGGAACAGGCACAGATGCTAAATGACTATTTTGCCTCTGTGTTCTCCCCAAAGCAGGATGGGAGATATCCGCATAGGAGATTAGATGAGGCTGGGGACTTAGGGGCACAGATTAGAGTCGCCCCCCCTTGAAGTCGAGGGGCTCCTCAGGGCATTGGACATTACAAAGGCACCAGGCCCTGACGGGTTACACCCGAGAGTACTTAGAGAGTTGGCAAGGGTTCTCTTATGCCCGCTGGCCTCCATTTTTGAGGCCTCGTGGAGAATGGGTGAAGTTCCAGAGGACTGGAGGGCGGCATCAGTGGTCCCAATTTTCAAAAAGGGTAGTAGTAGTGGTATTAAGGAGTGACATATTTTTAGCACTTGGGTAGTTTTGAAAATATTGCATGAAACAGAATGTAGTTTTTAAAGCATATACTCAAAGCATCCATATAATTGCAGACACAAGATCATATGTAATTGCTTTAGTGGCAGGTACACAATAACAATGTCTTCAGGTTGCTTATCTTTCCATCCTGGGTTTTATACAGTGAACTGTAAAATTAGTACTGCTGGACAAAATTTTCTGCTCTTTCTACAGAACTGGAGTCTGACCACACTTAAATACCCAAAGAACATTGTTTTGTAGAAATGTGTTATTCTGAAGAAGGTTGAAAATTAATGTATTTTGTCTACTTGTTTTCCCTTCGAAACATTTTGCTGCCTGAGGCACTGGACAAGATGGCGCCTTCCCCCATTCCATGTATAAAAAACAATTGGAGTGCAGTGGACTGGAAAATGTATCTTACTTCAACCCTGGCAATGTGAAAACATTCTTTGCTGCACTGAGGTGAAAGAAAGCTCGCTTTGGGGGCACAGGGTCTAGCACACACAGCTCTGTTTTCCAGCACTTGGCTGCTGCCTCCCAGCACTTGCCACTTGAAGTGACTGCCTCACCTTCGCTTATGGTATGGTATATCCCTGTTTCTGTGAATTTTTGCCTGGTGTCGATGCAAGGCATATTGTAATGTGCCCTTTGGCACCTCAAGTCCAAGTAAGCATCTGTCAGCCTCTGTCTGCACCTCAGACTTCTGTCCCTGGCTGGTTTCCTAGGTCTCTGTCAGTGCAGCCTCATTCCCCAGAGAAGTACTCAAGACCCACCCAAACCAAAGCACTTCATAGTGAATGAGAACTGCCAACTCCATACAGCATGAGAAAGTCTTTTTGGTTCCTTAGCCCTCAATTAGAAATATTTCAAGTCAATGTATAATAAATACAGTGAAGTTTTATTTATTGAGAATAAAATCTTTTTTGTGCAGAGCTACCAGGGCTTCAGTTTAAAAAATAGCAAGGTGTAGAAGACTTTCTAAGGCCAAATTAGATAGCTAATTCTGCATAGACTCAAGAGCCAGGCAGCAGAGGCTGTCATAACTGGTGCTGCTTCTATCCCAACCACCCCTGAAAGCTGCCTCCTCTTTGTCTCCCCAGTCCCACTTCCTGTACCAGTGCTGTGAACTGCCATCTTGCCTTCCTCACCTGCAGCTGCCTCTTCACCACGTGGAGATGAGTCCCCACCTCCCACCACAGAGGCTATTTCAGCCTATGGCTGTATGACCACAAGAGCAAGACAAAGTATACTGTCACCATCTGGAATGATATTTATTTATTTATATTTTAATATGATAGATATTCTTCCTCTTCTTCATATATGCCATGTTTTACATTTAGGGGTTTATGTATGTGAAGTCTTAAATCTCAAGGCAGGAATTGTCATCATACTTTGTAAGCCACTCTGAAAATTTTCCTCAGCTAAATAAAGTTCTGTAATTCCCTCTTCTACATTTTTGCTGCCATTTCTACCAACCATAAACTGGATGTGTCTTCTTTCCTTAGGACCCACTATTTCTTCATTCTAATTGGATCAGCTTCCTCTTAAAAAAGCAAGACTCTTATCCATGCACACCAATGCCCCAATCCATCTAAGGGCTTTATATTAATAGCTGGATGGGAAACTGCACACAATTGGTGCAGTGCATGCCATTTGCCTTCCTGCTATAAAACCATAATTGTATGTGCAAAAATCTTTTTAGCATACTTCGAATATTGCCAGTTGGATGTTCATGAGGAAGAGGATCGTAATGTCTGTCGTCTCTCCCTTACTAAACAGTTGATGAGCAGCATTTTCTCTATTCAAAATAGCTTCCATATGTGCTACTGTTCATCTCTCTCTGTTGAATTTGGATTTTTTTTTTTTGTAATTCTCTTCCTGTTTGCCTCCTTAATTGAAATGTCCACTAGACACCAGTCAGCCCTGATGTTAAAAAATTCTAAACAGGACTTACATGAAGATGCAAGAAAAGTTCTGAGTTCCAGGTGGCAGGTGTCATTCTTTTAACTGGCTGGCCAATAGCAAATTGACATGTGGGCTTTGGCTAGAAGAAAAGGAAAGTTATGCTTTGTGTGCACAGCTCCTGATTGCCATGCAGTGAAAGGTTTATCATTGCTTAATTAACCTCAGGGAAGTCAGAACATTTACTGAGATTAAACAAGTCTTAATTAGACAAAGTTTGAGAATACCCAGCTTGGTGCATTTGAGACAAAATTTATGACATATAAAATCAGTTAAAATAATGGGAGGGGGGAGGGTTAATGTTCTCAATCCTTGGAAGAAAGGCTTCAATGAATCATATGCCTAATGGAACTTCTAAACTCCTTTTTGGAAAGAAATCACTCTATAACCTGCATTATAACTGAACTTTTTTTGAACTGAACTGCTCATATAATCCCCAACATTTAACTGTATGGTACCCTTGAGGAGTCAGTGGCAGGTACTTCTGTGACTTTGGACAAAAAGTGAACCATGAAAGATGTACAGAAATCTTTTGGCCAGAATTCAGAAAGGTGCACCACTTAGTTTGCCCATCCAGCAGTGCTTTTATTTTCCCTCAATCCAACAGCAAGGTCTTCCTTCCCATCCAACTTCTGGTAACTTCAAAACCATTGTTGACATACATTGGAAGGGGAAGAGATGAAAGAACCATCTGACCCACTCAAGACCTTCTGCATTTCATTAAGGGACCTCCTAGATTGTAGCCATACCATAGATAAGAAGCTGTCTTATACTCAGTCTTTTCCAGCCTTATGTGGAGATACTTGGGATCAAACCTGGAACCTTTTGCATGCAAACAGTTTCCCCATCAATGAATGTCTAGTTAATCATTGGTACAGACTGTCAAAGACTGCATTTCCTTGATATTTTAAAATAGCATTCAAATGCAACACTGTTTATTTTTCCACCTTTTAATGGGAAGCAAGTGGATTAAAATTGTTTTCAAATGTCTGTGGTTTTCCTTTCAAATGCCAACTGCCCATTTGTTTAAAAAAGGAAATAAAAAGAAGGGAAGAATAGGATTTGGAGCAAGTGTGGGATTTGATCACATGGTGCTATGAAACTCACAATGATATTTGCTGCACCCTGTGCAATGAAGAGAATTAAAGGAACAGGTTCATTGTGATCCGTAAGCTTATAGAACATAATTCTATGTAGGAGCAATGCACCTGTTTTGCAATGGAAGACAGAGTCCTTTGTGTACAGCACTTGATATGTGACCTGCTGTATATTCACCCACCTGAAACCTCACTAAGGCTTAGCTATGAAAGTAATATTCCAAATCAGTCCTTTCTAATTCCTCAGATAGTTGTGATAGAGCAAATGCTGGTATCTTTGGTTAAGAAAAGGAAAATAGGACATAAATATTTGAAACAAATGCATAAATAAATAATCTATCTAAGCATCGCTTACACCAAAGTGGTGCTATCAAGGTTGGTGGGTTAGAAACCATGCTTTGGTAGTTCTTAAGGCTATCATTTACAGTGCATGTATCTGGTACAGAAAATGAAGTGCATGCTCATATTTTCATCTGGCAAGTCTGCAAATGAGAATGAAAAGCAATGCTGCATTCCTTATTTCTTCCAGACACTGACCTGCTAGAAGGTATCTATCAGTGTTCAGAAGTATTGACCTAAAACTCTATGCGAAAGCCCCCTGGATCAGAATCATGAAGCAATCTACCCAAGGTCACTCATCAATGTGAAGCAGTGACTTTCTGTTTGGCTTCATTCACACATCACTTTCCATAAAACACGACACAGTTATTTTTCTATTATAATGGGAAGTTTGGCTATCTTTTGCAGAGTATAGTGGAGGATTCAAGGATGACTAGTCAGGCTTACTTTGTTTTGTTGAGCCACTGCAAAGCCGGTTTCGTATGGAAGTTAAGCCGTTGCTAGAGACTTAAACCTGAGTTGCTTCATGTTCAGTACAGATTTTTAGGTGAGCATGAGGAGACAAAAAGAGGTGCTAAGGCCTCTCAAGCAGTTTTGGTTTGGTTTCACATCCATCTGAGATTTTAATTGCCACAAAAGGGTCAATAGATTTGGGCTTCTACTGATGATAGAAAAAAAATCAGGATATGAATATTGTTCCATATCTTGGCATGACTAACTTGGTAAACATTTTGATTTCACTGAGGGAAACAGCAATGTACTAGAGATTACCAGAAATAAAAGCAAATAAGAAATGTCTGCCTCTATAGGAAAAGATTTATGATTACAAAAGAATCGCAAAATTAAATGACAAAAAAGGATAGTGGGACATGAGCTCATAAAAAGAATGCAAAACAAATTAGGCAACTTAGATAAATATTATCAGTCTATACAATGTTTATGTGAAATAGTAATCATAGCTAGCAACATAATACTGTTGAGCGGATATTGGTCAGATTCATTCTATCCTGTTGCTACATGAGCTTGTGACTTTAAAATTCCATATTAAAATTGGTACATGTTTTTTATGTTGTGTTCATTCATGTACACTCTTGGTGCATTTAAAATGTACTTATTTTGGGACCCATCCACCCATTGGCTAAAGTAAATTTGTGCAAATTTTCTCTGAGATTTTTCCAAATGTGTGCACATTGTTAAATGCATGTTTGTTTTGTAGTACATATTGCCAGCTCAGAATTGTATAGATTTCAACCACAACTTGTATTTATTTATTAGATTTATATCCTTCTCCATTAGCCAAAATGGCTAAATGCATTTGGATCCACATTCAGGTCCATGTGGTGAGAATTGGGTAAATCCCCCCACCCTGCACACATGTGTGTTTGTGTATGAAATGTAAGTGGAGTAAATAATGCTTATGAAATGAGACCTGGCTTTCTATAGGCATTTACACATTGTGAACCCTTCTAGTAATGCTACCTGCAGAATGCTGTTCCCACTGAGGAGCTCATAAGAGGTATGAGACTGTGCTTATTAATGTAAATGTTGAAATGTTCACTTAGACAATTTATCCTTCACTTAAAATGAAAGTCTAAAAAGCCAATACTCTAAAATACTCAAGGTGACAACAGCAAAAATAAGCAACAGAAGAGAATGCAGTATAAATCCCCTCTAGTTTGTCATGATTAAAACAAAAGGATGGCTTCATAATCTGAATGAAAAAGAGAAACAAAAGAAATGTGTCAAAACAATATAGTTTGACTAAATCCTTTTGTAAAGGTGTAAATTGCCAGTCTGACACAGCTGCCTGTTTGAGGTGTATTGCTTAACAATGAGTTTTATCCTTTGACTTTCTCCTTGAAGGAGGGGAAAAAGAGGAGGGAGGAAAGAAGGAAGGAAGAAAAAGCAAGCAAGCAAAAAGGAAATGCATTTTCAGTTCCAAAGGCAGGGATAAATTTGACCCATTATAAATTTAGCATAGTTTTGATGGCATACCCTGTGCATTCAGAATGGTTGTGGACAATTTCTTTTAAAAAATACAATTTATATTTCATTCAAAAATATACCACCAAAAGTACTTCAGATGAATTCAAATTTACCACATTTAGTAGACTAAGCATTCAATCCTATGCAAGTTTCGACTGGAAAAAAGGGCCTCCAGCACTCTGCATGATCATAAATTATTAAAAGTTTGGGTAAGAAGAGAAATGGTTAGATTTATTTATTTATTTAGGAAGCTTCTATGCCGCCCCATTTGCCGAAGCCTCGGGGAAGCTCACAACAATAAATAAATAATAACAATATAAAAACAATATAATTTGAATGACCTGGCCAAAGATGTAAAATAAATAAATAATATTAGCAATTAAAATGACGTTTAAATAAAAAGGTCTTCACCTGGTGCTGAAAAACAAATAACAACGGCGCCAGGCGGACCTCTCTGGGGAGCACATTCCATAGATTGGGCGCTACTGCAGAGAAAGCCCTCCTCCAAGTACTTACCCTCCTAATATCCTTCATGGAGGGTTCCCGGAGAAGGGCCTCTCCCACTGATCTCAAGGGGTGGGCGGGCATATATGGACGTAAGCGCTCCTTCAGGTAACCAGGACCAAAGCCGTTAAGGGCTTTATAGGTCATACCCAACACCATGAATTGGGCCCGGACTTCAATGGGGAGCCAGTGAAGCTGACGGAGAACTGGATTGGTAGAGAACGAGAGGTAGAGTTGGGTATCATCAGCATACTGATGATTCTGCAGCCCACACCCCCTGATGACCTCTCCCAGCATTTTCATGTAGATGTTAAATAGCAAAGAGGACAAAATGGATCCCTGTGGTACTCCATGGCGTAGCTGCCATGGCGCAGAGCCATAGTCCCCCAGCACCACCTTCTGGAATTGGCCATTGAGATAGGAGCGGAACCACTGCAAAGCAGTGCCTCTGACCCCCAATCCCGCTAGCCTATCCAGAAGGATACCATGGTCGATGGTATCGAAAGTCGCTGAGAGGTCCAGGAGAACCAACAGGGACTCACTCCCCATCTTTCTCCCTGCACAGGTCATCGTACAGGGCGACCAAGGCAGATTCAGTACCCTACCCGGGTCTGAAGCCAGACTGAAATGGGTCCAGATAATCAGTTTCTTCCAAGAGTGCTTGAAGTTGTCCCACCACCACCCACTCAAACACCTTGCCCAGAAATGGGATGTTGGCCACTGGTCTATAATTAGTGGCCATCTCTGGATCCAGTGACGCGTTCTTCAGAACCAGTCGGACTACTGCCTCCTTTAAAGGGGCAGGTACCCGGTCCTCCCTCAGAGAGGCGTTAACCACTTCCAAGATCCAGGTCCCTATCCCGTGCTTGGCATTGTTAATTAGCCAAGATGGGCAAGGGTCCAATAGGCAAGTGGTGGGACGTACTCATCCAAGCACCTTGTCCACATCATCAGGCCACAGTAACTGAAATTCATCCATCAATTTTGGACCAGACGGCAACATTGGTATCTCCCCAGAAGCCTCTGAATCACTAGTGGAGTCCAGCTCGTGACAAATCTGAGAGATTTTCTCCCTGAAATGTGGGCCTTCAAGGGTGGAACTGGATCTTTCTTAGGGCCAAGATGAACTAGCCCTTGTACCACCCGAAAAAGCTCCGAAGGACAGCATTGTGAGGAGGCAATGGAAATGGAGAAGAAATTCTTTTTTGCTGCCCTCACTGCCACAGCATAGGCCTGATAATGGGCTCTTAAGTGTGTTCGGTCAGATTCATCCCGTGATTTCCTCCACCTATGCTTTAGACATCTCCCAGCCTGCTTCATCACCTGCAATTCAGGTGTATACCAAGGGGAAGAGTGGGCTCTGCCCGGTGGGAGAGGACGCTTAGGAACGATCGTGTCAATAGCCCTGGTCATTTCCCCATTCCATAGCTTGACCAGAGCCTCGGCAGGAGCACCAGTCTTGTCAGCCGGAAACTTCCCCATGGCCTTCAGGAATCCATCCGGATCCATCTGGCTCCGGGGGTGGACCCACACAATTGGGTCCGCACCCTTACGGAGGGAAAGGCCACTCTTGAGCTCAAACCTCACGAGGAAGTGATCTGAGCATGACAGGGGTGTCAGACATAAATTCCTCACCCTCAGACCACCCTCTTCCTGCCCCGTCGAGAAAATGAGGTCCAGAGTATGTCCACATTCATGGGTCGGGCCTGTGACATGTTGAGCCAGCCCCATGGCCGTCAAGGAGGCCATGAAGTCCTGAGCTGCCCCGATCAGAACAGTCTCGGCATGGAGATTGAATTCCCCCAGGACCAACATCCTGGGGGTCCTCAACACCAGGTCCAAGACAACCTTTGTCAGCTCAGGTAGGGAGTCTGTTGGGCAGAAGGGTGCACGGTACACCAACAGAATCCCCAATCTGTCTCGGTCGCCCAACACCA
>NW_025335438.1:13882930-13898189 GCF_004798865.1 Varanus komodoensis | reverse complement strand
ATCCCCAATCTGTCTCGGTCGCCCAACACCAAGTAGAGGCACTCTAGCCCCGACTTCGAAGGGACTGGAAGCCCCGTGAGGGAGAAGAAGGCTCGGTAAACCAAAGCAACTCCCCCTCCCCTCCCCTCCAGGCATGGATGGTGCTGAACCAGATACCCGGGTGGGCACATTTGAGAGAGGGCGACATCCCTCCCTCTCCCGCCCAGGTCTCTGTTATGCAGGCCAGGTTGGCCCCCTCATCCACAATCAGGTCGTGGATGAGGGACAATTTATTCTGGACCAACCTGGCATTAAGCAACAGCACCGTTGGGCCTGGGGGCGGTTGACAAGACTACCTGGAACCCTCTGGCTGGGGGTAAAACCAGAAGGAGGGACAGGTATCAGCCATCTTTCCCTCCTTCTTCTACGCGGACACGTTAAACCCCCACCGCTGTAACGTCCATTGCCCATGACCACCCCAATGGCTGCGTCCACGCGCTCCTCAGGTAACTCAACCATCAACATGACCAGGAACGCCTCCATTAAAATAGATTAAAATACAATAAAAACATTAAAACAATATAAAACTCCCCGTCTACCTCCCCGATATAAAATTCCACACCGACAGAGTCCCTCACCAGTCCAGCCCCCGCACGGCATGAACGGCCACAAACGGCGGCAACTGCCCTTTGGGCCACGGCCGGTGAGTTAAGCCGGCACCCGCCCCTGCACCCCACCTTCAATCCAGCATTGCTCTCACCGATGCCGTCAGGGGGGTGCAAGGATGGGTATGGGGATCCTGCCGGCTGGCAAGATGGCGGCGCCCTCCTCAGCATCCTCGTCCCCAGGATGGACCGGCGGTGGCTGCAGGAGCAGCGTCAGCTGGCCCCCAGGCCCAGCGGTGTGCCTCAGGTCTTCCGTCGGTGTGGGCCTCGGCGCCGGCGGCGGCAGCGGCAGCATGGCAGGTGTTGCAGGGAGGGAGGGGGGTCCAATCTGGCTCCTGCCCCAGGCCGCGACTGGTGAGTTAAGCCGGCGCCCCCCCCTGCGCCCCACCCCCAATCCAGTGTTGCTCTCACCGACGCCAGTGGGTGGGGGGGGTGCAAGGACGGGCGCGGGGAAATTTCTAGATGACCTTGTATTATTCTAGATGGTGAAAACCCAATGGAGAGGAATCTCCATAAGATTTACCTAAAATGGCTGAATGAACTCCAGAATGGCTAATACAGTTCAATGTAAGTGATGTGGTGATTTGAATTGCAGTGGCTAATCAGGAACCTTGGGCTTAGTGGCTGCGTTTCCACAATACAACAAGCCGTGGTGCCTGAGGGCTGCTGATTCTTCTGCAGTGCCTCCCACCTGATCCTTCCCCTTTTGTCTGAGCTTGTGTCAGATACAGCCCTTTCTGTTCCAATAATTCCTTCTGGAGAGGAAGGGAGGGTCCCTGTCTCATCTGTCCTATTGCACTTCAGGGCCTGAGCTCTGTTTCCGCAACACACACTACTTGACTGTTGTGGTGAACCAGATATAGCTTGCATTGGTGGATGTCAATGAAAGGAGCCTCCCCATGGTGTATAATTTGGGGAGCTTCTTAGTGCCTTTGCAAGTGAAAATGCTTCCAGACACTCATGGTTTTATGAGACTGTTGTGGGGTACTGAATTTTAGGAGTCTGAGTTTGGGATTGATGGATAATATGCTTCAAGGGGGATAAAGGACCCCCAAACACACACACCAGCTGAGACTTGCAGCCTGTGATTGCCCCTGCAGAAGTTACTACAACAAAGGCTTCTAAGGTTCCTGAGGTGCTTACTGGAGGTTAGGACACAGCGTTTTGTGAAGTTTTATTGTAGAAAATCAACTTGGATGCTGTGTTCCACTCTGTTTTATTGTAAGACCATTCCAAGGTGTCAGTAATGGACAGTATATAAAAGTTTTTTTTAAAAAAAATAATTAAATAAATGCATGCATGTATGCATGCATGCATACATACATACCCAACTTCAGAGAGAAGCCAGGGAGGTTCTTTCCGTGCTGGCTATGAATGAAGTAGAGAGTAAGTTGAAGTTCTGATTTGCAGCTCTGACATTACAGTACTGTCTCTGACACTGGAGCTACGTACCTGAACTATCCAATATCTCCTTTGACAACTGCATATGAAGCAATGATCCTGTGCAATTTTGGGCAGAAAAAGGGCCTACAACTCCCACATGACCTTTTTTCATTCTGAACTTGCATAGGATTGCCACAGGTATCTGTCATAGCTACATGTACCAAGTGTTAGAAATACTGTTATTTTTCAGATTTTAGCCATTATTCTTCATGCCATCAGGGTAAACATGATTAATTCCTTAGATGTCACTGTTGCATTTTTTAACAGAGTCAATATTGATGTAAGATCTATAGACTGATGTCTAATGCTTGCCATTTCTGAAAATATTATGTTCTAAACCTGTAATATGACAGGACCTGGCCACTTCCTCTGAATATACAAACCTTGCTGATGACAAATTCTTCTACATTTGCATTGTTTGTGTCTGCTATCCTTGAGAGATGCATTTTTGTAATATACCATTGGTTTAACTGCCCCTATTCTTTTTTTTTAACAAATTATCCCTAATAATTATACAGTTTTCAATGATTAATCCATAATTTCTCCCATACATTTCACTCTGCTGTTACATTAACATTATCTTATTATTTTAAACTGTTTGAGATATTTGTGTCCATTTCAGTAAGGTGTGAATATATTTTTAAACTAAACCTCTTGTATAGACTATATATTCCAATATTATACTTAGAACTTGATACACTTTGGCTCCTTAGGGGTGCAGAACCTGTGGCCAATATCCAGTAATCTTGGGAGCCAAGTCTGACCCTCCTTGATTCTGCATGGGTGCCATGTTCCTTCCTCCGGATCCTTTTGTTTGAAGGTTTCTAGGATTTTGTGCATTGTTCTCTTCATTCTGAGAAGAATGATTCTGATTGAAACACCAGTCTCAGAGTTGAATTATTGTCAGGAAGACCCTTCACATAAACTATGTTGGTATTTTGGCCCAGATGTTAATTGTGGAAGAAAAGTTGGAAAGACTGAAATGAAGAGGAAGTAGGTATTTGAAAGTGACCCTGTAAGTGAGATAGAACTAGTGCAAGTTCTTTGGGAAAGGGTAATAGTGATAGCAGTGCATAACAATTTTATCAGTGACATTGTTAACAGAATGAGGAGGGCAGGGAGTAACATAGGAGAAAAGGTCAGAAAGAAAAAGAGATGCTTAGAGAATGGACCACAATTTTAGTTGTGTCTGAAGATAAAACAGAGATATCTGACATAAAGCACAAGGACAGCTTCCTTCAGCACCATTGCACCAATGTTTCCATATTAGCTGTGGATGCTATGGTCTTGTATTCATGCATTTTGAACTACCATGTTCATAGACGTGGCGATTTTGTCCCAATTAGGGCTTCCTAATGTGTTTAAAGTAACATTGGGTGGATCCATTGATCTCAGTCTCATCAAGGCTCTTGTTTTCCCCCCACCATGCTTGCTTTGACTCAGATGCAGATTGGATTGTGAACCTCACTTCTTTCTGCATGGAAATTCATAGATATTTCTGTGCACGCTTCTTTCAAAATGTATGCTTTATCTGTATACATTTCTTAAATGTGTACTTAAAAATAATTAGTTTTCAGCATGTTTCAAGTTACTTTCCTCCGCTTTCCAAATCATCACAAGCTTCAGAAATATACAAAAGTTTGTTCTGTGTTTAGTTTTAGGAAGTACAAACTGGGCATTCTTCATTAAAATGCAAACCGAATCATGACAAAAGTAGAGTGGCATACACATCATGAGAAGGTAAGAGTCACTGGAAAAGACCTAATACTAGGGAAAATCAAAGATGGAAGAAAAATAGGGAGACCAAATATGAGATTGGTTAATCCCTAAAGAAAGCCACAGCCTTGAGTTTCAAAAGCTAAGTAAGTATATCATGGATAGGATGTTTTGGAAGGCATTAACTCACAGGGTTGCAGATATGTCTTGATGGCATGCAACACTCGCAATTAATTTCTTGTCCATCCTTGTTTAAAGATGCATGTATACTGGTGAATCATTCTAAATGGAAACACCATGGTAATATTAGTGTTAGTTGTATTTGTTTTATTTGGATGTTGCTGTAAGCATAGAAACCAGCTGACGTTTTGGGCCTGCAGAAGTGCTATCAGTTCAAGCTAAGGATAGATGTGTTGTGGCACAGATGGGTAAGTGCATTGGCCTTCTTTGTACATCATTTGATATATCAAGATACAGTTAGCTGGATTTATGACAGAGAGTTCATTGGCCACATATTGATTTTTGTGTCCTGTTGCAAAGGTAGCAGAGATCTGGGTATATTTTGTCTATGAGAAGGAGCCAGGGATGAGTTCAATTACCAGACTATATATGGCTCCTCCTACTCCATTTAGTACTGTTCTTTGGGGTTAACTAGTCCAGAGCCCATCAGTGAGGTTTATTTTGCAGACACATATATAAGGTTGCACTTTTAGATTAACCTGATCTTGTTCTTCCTCTTGTCACTTTCCATCTTGAACAAAACTTAATCCACTGGGACAGCAATTTTAGGGACACTTACCTGGGAGTAAATCCTACTGAACCTTGTGGGAGGTATTTCTGAATAATATGCATAGGATTGATCTGCACATGAATGTTCTTAGTAGAAGTAGTAGTAACAGTAAATTCATACATTAGAAGTAATGAAAACCATTAATTCATGATTGCATCAAGACCAGCAGTGAGTGGCTGTAATTGTTTAAATGACATAAAATAAAAGGATTAGTTCTTGTTTAATTCAGTTGAAGATTAATTCAGTCTAAACAATTTATTGGGTGCCTCTTTATTTCCCATAAAAATTTAAAATGACAGTGCTTTCTTCTCTCTATAAAAGTTAATTCTTCCTAGAAATGACAGCATCTCCAACTTTCTTTTTAATTTGTTTTTTCTATATAGGGTATCATTACATCCCCTCCAGATATAAATAAAGACAAGGTTTATCCCCACAATCTGTAATTACTTTAATTATGTGGTAATTATATAAATAATGCATTTGAACACAGATTTCCACTTTCTTTGGTTTCTAAATGTTATTATCTTTCAGTGTTTTCAGATGTGTAAACAAAAAAACCTTTAAGTTTACCTGAAGAGCTGGTGAACTAGCTGTCAGACAAGTAGACAACTAAGAGAAGATTGTGTCATTGTAAGCTAACTAGGTGTTCATTTTTTAAGAAAGCAGGTGTGCAGAGTTCTTATAGCTTTAAAATAAACTGAGCAACAACAAAGCCTGCTTTATGTTTCTGGAAACAGGATTCAAGATGATTTTGACAGGGTGGAGTATTAGCCCAGAACTAGTATGCATGAATTTCAATAGACATAAATGCAGAGTTCTACAGAAACTAAAGCTCTGCAGAATCAGATGCATCTTTACAGAATGAGTGGCTCCTGGCTAGACCATAAGTCATGTGGAAAGGATTCACGAATTTTAGCAGGCCACAAGCTAAATGTGAATCAGTAGTGCACTGCAGTGGCTAATAAGGCCAATGCATGCTAGGCTATATCAAATGAAGCACAATATCTAGATCATTAAAGCAATAGTATCACTGTATTTCATTTTGGACAGATATCACTTGAGCTAGCATGTTCTGTTCTGACAAACTAGAATGTGTCCAAAAGAAAATGAAAAGAAGGTGAGGGAGCTGGTAAAATCCTACTAGAAAAGGAAGAAGGAAGTGGGTGTGTTTGGCCTGGTAGGGAGACTATTTTAGGTGATATGATAAACATTGTCAAATATTTGAAGATCTGTCATATAGATAATGGGGCAATTTTGTTTGTTATTGCTCTTGTGGCTAGGACCTGAACCAGAATGCTCAAATGAAAGTGGTGAAAGGGATGAGAATTAGAAAGAACACCCTGAAGGTACAGGGTGTTCACCATGGAACAGGATCCCCCAGAAAGGAGTGAGCTTTCCTTTGGCAGTCCTTAAGCAGAGGCTGCATGAACATGGCCACCTATTTGGAATGCTTTAGCAATGCATCTCCTGAATTGGAAGGGGATGATCAAAATGACCTTTGAAATCACTCTAGCTAACACAACTTGGCAGCATCAGCTTGTAGGAAGAATGCAATGGAGTGATCAATTATCTTCTCTTATCCTTCCTAATACAATGGATTTTTGAAAATTATTTCCTCTAAGTCAGTGATGGTGAACCTTTTAGAGACCAAGTGCCCAAACTGCAACCCAAACCCCACTGATTTATCACACAGTGCCAACACTGCAATAAAACCTGAAAACCGAGGTTTTAATTTAGAAAAAACACCTCACAGCCAGTCCAAGCAAATATATATATATAACCTTGGCAGGGACCTGACCAGCCATGTGAAAGCTTGGACAAATTGCTTATGACGTCTTCACCTGCTGCCTTTCCAAGAATGTGCATGGCCCCTATGCGCACTGTTATCTGATACTCAGCTGCTGGGGTGATGCTGGGGTGACTTGGCTCGCGTGCCAACAGAGAGGGCTCTGCATGCCCACTGTGGCATGTGTGCCATAGGTTTGCCACCACTGTCCTAAGTAATGGACATTTCTATAGTTTAGCTACTGAATACTCTGGTGACATTTCAAAGGTTAAGCTTTGGTTTGCATGGTAGTGTGAAATTACATAAATTTACATTAAAATACAAACTGAATGAAATTCTCCCCACTCATAGCCCTTAGTGAGGTAGAATGAAGTTAGTTGCCTCTCTTTGGGTGATAATAAGATATACAAGAAAAATAAAGAAAAATTGATGTGCTGTGTCTTTTTACACTGTGTATGTTTGGTGATGTGGCTTTCTTGACAGAGAGCTTCCCATGACTGTTATGCAAGGAGCTGCAAACTAGAGGGTATGCCTCCAAAGTGAGGATTGCTAGGTCATAGAAGGATGCCCACAACATCATCTTCACTTCTATGTACACAGGTTTGAAGCATGATTGGGGCAGTGTTTGTGCAGAGGTGCTGTCAAATCACTATCTGTGGCTCCAGCCATAAGGCAATGCGGTTAGGATGGACAAGAAGCCTGCATGTCTGTTCCAAAGCTGACTTTGTTGAATTTATGCATAATTAATTAATTATTTTTTTCTATGCCATCCATTACCTCTGAATCCTCCAGAGATTGTTGTGATGCTGCTAAAAGCCTCCTCCTTGGAAGAATAACTGGAGGTCCAGGAACCACCTTCTCTCAGTGATGCCCAGGATTTGTCAATAGAGCAGGAGAGGAACAGGACTGCAAAAACATCACCTGTGGAAGATAAGGACTCCACTGCCCTCAGGGTAGATGCTTTTTGAAAAGATAGTCACTCAGCAAGAGGCCAGATGCCTCCATGTGAGACAAATGCTACTTATACATATAACTCTTATTCACAAGGAGGATGCATAACTGTTGTTCTAACAGCTCACAGCTGAGGCATGAGAGTGGTTTTAAAGCCCCAAGATAAAAAGAGAAAGCTGAAAGGATTCCTGCAAACAAGGTCAACCAGGTTTACATGAATCCAGCTCCCCTTCCCTAGACTCTGGATTGCTTCCTGGTGTTAATACTTCTGGATTTCTACTTTTCTTCTGCTGTGTCTTTGCCTCCAGTGTTAACTTGGGATCCTGTTCCCTGTTCCCTGACTGTTGCAACTTTGCCCTGCCTATCCTGACCACCTTGGAGCTCTTGCACCTGCTGCTGCTGGAATTAGACTTGACAGAAGTGTCCTTGGAAAGTCTAATGATGACATGTATTGTCCATCAGTCAGGTTCATGCATGGGTTTCACATGATTCTCTCCACTTAATTATGATGTACTTAGGAAAACAGCTAAATGGATTCCACTGTCAAGCACTGCACTGGAGGTGAAGTTAAAGTGCTCCCTGCGGAGTTATATCTGTGATGGCCCTATCATACATGGAAGTCATGACTAACATTCCTATCATTGAGTGATGAACATGCATGCATGGACCAGTTTGGGAATAAGGAAAACAGAGCCCATTGATGCAGAAATGAAATGGCTTTCTTTGCTATCCCTTGATGCACTCTCACCCGAAAATGCCTGCTTACCCTTCTAGTTATGCAACAAAATTGGAAGCTATTTATTTTTATATCCTTATCCTTTTCATCAAAAATGGTGTCCAAGGTTGCATCCCATAATAAAATACCTATGAAAAGTAAAATCTTAATTAAAATGTAACATAAAATCAGATCTAGTAAAGCACAATTTTAAACACAAAGAAATGGCTAGTTAAAACTGTCTGCTTATGTGCTAAAGGCTTGCCTGAATCAAAACATGTTTGCTTGAAGCATAACAGAAAGGTGGAAACAACTTATTTTCTCCCAGCACAGAGTTCTGGGGCCAAGGAGCAGCTGTTGAAAAAGCACTCCCTGGTGTCCCCACCAAACGGTGGTTAGTGGGGATGTGTGAGAAATCCAATGCGAGATAGTAAAAATCGGACAGATTTTCACTGTTCAGCCCTCCAGATTGATTGTTAGCTCTTTAGTGACATTGACTCTTGGTTATGCAAGTCAAAGCAACTCATAGCCTTTTCTCTATAAGACAGGCCCAAATAAATAATCCAAACCACACTATTATTGTTGTAAGCCGCCCCAAGGCTTCGGCGAATGGGGCGGCATAAAAATGTTTTAATAAATAAATAAATAAATAAATATTAGAACAAACCAGAAGGCAAAAATGATGCAGTGCCACTGTGTTTTATGCAAATAGCGCTATTTATGCAAATTGTGCAAATTGCACGAATTTCTTCAGCATTTTTTTAAAAAATGCGTAAACCATAGCTCATCTTAGAGGTAGAAATTCATGGCAACAGCCCCAACTTTGACTACTTTTGATCACTGGATCTGAAGCAGTGAAAAAGTTTGTTGAGCTCAAAGGAGGTGGACATTTGAGCACCAGAAAATCCCTGGTGGTCAGACTGTGAGATTTTAAAAAGCAAGCAGGCTAATGTAGAAGAATGTTCAATTCCTATTAGTATTAGTATTAAGTATTATTTCTATTCCACTCAATAGCCAGAGATCCCTGGGTGTTCAGAACAATTTAGATAGTCCCAAACTATATAGGGTTTGTAGGTCATAACTTCCATTTTGGAAACATGCACTTGGAAAGAGTGCAGACACCAGCACATCAGTTGTAACAAGGGGGTCACATTCTCCTTGCAACTGGTCAATACTCTGTCTGAAGCATTCTAGAGTAGATGACATTCCCTCCTCCCCTCCTGCCAAATTCACAAGCACTCTTGCATAGTTCAAATGCGATGTATAGCTATTCATATTTATTAATCCATTGCATATCGATATTCCCCATTAGCCAAAGTTCCTTTGGTGATTCATAAAACCTTAAAGTACAATGTCATAAGTTTAAAGCTGAATTAAGCCAGGACAAAATCCAACAGCAGTGCAAAGATCTAAAAATGTGGAAATGCAATTTTAGAAAGTGAAGGACCAAAAGTTTTGGGGAAATTAAAAAAAGGTCTTTACCTGACCATATTGTAAGGAGCACTGAGCCTCTGTTGAGCAGGCTTTCCCAACCAGAGTGCCATCAGTGAAAAGGTCTTCCTTGGCAATTATTTACCTCTCCTTATTTGGTAGGAAAACCTTGGTCTCTGAGGATGATCTACAGCTACAGTCATATATAAAAAGTAATCTGAATATTTATGTAACATAGGATGAATTTTTGCATACCAGATCCATTTAATTTCCTTTTTCATAGCACATATAATAGAAATTATCAAAGACTTCAAAGGATAAAGAACAGAACTACTTTTGGTGTCTCAGACAAAGAAACATCATTTTTCCTATGTCCTTATATACACATTTGAACATGAATTGACGGAGTGACTTTTGAGAAAATATTTTGTTCCATAGAATGGTAGAGAATGAGTGGTGGAGGAGGAGTGGTTCCATTTCTGATCTATGGATCAAAATGGGAATCCTACTGCTACCAGAAATTTAATGCTGCAATTCAATGTATACAAATATAGGCTTTGGAAGCATGAATAAAAGGCAGTTATTTTGAATTAAGTACTCAGTGTATTAGATGGAAGGCAGCCTATTTCTGGCATACTATTTTGTTGAAGTTTTGAAACACATCAAATAAAATCATTATCTCAAATAAAATCTGAGATAATTCTCTTGCTACTATTGATGAGGTAAATATTTGTCTTGGTCTAATGTAGCATTTAGGGGATTAGGCTTTTCACTAGGCTGAACAGCCCCCTTCACTTCTTCATCATCCTTGGTTCCTCCTGAAAATTGTCCCTTTGTTGCCAAACAGTCCCATGTTTTTAAAACAATTCAGCATCTTAACTTCTCCAGTGATGTCCTCATCTTCTCCCAGCCTTGTGCATCCATGTTTCTCGAATGCATAGCCTATCTTGGTTTTCTTCATTTCTTGACTTCCTTTTGACTATGTTCTCCCACTTCCTATACATGTCCTTTTTTGTTTTCAGATTATCTCTTAGCTTTTTGTGAAGCCACATGAGTTGTCTTCTACTCTTTTTCCTTGTTGGAATTCTTTGTAGTTGTGTCCTTATAATTTATTTTTTTTAAGATGGCACACAATTCTTGGACTCCTTCTCCCTTTAGCATGATGTGCCATGAGACTTTGTTTATCATTGTTCTGAGTTTGTTAAATTTGGCTTTCTTGAAATCCAGGATCCATGTTTGGCTACATTTCATTTTAGTTTCCTTTATTACTGAGAATTCAAGTAAAACATTGTCACTTACCCCATAGCTGCTACTTTGCTACCTTTCCCATAGCTGCTACTATGAGTTCCCATAGCTGCTACTTTGCTCACTAGATCTTCCCTGTTGGTTAGTATCAGACTTCAATTTGGCCTAATATTTATTACAGGAGAGGAATATAAACTGAATAATGCCTTCTCACAGCATGCATTTAAATTAAATAGCACCAAGTGAAACTGAACTGTTAGTTGAAAACTGACAATCAAACATGCAAAGAAAAATGGGTTATTGGTATTTTGGTACAGAGGCTGCACCAGAAGCTGGGGCAGAGACCAGCAGCCTCTTGATATGAAACTTGATCCCTTCATAGTTTTCTCGCGCAAATCTAATGTGCAAGCTCACTTCTGAGAAATACACTCTGCCTGCCCCTTATTTCTTTATTTCTGTTTTTGGAGAAATGTTAGCAGAGTATTTGGTCTTTAAATTGAATAGGCAAATCCCTGGACACTGAGAGATCCAATAGTGTACTAGTTAGAAAGTTAGCTTGGACTGAGAAAGCATGGGATGAATTCTGTGTTGCCTTAAGGCTCAAAGGGTAAGCTTGCTTCAGTCATACTCAGCCACAATCCCTAGTTTCTTGTGAATATAATACAGGGTATTCCCCTGTGAAATCCTTGGAGAATGTTTTACAAAAATTAAGTAAAAAATAGGAGAAAGTCAGACTCTTAATCAAAATCTGGCTTGCTGAATTTGACAGCTTTTGGCATGTGATGGTATGGAGTGTGGAAATTACAACTCCAAAAGATACAGCCTTATCTGGTTGGGTTGTTTCTTAAAGACATTCACCCATTCAGAAAGAAAGCTGGGTTTGTTTGGTTTTTTTGTTTGCTTTCCTTCTAAATTGTTTAGTAAAAAGGCAACTGATGGCTCATTGATTCATAGCTAGATAACCCAGGCTGTATTCAGCACCATCCCTGCTTACTAATCTTTCCACTCCACTGAAATTACTGATAAAAGAAAAAGAAGTTCCTTTACTTGTACCAGGCAAGTAAAGTGTAGCACTTTAGATAATATCAAGAAAAATTCTCCTTAGTATTGAAGATAAGTGGATTCTCCTTGCATTAAGGACATAAAAACTATTCTCTCAGTGACTGCAGTATTCAAAACTTACAATGTACTGAGATGGCATATATTTTTTAATTTTAAAAAATCATATCAGGAATTTCAGGTATTGCTCAAAGGGTCATGTCATAATAGCCTTTGCAAAGGAGGTTCCTGCATCTTCAAGATGCCATCACTGTCATCACTTTAGAAAGGGAGGTATGCATCTCTAAACATACTCAAGAACTAGTGTGGTGTAGTGGTTAGGGTATTGAACTGGAATTTACGAGGCCTAGGGTCCAGACTCTGCATAGTCATGAAGCTCAGGCCCGTGGGCCAGCTGTTGATTCTCATTCAAATCTAAGCCACTAGTTCTTATAAGAATGAAATGAAGCAGCTGATGATCCTGTACTTAAATTTGAACTACTTGGAGAAGAAGTGAGCTATAAACTAAAGCAAAAGATAGTTGACATGTGCAAGAAAGATTAAATTTGCTGAGGCTCCCTCGATCTGTTGAATACCTGATCTGGTTGCATCCTGTGCACTATTATTTGTTAGCAAAATTGGATATGGGGAAGAAATGGGGCAATTGAGAAGTAGCGCAGGAGTGTGGGATGCAGGCAATTTTGGATTCAAAGCCCACTGGATCTGCCCAGGAGCCCCAGGATCAGGCTTCTTAGCCCATCCTGGAACTGGGGTAGTGAAATACTCTGAGTTCATTAATTAAAGGATCTTTTTGAAAAATTCCAAAAGGCTGAAAGGACCTGCAAAGCCAACTCCCATGCCTCTTGCTGTGCCTGGTGTGAGTCAACTTTTTATCCACTGTGCCACACTGGCTGTCTTGTCAGAGTTACTGATTACAGAACCTCTGTAAACATGTTCAGCCACAACCAGTAATGAGTCCTACTCAGATCTTTGTGCTGAATGAGCAATGATCAAAATGGCAAGGTGGGCCATTAGAGGACAGTTGCACCCACACAATTTAGCACTATTTATGTGCAGGGAAGCAGCTACCTGGGCTAACATGTTCTGTTTTGTCTGAGGTCTTACGGCAGCTTTCTCCAAGCTGATGCCTTCCAGATGTGCTGAACTACAATTTCCAGACATGGTGGTCGGGGGCTTATGTAAGTCATAGATCAGCATATCTGGAGGACATCAGGTGTGGAAGGCTATTTTACAGAGACTGAAGTTTCTGTGTGCTTTAACAGACTACATCAGTCCTTACAAAGTTTAGCTGCTCCCAAATTCCCATCAGATTCTGGATTGTGAATGTGCAAGTGAGAACATTATCAAATCTCTGACAGTGAGGAGCATATACAGAACTATGAGACTTGCACTATACAAGGGAACATCTTTTAAAATGGTCTGGAAACTCCATTTGGTCCAAAGCATGACAGTACGTTTGCTAACAGGGACTGGCCAATGTGATTATATTTGGCTGGTTCTTGTGTGGCTATATTGGTCACTAGCCCACATCTGAGTCTGACCTAGAGCTCTGATGTTAGCACTCAGAACCATAAACAGCTTGGACTGAACTATCATCTCCTCTGCCTGCATCCTCAGCAGTTCTTCAATGGGAAAAGACCACATAATTGCTTTACTTTGGTCCTGAAGATGTTGAATAGCTGTTTTAATGTTGTTTCAACATATCAATATGATTTTATTAAAAATAATACCTTTTTAATGTTTTAGGTATTTTTTAATTTGAATTGTTGTTCACCACCTTTGCAGAATTTGCAGAAAGGCTGTATATAGCTATCATTAATTAAATAATGCTAACTGGAAAACAGCTTGACTTTTCTGATTGGATTTTTTAAGCCTACTAACTTGATCCAGGAGCTAATATTTAAGGTCATAGGCAGCACCAGCGGCAGTATCTCCTAAATGCACTGCTTTCCTCAGTGAGTTGACTGTTTTCCTACCATTGTCACCATGTACTTTTGGGCCTAAGTCTCTTCTTGCTTACTTGAGAAGTAGAAAGCCTATGAGCAAGTAGGCATTGGCATCTTCTGATCCTTCTTTTCACTACCACCACTGCCCAGCCAGCACAAGAGGCAGGCCACAGTGTGAAGACAAAGACCAACTCTAAGCAGCTCTTGACAGAGGTCTCTTGCAGGATGTTGACCCTCAGCCAGTGCTCAACCAGGCCTACCCTTGATGACAACCCTGGTTCCAGGTTTAATTGTTGGCACATCTAGTTGAAAGGATTGGGTAGCATGTGATGGGAAAGTTCCTAAAGAGCCACTGCTTGGGACAAAACAATACTGGACAAAATGATCAAATGGATCAACTTGAACTAAAGCAGCTTTCTGCTTCTATTCTTGTTCCACTGTCCCATAGGAAACAATGGGAATTCAATTATACCATTCCTGCAGAAACAACAAAGAGTCTTCTGGCACCAAAGGGACCCACACATTCATGATGATATATGTTTGTTTCTGTGGGTTTGTTTATTTATTTATTAGAACATTTCTATGCCACCCCTTGCCGAAGCCTCGGGGCGGCTTACAACACAATAAAATACAATAAAATACAAAAATAACAATATAACATTAAAATTAACAATATAAAATAAATAAAAAATATAAAATATAAAAGAAGTTGCCCTGGCCAGATAAATAAGCAAATATTGTTAACAATTAAAATGACATTTAAATAAAAAGGTCTTCACCTGGCGCCTAAAAACAATTAACGACGGTGCCAGGCGGACCTCTCTGGGGAGCACATTCCATAGATTGGGCGCCACTGCAGAGAAAGCCCTCCTCCGAGTACCTACCCTCCTAATTTCTTTCATGGAGGGTTCCCGGAAAAGGGCCTCTCCCGCAGATCTCAAGGGGCGGTCGGGCATATATGGATGTAAGCGCTCCTTCAGGTAACCAGGACCCAAGCCATTTAGGGCTTTATAGGTCATAACCAACACCTTGAATTGGGCCTGGACTTCAATGGGAAGCCAGTGAAACTGACGGAGGACTGGAGTCTTGTGAACATAACGCCCCGTCCCTGTCAGCAACCTGGCAGCTCTATTTTGAACCAATTGAAGTATCCGGACTGTCTTCAGGGGAAGCCCCACGTAAAGCGCGTTACAGAAGTCAAGGCGGGAAGTCACCAGCACGTGTGTCACCATCTCCAGGCAGTCGTACTCCAGGTAGGGGCGCAGCTGATTAATCAGCTGAAGCTGAAGGAAAGCGCTCCTCACCGCCGCTGTCACTTGAGCTTCCAATGAAAGCTCCGGGTCGAGGAGTACTCCTAAGCTGCGGACCTTGTCCCTAAGAGGGAGTGCAACCCCATTCAGGACCAGGTCAAATCCACCCTCTCCGAAGCCCGATCCACCAACCAACAGGACCTCCGTCTTGTCTGGATTGAGCTTCAGTTTATTGGCCCTCATCCAGCCCATTACCTCGGCCAAGCACCGGTTCAGCACAGCC
>NW_025335438.1:13880999-13882830 GCF_004798865.1 Varanus komodoensis | reverse complement strand
GTCCGCAGCTTAGGAGTACTCCTCGACCCGGAGCTGCGGACCTTGTCCCTAAGAGGGAGTGCAACCCCATTCAGGACCAGGTCAAATCCACCCTCTCCGAAGCCCGATCCACCAACCAACAGGACCTCCGTCTTGTCTGGATTGAGCTTCAGTTTATTGGCCCTCATCCAGCCCATTACCTCGGCCAAGCACCGGTTCAGCACAGCCACTGCCTCACCTGGATTGGTGGAAAACAAGAGGTAAAGCTGGGTATCATCAGCGTACTGATGATTCCGCAGCCCACACCTCCTGATGACCTCTCCCAGTGGTTTCATGTAGATGTTAAACAGCAAAGGGGACAAAATGGAGCCCTGTGGTACTCCATGGCGTAGCTGCCATGGCGCAGAGCCATAGTCCCCCAGCACTACCTTCTGGAATCGGCCGTTGAGATAGGAGTGGAACCACTGCAAAGCAGTGCCTCTGACCCCCAATCCCGCTAGCCTATCCAGGAGGATACCATGGTCGATGGTATCGAAAGCCGCTGAGAGGTCCAGAAGAACCAACAGGGACGCACTCCCCCTGTCCTTCTCCCTGCACAGGTCACAGGGTTAAAGCTATCTGGTTCATCATATTCCTGACTTATCTTTTGTGAAAGTAATGAGATGATTTATAAGGACAGAGCTAAAGTTTTACAAAACACACAGCAATGCTGCCAAAAATGCCTGCATATTTTATTCCATCAATTAATTGGAATATTAGGAATAGGCTTTTGTCATACAAAGTATATAAGCAGCAACGGTAAATTAAGATGACAACTAGCAATTTACATGAACAATGAAGACAAAGGAACTAAAATCAATATAGCAAAGAAGCATATTAAAGAAGACTTAAAAATTCAAAGCATGTGGCCCAGTGATATACCAGCTGGAGGAACTAGTTGAAGAACTTTCAGAGCTGTTGGCTACTATATTTTAAGGATTCATGGAATACCAAAATAGCTCCATAAGATGCATAAGAATAAACATATACTTCAGTTCTTTGCACTGGAAGGCTTTTTGTTTTTCAATTGGAGTTCCATTGGAGAATGTTGAAAATCACAGGTGTTGTTATTGTTGTTAGTCGCGAAGTCATGTCCGACCCATCGCGACCCCATCCCCTGGAGTGCACTCAAGCTCACACCAACTGCTTCAGTGCATTCTCTGCCATCCACTTCTTCTTTTTGCCATCTATTGTTTTCAGCATTAGACTCTTCTCCAGGGAGTCCTTCCTTCCCATAAGATAGCCAAAGTATTTGAGTTTCATCTTCAGGATCTGGTCTTCTAAACAGCAGTCAGGGTTGATCTCCTCCAGGACTGACCGGTTTGATCGCCCTGCTGTCCAAGGGACTCGCAGGAGTCTCCGCCAACACCACAATTCAAAGGCCTCAATCCTTTGGTGCTCAGCCTTCCTTATGGTCCAACTTTCACAGCCATACATTGCAATTGGGAAAACCATAGCCTTGACTATACGCACTTTTGTTGGCAGGGCGATGTCTCTGCTTTTTAGTATGCTATCTATGTTTTGCCATAGCTTTCCTCCCCAGGAGCAAGCGTCTTGGAGCCCAGGAAAATAAAATCTGTCACTACCTCCATTTCTTCATCTATTTGCCAGAAAATGAGAGGATTGGATGCCATGATCTTAGTTTTCTTAATGTTGAGTTTCAAGCCAACTTTTGTGCTCTTCTCCTTCACCTGCATCAAGAGGCTCTTAGTTCCTCTTCACTTTCTGCCATGAGAGTGGTATCATCTGTATATCTAAGGTTGTTGATATTTCTCCCAGCAATCTTAATTCCAACTGGTGATTCAGCTAGCCC
>NW_025335438.1:13838269-13880899 GCF_004798865.1 Varanus komodoensis | reverse complement strand
GCTGCCAGAAGCAGATGTGGGTCCAACTTAGAAACTTATGTGGGGCTGCCCAATATTGTGAGCGGGGATGGGCAAATGAGCCAGGATTGCCAGGATTGTCCAAACAGCATCTTGCTGCTCATCTCATGCCTGATTCCCTTTCCCATTTGGGGTTGCTGCTCACTCCACACAAACAGGAAATGTGCACAAATCAAGCACTGATCAAAAAGTATAAAGCAGGTTTGATTCAGTCTACAGAGGAAATGTGTGCAAATTCAATCAGGACTGAGGCAAATATTTGTATTCAATAATTTGGGAATATTTTTGGTAGACATGTGGTCATGTTCACTTAAGGCACTCCAGACAGGGCATGTGAGCAAAACCAGTTTTCATACAGTCCTAGCAGTGAACCAACTATGGACAGTGTTGGCCATTCTGAAGTCCTCCAGATCTGTTAGACTTCAGACTTCAACTCCCATAATTCCCAGCAAATGATGGGCATGATACACCCGTGGGACATCATTCGGTTGGGAAAGACTTCCCTGAGCAGTTCAGTATCCTCAGGTCCTGGACTGAGTTCACTCTACCCTGCCCCTAGCCTGGTTAATGGATGCTCCAGAGGCTGTTTGTAATGAGTTGTGTTTCTGCTGGGGCTTTGCTGCCAGACACAGACATCTGTATAACTGCAAGGAATGATTCACTGGTGTTGCAATGTCCAATAACTACTTTTTAAGAAGAGCAGATGACAGATATTCAGTGGAAACATTTATGCTCAAATATTATGCAATATTTGTAAAAATCACTTAGGGTTAGCTGCCTGCTCAGTAACAGGGAAGTAAGCAAATACTTAATGAAATATTTTGTATCTGTATATGCTAGGAAGGAAGGAAGGAAGGAAGGAAGGAAGGGCATCAGTATTTAGATTGCATCTGGTAAACTAAACATACTGAGTATTTAGACTTGTGGAGAAATGAAAAGTGCATAAAACAGATGTTTTGTAGCACAGAAAAGACTGAAACCTGCCTGAACTACTTCGTATTGATCTGATGATTTGTCAATTACTTCTGGACCATGCTTTCTGCAGGTCACTTTGCAATTGATCCTTAATCACCTGTCTTCATGTACTTTTGGAGTTATTCAGTGCACAAGCTATTTAGAGCATCCCCATGGAAGACATGGGGGACAGTATCATGGTGGGGAAAGGGGAGTCAGTCATAGGAGCTACTTGCCCATCCTACATATAATCCAGGAGTGGAACACCCGAAAGCCACAGGATCAGTAGTGATGCATGGCTGCTCTGAGAAATGCTAGAGAGGAATAGTGGTGTGTAAAGCTATATAGACAAACTTGGTAAACTATCTGTCTTGCAAGGGAAGGGACTATGCAAACTCCCTTTATTAAATGCGGGAAGTCCAGGAAACCTGAGCAGCAGACCAGCAGGATGATCCAAGGCCTGCCCATCTGTTCCAAAGTCTTGGTTTCACCCAGGGATATACTGTAACAAATATGTGTGGGAGTGAGGCTGGGGTAGACACCATGCTGGGTATTGTTCATTCGATGCATGTTTCTTTAGAAGTAAGTCCCACAGTGTATACATAGATTTCACCCCAGTGGTATGCCAGCCTTGGTATGCCCAGCTGGATGCTCAACTGTTCTTCTTTGCAAAGAGCACTCCTCTGCTGGAGGGTGTCCTTGGTTGGTTGGGTTGCTCATTTCACGTCTGATTTAAAGTCCAAGAACAAAAAAGGGAGAGCAGGAGCCTTGAAGAGGTCTATCCATGCTTAACTCCTGAATAGCAAACTAAGCGGTCACACAAGTCAGTCTTCCGCACCATGGATAGGAAGTACTGTACTTCTATTTCAATGATGCTTATTTATATATGGCCATTTACATATTTAGCAAGTATAAACATTATGCACATTTGTGTTCTGGTGGGTTGATATGCTAAGTAGATCCTTCAACCTGAGAATCTGGACCGAACCATAATTCTGATATCAAAGAACTGTAGACTAGCTTTTTATATTAGCAAATTAAAGCCCTATTGGTTCTGATTTTTTACTACAGCAGTCTTAGGGCTACAAAAGCCTGTGTTATGTTTTGTGTTTGGCTTTCTTCATCAGAAAGCAATACATCCTGTTTTTGGCATGCCACAGTTTTAAGCATTTCTGCTCCAGTAGTCTTCCTTTCTTCTCACTTGTGAGCAGCCCATTATCTTTATGGATTGTGGATGCTGGCTACAACTTCATTGGCCCAAAGCAATGAAGCATATCAGACTCTCTTTTATTTTTTATTTGGATGTTTTTAGCTGCTAAGAGATGTAAGAGGGCACTGTGTTCTGTCAATCAGAATTAATTACTGTAATGCTTCTTTGGCAGATCTTTTTAAATATGTTGTCTCTTGTCCAAGATGCTGCTGATTGTTACCTGCAAAGGACTTCATCAGCACACTGCTTCCACTTCATGCGAATGGTGCACTTACAATTTTAAAGAAGTATACAACAAACCAATTTTGGAACAGTCAAATGAATGGAAAGATGGAATTTCCATAATTCCTTTGACAGTTGTCAGGATTATTAGTCCTTCCTTCCTTCCTTCCTTCCTTCCTTCCTTCCTTCCTTCCTTCCTTCCTTTCTGTTCTGTACTACCCAATACCCAAAGCTTTCTGTGTGGTTTACAGCAGTCAATTAAAACACAGCATAAAACATTAGGTAAAAAATTACCATACAAAAAATTAAAACGCATTTAAAACACCATATTTAAAAGCACATTTAAATATACAGTAACTTAAATTAAGCATGGTAATACCTGATTGAGCCTGGATTACAAACAACAAAACCCCAACTGATTAAATCCCCTGTGGTAGAGAAATGTCTAACTGAAAAGACAGTAAGGTTGGCACCAGGCATTCCACAAATGGGGGTGGGGGGCACCACTAAAAAAGCCCTTCCTGTCACCACCAAATGAGCCTGCCTCAGAGGTGGCAGAGCCCCAGAGCTTGATCACTGAGCCCAGGTAGATGGTGATGGGAAAAAACATTCTGCCAGGTATTGTGCTACTAAGTCATGATAGGCTTTACAGGTTAAAACCAGCACCTTGAATGGTGTGCAGAAGCATGGGCCAGAAATGGTGTTATATGATCAAACTGTCTGGTCCCTGTTATTAGTCTGGCTGCTACATTTTGCACACATTCATTTCAAAAGAATCTTCAAAGGAAGCCCCACTTAGCGTTCATTGCAGTAATCTAGTTTAGAGATTACCAGAGCATAGATAACTGATAACAAGCTATCTCTGTCCAGATAGGGGCGTAGCTGAGCTACCAGCCAAAGCTGATGGAAGGTACTCTGAGCAACTAAAGCCACCTGGGCCTCCAGTGACCCAGATGGTTCAAGGAGCACCCCCACACTGTGAACGTGCTCCATCAAGGGGAATGGAACCCCATCTCGAATGAACTTCTCCCATCCACTCAGAAGAACCACTACTGCATCTCAGTCTTGTCTGAACTGAGCTTCCATTTGTTAGCCCTCATCCAGTCCATTGTCACAGCCAGGCACCAGTTTAGCACATCCACAGCCTCTCTTGCAGAAGATTAAAAGGACAGACAGAGCAGCAAGTTTCTAAAGCCATAAGACACATCTCTTTGTATAACCCTGTAATAACACCTCACTGGTTTACCAAATGGGTTTCTTCATGTTGAGGAGAATATGATTCAACAACTTGTTTTAAGGTTTGAATATTATCTCTTTAGAGTCAAAAATATTTGATTGCATATATCTCTTTAAAAAAAATAAGTCCATCACCATCTTATCTCAAGGGAACACTACTTGATTTTAGTCTTCTCAATGTCGGAAAACAACCAAACTGCTCAAATATGTCAGTTGGAGATGTCATATCACCACATCTCACATCATAAGCAATATCAAAAAGCCACAATTCTTGGTATCTAATATATTTTCCTCCATGCACACACATTTTTAGTAAGATAAAATAACTCACCATCCAGTTGGGCTGATTTCAGTGCTGTCTTTCAGCCCAGTGTAAAGAATAACATTACAACACTGGTTTCAGAGTTAACTCAAATGCATGGCAAACTACACATACAAAAACATGAGCAGAATGATCTTGTTCACCACAGGCAGTGTTCACATGTAGAGGATTCCTACTGGTTTATTAGAGTCTATTTTCTCTTCCACCATGTCCACCCTGTGTTCTTTCAGGACACACACACATGTACAGGCAGTACCATGGCTCATTCCAGGGAATAGCAGATGCACCAGAATCTCCTTATCCCTATTCAATTGTAACCCTCCACTTAGCATGGGTTACTTATGCTCTCATGCATATGTACTGGCCTGGGAGGGTAATGGAGTCTTTTCAAGGATGCAGAACCATGTCCAGACTCTGTGACATAGTAAGTTTCTTTCCAAACCTTGGGTCAAATTTACATTTTAACTCCTAATAGAACCAGTTTGCTGTGGGACCAAACAGAAACCTTCACCCAGTGGAAGAGAACATGCTTTGTATGCAGCGCATTGCACGTTCAATTCTTGATATGTCCAGTTAACGAAAGATCAGGTTGCAGTTAATGTAGACGAGTTGCTGCCAGTCAAAGTCGATGATACTGGGCTTAATAGACAAATACTTGGGGTAAAGCAGCTAACACACTTTCATTCATCTGCAGTGTTGCTGGGATTTTCCTGCAACCTCAGTTCTGATTTGGCATATACATAAACACCACAATTGATTTACAATAGATTTACTTCCGAACAGCAAAGAAACAGAAAAAATAATATACAAATCCCATTGGAATAAAGTCTAACACTGTTATTCTAGTGCCTCCTTCCACAACCTAATGTCCATCAGATGCTTGAGACTTCTTATCATTCCCAATTAAGCATGGCCAATGTCAGGAATTCTAGGCAATGAAGTACAAGTAGATGTGGTAAATTCAATCAATGTAAATTCAAAGGTGTAACTCCCACTGACCACAATGGGACTTCTTTCCAAGTAGATATGCATAGGATTACTTTTTTAAATGTTTTGCAACTTCTTGCTTTGTTATTCCCTTATTTATAGACTGCAGTAGCCCATCTGACAGATCAACTCTTCATAGAAGCTTTTCTGCTTCCTCTTCTTTCTATTCCTCTTCTTTAGGTTTAGGGATCATTGTAACTTCTGGCAGAAGCTGAGAATGGGAAAACTATGCTGGTCATCAAGAACAGCTTTTGAACCTATTCACTTTTCACTATACAACATTCCTTGTATTTCAGGAAATACTCACTGAAGTGGAGGTCATACTTCATTTTGAATCTGAACAAGAAAACCCAATAATACATAGGTCTCAAATACAGATGATGCTGTCCTCTTATTTCTTTTTAAATGATTATTCAGCAATAGCACACCTTGTATTTTGTTCTCAATCTGATCAAGGGCTCTTCCAAGAATGCCATTTATACTATTATAGCTTATTTTCACAACACCAGAGTCTTGGAATATATGGCTGGCATATTTTATCTCACTAACCAAGCCCTCAGAAAGATTTTTTAAATCATAAATCCCACTGTTATTTCTGCCCTGTTATTTTATTTTTTATCAGTTTGGAGGGGAGCACCCAGCAGTTTGTCTCAAACAAAAAGTTATTCTTTGCCTTTTCCATTGGAGGAACTCATGATAATTATTCTTCTGCACCTGCCTAATGGGGCTGAAGTAATTCAATTGTCATATTGGTGTAGATTGTTGCTTTGTGTAATGTATCACCCCTGCTGTTTCTCTTTTAAAAAAATTCTATACTCTTCCATTATTCAGCAAGGCCTAATGATTACTCCAGCATTTGCACAAGCGGCACTATTTTGATTTTAATTGACTTCACTCTTTTAATTAAATACATTTTGTTTTTAATGCTGTTGTTGACATGCATGGTTTTGTCTTTATCAGTAGTTTCTTCCATTTGCTTTCTGGTGTCTATAGATATTTTATTAAGGTTTATTTTAAAGAACGGAGAAAGACATGTAACATGAGCTTCTGCATTTTTAAAAGCCTGAATAATTTAAAATATTACATAGAATAAAAAGCTTTTTCTAAGAGTTTGATTTAAGGAAATTCCAGCATGTATCCTCAACATAAATTGTGGCATGTATATATTTATATTTAATATGTTTCAGTGATATATCAGTTCAGATAAACTTTAGGAAATCAATCAAATCAGTGCAGACATTCTATACTGTAAAAAGTTTATCTTTGAACCCATCTCTAATTCGTCTTATAAAAACGAAACAGTTGGCAAATCCAATGTTGCAATAGCAAAAGTGTGCTAGTACAACAGACCTTTCTCCCTTCTTCCTCCTGCAGCCCTACATACCAGTCCCAAATCTGCCCTGGAAGGTTTCAAAGGTGAATAAGTAAGAAAAAATTGCTCCTTGTTCCATTCATAGAACTACTTCTGTCAGTGGAATAACACTGATACAATTTTAAGTATGCAGTGATGTAGAGACCGAGGCACCTATGCATTTCCCAGGTTGGATAAGAAAGTTCACCACACCTCCATGAGAGCATAGATCTTTGTCTTTCAGTAATAGAGGCAACTTCAGGCTCAAAGAACCTGCTGAACCAAGGCCACCAATGGAATGAATATGGATCTACGAGTTATATTTTTAAAATACATATATTTATAAAATACACATCCTATGTAAAGATAAAAAATTTTGAATTTAACTTAAATGCTTGGTCTGTAGCCTTATCAAGCCAAAGTAGTGAGAATTTTATGGCCTTGTCTAGAGTGGAACTAGATGGTTTTAAATACTATAAAGACATCAGCATAATTGCTTTATAGATTAGGTCATTCCCTAAATGTGACAAAATTGGTTGTAGGTCTCCATTTTTCAACTGGGGGACAAAATATGAGATTTTTAACAGGCTTTTGCAGGAAGTGTGGTTCCAGTGCCTAGGAGACTCCAGAGTTTAGGGGGAAGAATGTCTATGGCGCATGGCCAGTGTGTTCAATAACTGTGAACAATCAAACTAATTTTATCTGCACAAAAGGAATGAATCCATAACAAGAATGCCTGGGAAGGGATTGGCAGTCAGCCAGCAAAACCTGGAAGTTGGATGAATAATTCTGGAAGTGCTGGGAGGAGAGGAGCAAGGTGGGTGGAAGGGGTCCAGGCACAGTAAATATTTAACCACTCTTAAAACATTTCAGTTTGGAAATACTACTTGAACACTCAGGCCAAGGGAACTGAAAGAAAACAAACAAACAAACAAACAAACAAACAAACAAACAAACAAACAAACAAAAAGAGTTAGAGAAAGAAGTCAGCCTATTCCTATATGGAGAAGGAACAAAGAAGAGCAGTTTGCTTAGAGAAATGAAAACTGTATGACAGTCTATCTTATTATGCAGTGGGGTACTGCAGTTTTAGTGGGCACAGAAGAAAGGTTCTCCTGTGAATTAGTGGCTGTATCACACTGACTTTGTTATACAAACTCCTAGTTCCCTAGGGAAATACTTCCCAGTCACTTTCTCTGGAGCAGCAGCAACCTGATAAAAAATTCTTACAGGTACTCATTTTTTTTAAAGTTTACACAGAATGATCCAGGTTAGAAGTCAGTTCCAAACTACTATCAGGCAGAATGAAGCCATGATTGATGGCAAAGTTCTGGAAGACATAGCTTTGTGTGCCATGCAACCTGCTCTCTGTCTCTCGAACTATCTTATTCTCCTCAGCTGCAGTGGAGGATGTTAATTATTTGCTAATATTGAAGTAATATTTAGTTGCCAGTCTGGACAAGTCTCAGCAAAGGGGAGCTCAATGACAGAGCACATGTTTCATATGAAGAAAGTCCCAGGTTCAAATTCCAGATAGAACTGGAAAAGCTCCTACCTGCCAGTGTCACTACCACTCAATGTCAAGAATAACAGGCTAGGTTGACCAATGATTTGATCCAGTATAAATAGCTTCCAATTTTCCTATAATAGCACTCTGTCTAGACTTCATTTAAAGCTTAGTAGAGAATTGATTGTGTCTCTGATAATATGCATATATATATTTCTGTAGAATTTTCAAATGTAGCACCAGAGAGGCACATTGCAGTAATCTAACATGAATGTGAGCAGGTCATGAATGAATGTGGCCAGGTTTTTTTTTTCCAGAAATAGTTTGAGCTGGCATAGCAGCCAAGACTGGTTAACGGTGCTAAAAGCCATGGGTCTCTGTATCTATTCACAAGGCCAAGTCTAAAAGCACTCCCAAGCTATGAATGTCATACTTTGGGAGATGTATTTCCAGACAGAACAAGCTCCTAATTCCTAGACAACTACATGTTGAAATTATTGGAGTAATTTGAGGTTATTACAGTAAAAGGTTTGGTATAATGGAGAATTCCCTTTAACTTGAGGAAAAGGCAAATGTTTCGATCAAGTAAGTAATAGGAAGATAGCAAAAGGACAGTCCTGGGGCTTCCATTTTCTCATGATAAACCTACAAAGCCAAAGAAAGAGCACAAAAGGGTACAAATCAATATCTGAACAAAATTTTAAAATAGGCAAAGTTAAGGGGTGTGTGTGCAATACATTTAAGTGGTTATTGCTGAAAACCATCTTGGCTACATGCCATCCTTTTACAGAATAGTTACCTAGAAATTCCAGTAAAAATCTGCAAATATTAAATATAACTGTAAAAGATAAAATGGTTAAAGGCAAAATCTTATGCAAGTTTAGACAGCAAAAAGGCTTGCACCTCTCAGCATGCCCTGGCTGGGACAGGACAGAAGCTGTAGGCCTTTTCTTTATAGCTAAACTTGCATCAAATTGGACACTAAGTTAACCAATTTGATACTAGTTTGGAATGTTTTATTTTTAATCTAAACAAACAAATGGGTTACTTTTGTTGCATAACCTAGCAATTAGTAGACTCTGGGAGTGTGTTCCAGGGAGGGTAAGATGATTTGTATGATCCTTTCCGAGGGAGGCAGAGAAGTCCCGTCTTACAATGGAAGTTCACGCATCCCAGCCTCCACTGATAAATCTGCATCCCTTACCTCTCCAAAATCAGAGCTCCAGCATGGGGAAAGTGAAATGCTAGATGGGAGCATGAGGTGGTGAATCATGGGAGGTCTGTGATGCAAATCCCTGGCAATCCCAATCCTTCCCTTTCACCTCCCAGTGTGGGAGGGAAATGGTTAAAAAGCAGAGACATTGAAACAGGAAAGAACACCAGTGCAAGAAGGCCTGTTGAGCCTGCAGCAGCAGGACTTTGGATGCCTTAGAGGCTCCACCGTTGGCATTCCCCAGAGCTGCAGGTAGGATTGCTCTGACATTGTAATGAACCTCACTTGGAGACAAGCATCCTTTTCTACTTTGCAATGTATTGCTTGGTGGTTTGCAATATTTTGTATTCACCTGTGCCTTTGTATGGAATTATGACAGCGAATGGATCAAGGTGGCTATAATGTATGTGTTGTGCTAAAGGAAGGCACAAAAGACAATGTACCAGAACCGAGCTCTCATGAATCGCACAGTCCTTTTACCATCCTCTCAGAGTCCCGGTTCCTGCTCCTGCTACCTGATGTTAGGTGGGCACTGATGTTGCTTTGCTTTGGGTACCTGATCAATACTTTCTTTTTTACTTTTAAACAAGCTTTTCCTCAACATCCAGTCATAGTTCTATTGCATAACTGGATTTTAAAAACTTTTCTTCTTTTTGGATTTTGAATCTTTTCTTCTTCAGTGTTCACCACTTCAGAATCATTTTGTTTACTTCTTTGTTTTTCTTTTAGAGACAGAGTAGTTGAAACATTTTGCAAATAAAATATAAGGGGTAAGTGCCTGGAATCCTGAACAGACAGCATATCACATTGCAACAGCATGTGGAAGTCCCTGTTTTGAGATGTTTCTCAGTTCCTTTTTTTAAAAACTTTCCTTCAATCTTGCTATAGTCTTTAGGAAAGAAATTACAGCTCTGGTTTAAAAGTTCATAGAAATAGATAATTCTTAAGCTATAGCATTTCCTTCTGCTTGCATGCAATTGTCTTCAATGTATTTAGGTAGGCAAATTACAAATGGTAAAGAATGATTTTTATATGAAATATACAGTATATTATGAATTTAGTTCTTTGTGGGTAGTTTAGAAATCTTTTCTTATATTCTTTTACTAGTGTGTCCACTTTTTTTCCTAAATGGACTTGACTTCTCCTTCTTATATCGAATATATCAGTTTACCATTGCTATAATACTGAAAGTCAAGTATGACAATTTTTATTAATAAGAATCAATCAGAAACTCATTTGTAGCTGAACAATTCTAATGAGATTCATAAAATTCCAAAAGGGTATGAACAGATTGTGCAGTCCATTTCACTTTATTCCACATTCAACTTCTTAAAGCTCAGGTTGTTTCCATCAAGTATATGAAGAAATATGCAAAGTTTGGGAATGTCTTTTCAGACAGCAAATAAAATTCCCATCAATCTACACCAGCCAAATTCAATAGAAAATAAGTACTCCCAGTAGGGAAAAGACCATGATGTATCTTCTTGACATACAGGTGAAAGATGAGGATCCACTCAGAAAAAAAGGTGGCAACCCTACTTAGCTTTGGAAACACGGTTGGCAACCCATGAATTCATTCCCAAACTTTTAAAAGCTAAGCATTCATGGTTGTCTGCTTGGATAAATTCTACTTTCTTTTGCATTTGTATTTTTAAAATCTCAACTTCTTTGGTAATTTTTATCAAAAAACAAACTGAACACTCATTTCTGCTAAAGACTACAAAACCTCCAAAACAAAACATGGTACAATACATGCACCACATTTTCCAAAAATTTCTGCTGTTGATATAATCAGTGAAAGACTGGGAGTGGTAATTCAGGTATCAGCACAAAAATAATACAAAAGATAATACCATTTTGTATAAAATATGCATATGGTATATTTGTGCCATGTTCTGAAAGAATTGCCATTACCGAAATAGAAATACAATATATCTCATCATAGTTGGCAAGACTCATCAGGTAACTTCCCATTAGGTAACCTGCTCAGTCTGTTGTCCAGGTCCTAACTTTTGACAGGCAAATTTAAGGCCCCTTCTCTCCCTTGTTATATTCTTTGTCTAGATTCATCAGTACTTCAAGTGGAGGGGTGTCTTCTGTAAAATAGGACACAAGGATAGCCCAATTACTTCTCATCAATGATGTTATAACTCACTATGATTATTAAAATGCAAACCATAGCAATGGGTCCAATACACACATATTTAAAGAAGAGAACTTTGAGTCAGACATTGCAGTATTACTGCAATAGAATGCTATCTTGGAAAAAGACACTGAGATACTAAGCCACGGGTGAGTAACAAGTAACATTTATCGCACTATACACTGACAACCAAGAAGAGGCTTTGCCGCGTTAGGGCAGTATAACATGGCAAAACACTGGGCAGGAAGGAAATCAAGGTATGAGGAAGAGCCAGCCTTGCCTGATTCCACTAATACTCCGCTGCCATTTTAAGTCTGAAGACGGTGTGAATCCATGAAGTGATATTCCAAATCGGGTTCTTACCATTGCATTTCAGGTCATTTCCAAGTGACAGATTTCACTCACTCATGCTCAACATTTTCACTTCATTATTAGCAAGCCAAATGACAAGTGCTCTGGTTGTCTGTAGAATATGCAAAACTGAAAGGACCATCCAGGAAAGCAAACAGGTTCTGTATGAATCTTGATTCAGCATCCTGTACACTGATCAATATCCAATGGATTAAAAAGCTAAAAATGTCTCAGAACATGTTGGAAAACCTGCCCCACATTGAGAATATTTGTCTTGTTAGCTTACTAGTCTGACTCCATGTGAAGCATGGCTTGACGCAAATCACAGGGATTCCTGCTGAACCAGAGTTGCCTGTTTGTTTTCTTTATCCATTGGGTAATTTGATTTTTAACAATGCTTTTCACCCCATTGACAGACTGCATGCCATAACCAGAAATAGATGGGCCCCGCTGTAGGTAATTAAGTCTGCAGGATCAGCACTGCTTATTTTTCATTGTAGCAGATAATCAAAATGCTGTTGGCTCAAGTGTAAAATGCAGAAATTAATGATCCTACATAATGCAGATTACAGTTTTTGTTTTGAAGACTAAAGGTAAGTACTACAGCACCACTGCAAAATTTAAAGAGTTCCTGTATAAACAGATTTGGAAAGATGTTATTAGGAGGCAACAGAATGTGTTAATATGCAACACAATTAAAGAATGTTACACTAAAATTGGTGGAGTTGAACAAAATTCCCCTTGAAACCTTTCTCACCTCCCATTCAAAAGAATACATATGGGATTTCATGGTAATGTGTTCTTTCTTTTTTATTTTAGAACACCTCTTAAAGCTTGGCTCCATGGAAATTTTGCATATAGTTTAATAGGTGTAAACTTTTATGCCTGTATTTTCATTCTGTACAGAGGATGAATACTGTATGTTTTCAAATGCAATAAAAGTTCTGATCTAATCAGAAGAATACACTTGAATATATTTTTGAAAAGAATCTAAGTCCTAGATTACCTAACACTGAAGAATTGTCTTCAGAATGACTATAGAACAGTTTTTAGAGCACTGTAACATAATGACAAATAAGAGACTCAAATAATTGTAAACTGTAGTATCCTTAGGTTTGGATGGAACTGTGAACCAAGCTCTGGATACAGATTCAGTCTTGCTTAGAATGAAATCAATGCGTCTTAAGGTAGCCTGGTATAAGGACCATTCATTTGAATGGGTCTGCTTTTAGTATGGCTAAGGTCCAACCCAATGTATTTATTGTCCAGAAGAGAGTTTATATCACTGAATTTAAAAACATATATTTTTAAATAAAAGATTTGGCTTTTGAATACAGAAAGTAATGACTGCATCTGAAATATGCAATACTTCAGTACTACTACCATTACAAGTCTCATTATTGCTATTACATTGCATTTATATCCTGCCTTTCCCTCTCTTGTGAAGAACCCAAGGTAGCTTAAATAGTTCTAGTTCATCCTCACAACAACAAGCCAGTGAGATAGATCAGGCAGAGAGTGAGTGACTAACTGTAAGTCACCCAGTGACCTACTTGGCTAAGTGGGGAGTAGAACCTGGATTTTTGGGCCCCTAATCCAACAGTCCAAGCACCACACCACACTAGATCTCCTTAATAGATTTGGACTGATAAGAAAAGACGGCTGAATAAGTGGTGGAAGTAATGATTTCTGGACCCCTTTAAAATTCTGTGAAAGAAAATGGGTAAATGCATTAAAAAGCTTCTTCTGAAAGCGGAACAAGAATCAGGTAGGTCGCTTCATAGAGGATGCTGACTTTAAAAAAAGCCCTGCATCTACACAATGATGGTGGACAGAGAATCATGATGTACATTCAATTGATAGCACTTTTGCTTGTAATGCTTAGTTTCCAGTGCAGCGACAGTCTAATGTGAGAAGGAACCTCCAATCTTTGTATCTTCCTGGCACCAAAAAGAAAAAGAAAAAAAAAAGGGGGGGGGGAGTTGCTGATCAGTGACTGATAATGCATGCCACTAAAACTGTGTGTGTTCATTGGAACAGAAAAACACGCTTCCAACAGATCATTTAAATTAAACAGCCACATTTCCAAGGAATATTATTTGAATTTAAAAATAACTGTTTTCTCCATTATACTCAACATTAACTATCTTCACAAGATTTTTAAAGAAGTGTTACGGACAATAAGCATCAGTTGCAAAAAGCGCATTCCATGCCTGGCATCTTGGTACACTCTTTGTGCTGAATGCACCAAAACCTTGCATCATGCTGGTGACACATGTGTATGACTAGCAGCCATGGTACGCCTGCTGCAGATGCTGCTTCTGCTCATAAGACTAACAATAATACCAACAGAAAGAGTTACTGTGATTTTCTCAAAAGTTGACCAAACAATTATTCTGAAGGTTTTCTTCCTTGCTTTCACCTTTGGCTTGCTTTGCCAGCTTGAGCATCTGACAGAGAAATTGTACGCATGTTTTCACAGAAATAGTTGCAAATGTTCAGTGAGGCTAGCTCCCAAGAAAGCAAGCACAGGATTGCAAACAGAGACAGTTTATAAATATAAGAGCATAAAAAGAACTCTGCTAGGTCAGAACAAAAGTCCATATAATCCAGCATGCTTTACTCCACAGTGGGCAGGCAGTTCTCAAGACACCCACTAGCATCCTTGTCCTTCCTCTGGATTGCTCGTATATAGACATGAAATCATCATCATCTTACTTTAGCTTATCCCAGACCAGTGCCCAACAGATAAAGTTAAATGTGCATGAAATGACAACATAATAAAAATGTCAAGGGATTTTTGCTCCCTTGTTTTGACCAGAATTTTGCTCCCTTGTTTTGACCAGAATCAGAGCTCATCTAAAAGGTGGAAGGAAGGAAGGAAGGAAGGAAGGAAGGAAGGAAGGACGGAATATATGCCATACCTAATTAGGGATGTATGAGAAATTCATTGTATTTCTTTTAAAATTCGGAATATATACAGTATGTGTCTCATGGAACAGAACTCAGATCTAAATGCAATCTACAGTCAAAGCCTTTGTAGTCGCGTGTTTCCAATGTAATTCATGGACCCAAAAACAAAACCAGAAAGCATTCAAAAACTGATATAAAAAGTGTGTACACAAACACACTTTAATCAATTAAAAAATGCATGTAGACAACAATTGAGGCATACCTATGGAAAAATTCCACAAAATATGCACATTTTATGTGAAAAGGAAAAAAGTTCACAATCTCATACAGTCAGCCTGAATTAGGTATATAGTGTGGTGATAACATCAATGGAGAGTGCCAATTTCTATATTCCAACCAAACTTTGCTTTACTCCTCCAGATGTAAAAGTTAATCAGTAAGCTAGATAATGATCCAGTGCTACTTTATGATGCCATGAATGTCAGGATGCCGTGACTTTAGAGTGGCAGTAAAGTCAAGCAGGTGCCTTGTCCATTTCATCCTCACATTAATTTACACTTCCTTTCTGGATCTATTTCTTTCCAGTCTGTTTCTCTTCTTTTTCATTTGGTTCAAGTGTTGCCTTCCTATGAATCTGCCACATGTTCTTTCCCCAATCAATAGTACATGAGTATACTTGCTTCAAGAGTAATTTACAGTACCTATTCCTTTGTGCTGCAGCCATAGCACTAAGGGCAGTAACTCAGTGGGCAAGATCCTATAATACGTTGTATCAAGATGGAAGGAATCATCTGCAAAAGACCCTGTTCAAGTTCAGGGCTGAGGGAAGCAGCTTCCATTTAAGTGAATGAAAGCTGGGAAAAGGATTTCCACTGGGCCATTCTTTATTTTTCTGTCTAGAAATTGTAGGTAAGCATAGATGGTCTGCATATATAATATCCTCTATCTAGGGAGGGATATGGTAGAAAGAGAGCAATACTTACCACAGCAATGGGAAGACATGCACTGCAACAGACATCCATTTGCTCCAATTCTGATCCTTGACTCCTCCTGTCTCCCACCAACTAGCATAAAAACAATTTAAGAAGAAGCAAACCTAGATTATGGTTTTTTATTGATCAAGTTTGAAGAGGTATTTAAATGATTTGTGTTTATGTTGTGTATTAAGTAAGACTGTGTTGTTAATTTGTTAGCTTCCTTCAGCACCAGTTTTGGCAAAAAGGCAGGATATAAGTTTAATTAATAAAATTGATAGATGGATAAATAAATAAATGGACAAAATGAAGAAATTCCCTGAACTCATGGGGAAAACAGTGGGATTCAACAATAGCAACCGCCACCACCACAGCAATGTCTGCATTCCAATTAAAGTCTTTTTGGGATGTAATCATGTGTCTGTTTAGACAGGAAAAAATCCTACAGTCCAGAGCAAACTCCAGACGGCTTGTCTATCTAAATATCATTGGACTGCACATTAAAGGAGCAATGCTATGCATACTTAGATGGAAGCAAAGTCCTACAAGTCATTCCCTAGCATGGTTGGCAGGGAAATGCTGAGACCTATAGAACTATTTTCTGTGTACACATGCACAGGATTGTGTCTTTAATTAGTTAGGCTATGAGTTTTAGTGAATGAGTTTATGGATTATTGATGAGTAGTGGCTTTGTGCTATCAGAAAATACTTCGCCTATTTACAGTGAAGTACCTGAGTTTTGCCCTTCCTTTCTACCCACTAATTCTAGAGGCTTCCACAAGACTCAGGAGCAATTTTCCATTGGCTTCATTGTGGAGAACAGATCTATGAAAATAGGTAACCTAGACTGTGCAAGTAGAAGTGTTTTCTACTAGCTAAAAGCTACCCTCAAATACAATCCACTGCTTAACAGAAATATGCACATGCATAAAAGTAATAGTTCTTTAGCAAAAAGCACATTTGTCTGGTTTTAGAAAAAGCACTGATATGTCATAGTAAGGACTGTCTTAGAAAGCAAATCCCCTCTTGTGGTTCTGTGGTGACTGTTGGGCTACAGACTGGTCTTTTCATGCTTGGTGGGACTAGCCCAGGGCACCTGTGCTATCAATAGGTGAGTGAGACACCTGCCACAGCTGGCAGATGCTGGGGATGCAGAACAAGGCGAGGTGTTGAAACATTGGGCTGGTTCCTATGATTGCTGGAGTCTACTGTGGCAACACCACTATGTACCAGGTCTGCACATCACAATAAGCCACAACAACCACCTACCATGGCTTAACTAGTCAAAAAGGCCACTGGCATGCACTACAATATAAGCTGTGGTGGGATGCAGCAGTCATGTGAACCAGGCCTCTGTACGTCACATGCCCTTCAAGTAAAGTGAAGGATACTGTCTTATCATCAATGTTGAAATGTTGCTTGAATGCTGGTCTAATCAACTTCTGTACATGGAATTGTGAAAAGAAGGGCACCATCTTTGCCTGTGACAGTAAAATGTCCTGGACCAGCCGGGGACAACCCTTTGTATCTTCATACAGTCTAAGGACAAATCTCTGTTCTTTTTAATGGTCTTTCTAAATTTAACTTGCCACCAACTGTTTGCTGTAAAATATTGCAGCTGACTAAAGTGAAATGTCTCAGTCAAAAAAATCCCCACACTTAATAGTATGTATTCTCTGCTACAGTAAAAACTAAATCAACCCCAACCAAAATGCTTGTTTGCTTTACCCCGCAAAATAGAATAAGAGCACAACTTGATCAAAACTAGGAGAGTGCATCTCCGTTGGATTATTAGCTGATTTACCAAAAGCTCATATGAATAATTCAAGGAAGATCAAGTGACAAAAATATTGTAACTTCAACCATCATTTTACCTGCATGTTGACATAATCAATAAACATTTGAGAAAATGTTTTTAAAGTTACTTTCTTCCATAATGCCAAATCCAGCAAAAGGTGATGCTAGACATATATACTGTCTTCCATAGTGATGTGCTGAAAGTGGAATAAAAAGGATAATGTATCATTTTTTGTTATTACTGCTGTGACGCTGCCATTTTGCCATATTTCTAAATGGTATGAGGAAGAGCACTGCTTTTTCAGAATAAAGCTGGTGGTGTGGCTACATATTATACAAACAATCCAATTTTACATATGTCTACTTGGGAGCCACTCTCTGGGACTTCTAGGTGAGTGAATATTTGACTGCAGCCTTAATACCTTCAGTGTGGATGTCTAGAAAGTGCACTGGTTTGTTGACACTTCCATGGTGTCCTTCCACAAATCAAGTAGTGCTAGAAGATTCCCACTAAATCATTCGGTTGTGGCAAGTCCTTGCCCAACCACTTAGACTAGGGGTCCTCAAACTTTTTGAATAGGGGGCCAGTTGAAAGGTGCCAGGGATTGGTGTGGGCCACCAAGTGGTGCGGGCATGGGGCGTGGGCTGGGGGAGGGCGCATGCGCACATGCGCACACAGAAAGGCAGGGCATGGGTGCGCAGAGATCATTTTCTCCCAACGAGTCCAAAACAATCACCTTGTGAGCAAGCTGGCACCTCAGGGCCAGCTTACTCACAAGATCATTTTGGACTCGCTGGAAGAAAAGGATCTCCTGGCAAGGTGCCAGCTTGCTTGCAAGGAGATCCTTTTCTCCAAGCGAGTCCAAAACAATCTCCTTGTGCGCATGTGAGGTGAGCTATGGCGGGCCGGATCAATGGGCATGGCAAGCTGGATCCAGCCAGCGGGCCGTAGTTTGAGGACCCATGACTTAAACAATGCTTTGCATCAACGCAACTTTTGACCTTATCGTTATTTGTAATTGCTTTTATTTTATGTTTTTATGTTGTTGTTACATTTACTGCTCTTCATTTGCTATGTTGTGAAACACTTTTGTGGAAAAGCATTATCTGTTTAACATGATGATATAGTTCCACAAGTGCAAAGGAGTGTGTAACTAGAATTGCATTCTCCATTGAAGTGAATGGATAAGTGTCTGTAAATGCAAGTGTAACTGGATGAGATTAAATCTATTTTATCAATATATACATTCTAGGAAAAATAAATAAAACCTTTTACTTCTTTATATCAGTGCTGGTTTGAGGGGCACAGGAAAACATCACAGATGTTTTTTGTGTTGTGCAATTATGTTGCTAAACACTACTGGACACAGCAGTGGTTTTACTGAGTTGTGATTTCACTTCAGAATTTAGACACATGCAAATAAATGTGCAGAAGAAATCAAGAATTCATTTGAATCACACATTTTAATTGTGCTTCACAGTTCTAGGCAGGTATGGAAAGCTGAAGTAAAAGTGAGAGAACTTGAAACCACAACCATGTCTCTTATTTGTTAAAAATCAGGATTTATGTCTGAACTGCTGGAATGATTCAGCATCTGTCAGTAATATTAGAAAAGCCTTCATCTCCTGTTCGATTCAAAGGCAGGGACTAAACATTAAATGAAGTGAGGAAAAGGGGTTTTTGCATGCCATCTAGTCAAAGTCAATCGAGCAAAGTCAGAATTTATAAACTGTCTGGAAGATGCTACTTGGGGGACATTTACCCTGTTTGTCCATCAGTTCAATTAGGGCCCGACAATTGCCTCCACAGCATAATCTTTTCAGGCCTGTAAACCACAGTGCCACCCAGGATGTTAACAAGCTGGCATAGTTTGAGCATCAAGGCAGAGAGGAAACTGCCCGCATGTTTGGCACAGAAACTAATGAGGAAAGTCAATTGGCCCTTTGTCTTGAGGGACTGAGGAGCTGTGCACTAATGTTTGGTTTCTTGGTTGGCACTTGTTCAAGTAATCGCTCATGGCCTGACAAAGCAGCACTTGTGTTTTATTAGTGGCCATGCTGAACTCTCCTGCCTGGGCTATGTTGTCTCTCAATAGAATGCTGCACCAAAGGGCACACTTATTTGGAAACACTAAATCAGAGCATGATGAACTTTGCCCAGCAAATGCAACCAAGACAACAACAGAAGTGTTTACAGCAGCTCCCCCTTTGTTGGAAAGGAGGTGAGAAAGCCACTACTTAGAGAATATCTGAGTGAATATTTACAATGCATTGTCAGAAGCAGCAGCAAAACATTGGAGAAGTTAACACTGAGCAAGAGCTCTAGAACATGTTACTGCAGGCAATACAAGCACAAAGCAAGGCAGCAAGAAATTAGTATTGTTCAACTTACTGACAGGACTAGTAGTCAGTTAGCTTATTTATATAACAGTATTCCTTTACAAGGACCAGAACTTACATGAGCTCCCAGTGAACTTCGATTCAGGGACTAATTAGAAAAAGAGTGTGTGTTGTTCCTTTCACTGATCATGCAGGCACAAACTTCAGGAACACCCCTCTGAACTGTTTTGAGCCATCCTGACCTCACATGCCGGGTCTGAGGTGTACCTTGGATCACACCACCTGGACGAAAAGCACAGCAACTATCCCAACAGCCCTTTCTTCTGGAATTGCCATGCCTTGTTCACTCCCTTTTGATACATAAGGTCATTGCCAAATTTGTCACTTCCCAGGGCTCTCCTCATGTGCTCTCCCACAGTTGATTTGTGGATTTGTGTCAATGTGGTGCATGTACTAAAAATAATTATAAAACCAGCCTGCCCAGCATGGACAAGTAAACCACTGGGGGGATTACGAAGGTAACTATTCCTTTAAATTAAAATCTTTTGCTAGTATTTATTTATGTTAACAGGTTCAAGTCAGTTCATTCATTTTCTGACGGAATAAATGGCTAACTTAATCCTTTCCTGTCCAGTTTTCACTTTTCTGAACAGAAAAATAATAAGAGGAAAGTGAAAAGAAGCCAGCTATTTCCATGCATTCTGAAGTACTGACAACCCATTGGATGTGCATTGGATGTTGCAATTAAAAATAAAAATCAGTTTACTTGTGATGATGCATCACTTAATTTAGCATCCACTGCCGTTGTCTTAAATCTGTTGATATATGGACTGTAGATTTGTGGCTGTATATTCCACTCAATTTCAAATATATAAACATTGTAAAAATGTATAAAATTAAAATCATTTGGTTAGATGCAAACTTGCCTTTCTACTCCAGAAAGAGACTGAGATCCTATGGAGACTGCTTAATGTTGTAGGGAGAAGTGATTCTCATAATTACTACAATCTCCATTTCCATCCTGTGCTTTCTGGAGTGTCCCTTAAATAATACAACATTTGTGGGGAGGGGGACAGGGTGCTGCAGGAAAAGGGAAATTCACTGGAAGTCATCCTTTCTTCCCTGAGAACATCAGGTAAATACCTTTTCCAGGTAATCTTGATTAGGAGTAAAGACAAAATGTGTTCAGTTCATAGTTTAATGCAAATTTACAAAGTTTCACATATTTGAACCAGCTTTTTGAATGGTAAACTCAGTTATGTTTTGAAATTTACTGAATTTTGTAGTGTAATTTTCCAATCAAAATGTACCTACACATATGCGAATTTCTATAAAATTAAATTGAGAAGTCCATTATATTAAGAAAATTGCTAGCAAAAAAATTATATTAGGCACAGATGCATAGAAAAAATGCACCTGCTACTGAAAATTCACACAAGAAAGGTGTGGATTTTCATGCAAACTTAACATTTGGCATGAATGGGATTTAACACCAGATATATTTTCAGGCTTCAAGTTAACTCAGATGTAAAATTGGAAATATGAGAACAGAAAGCGACCGAAAGTGACAGATTAATCCATTCCTAGTTTGGATCCAACCCTTTGCCTACAGAAATAGTATGGAAACAATGTGGTACTGCCATTTTCACGTTTTAGTTAGGATGAAAATATATACATGTTGATTGGTGCATAGATAATCTATGGCTCATGCCAGGAATGCTGAATCTATTTCAAAGTTTTGGAGAACACTGGGGACACATTACAGTAGTGAGTGAGGTTGAAGGCAAGGTGACAGAAACAAAGGAACAAAAGATGGGCCTGAAGTACAAGTTTCATACATGTGTGTGTGCATGTGTGCGTGTACATTATAGTTTGAAATTATTACTTCCAGTAACTAAGCTTACAAGAGGCATTTTTCCTTTTTGGAATGGGAAGAAACCACATAAGAGCCAAAAACCCACCAAACAATCTATGGTTAATGGAAAAGGAGTAAGACCAAATGAAGGTGCTTGTACAGGAATTTGTACAGAAAAATAAGGGGGACATGAATAAAATTATTATAATAATTACACTCATTTGAAAATTCCAATATTCTATTTTAATCAAATATTAGATTTATCCTTCTTCCAAAAGGGGCTGAGATTGGGGTTTAGTTGCATCCTGGTGTTTAGAGGGGAAGAAAGAAAAATATTCTAGCTACAAGAAGGACTACAGAGAAATAGTTTTAAATGATCAAATTCAGATCTACTGTAAATATTTGTTATTTTTTCATTCACTCTTTCATATCATTACTGTTCAACACTTTCATAAAAAATGTAATCCTGATTTCACAATTAAAAAAAAAACTCATACACAATTGCAATCAAGTAGCAGCAACAGAAAAACAACAGGATGAGGATCCAGCTTAGCAACATATTCCAAAGGCTGGGTAAAATGAAAAAAGGGACTAATCCTGGTGCCAAGAAGACATTAGAGTAGGGATGTAGTAAGCCTTCCTGAAGAGAGTGCCCCATGACTGGCCTTCAGAACCAAATATATAAATAAAAATTGGGAGCACCTGGGACAGAGCCTCCAATGATCATATTAATGCATAGGCAGGCATGAGTGGAAAAAAGATGACTCGGCCCAAAGACACATCTGGATGATTTGCAGATTTAACAGATTTGTCTGCATAACGGGCCTTGCTCTCTGGAAAGTGCTGTAGGATTTCAGCTTAGGGCATGGCTCTTAAGAAGAATTAACTTCATGAAGATCCAGCAAGAAAGGTTCCCCACACTTCGCTTGCCCCATACTTGTACCTGATTCTGAAAGCCTCTTCAGGGGGTTGGAGGGCCATTTTGATTAGAGGTTTGCCCAATTTCTCTTTCCTAGCCCTACCATGTCTCATCCCACATCGTTCCAGAGGGCACCCCAGCCTTCTGAAGTGGCTTTTCAGACAATACAGGTGGCAGCACATGGGAGAGGGGATGGGAAACTTCCCTTCCATGAACTCTCTTAAAGGCAAAATCCTAGGTATGTTTAGCTAGGGCAAGCTGAGAGTTGTCGGTCCTTCTTCTGTCTCAACATGCATCAGCTTGGGACCCAAGCCTGCAATATAAATCAACCGGCATTTAAATAAATACTCTCAACCAGCTTTAGTATACAGGTTTTTATGATATTTTATTCAGAGAACCAATACAAAAATTTTGGTTACAGGATCAGAACTTCAATGTGTCCTAAAAAAATTCTGAACAAAACAATCAACAGACGGAAGAAGTTCCAAGTGTATTTTTACACCAAAGAAGTCAGCAACGTATGCCCTCAGCCATATGGATGATTATTTTTTACCAGCCATATGGCCTACCACTCTTTAACAGCACAGACACTATCCTTACATTGTTTTGTTCATTTTCTAGGCTCCTTTAATCACATTTTCATATGCTGGATAAATATTTTAGTGTACCTAAACTTTAGAATGCAGTAATAGAAAACTTGTAAATTAGTTTTAACCATTGTCTTTGCTCTTAATTACATTAATGTTTTGATTGAGCAATAGCACAGCAATAAGGACTTACAGTAATCCTGACAAGATTTGAAAAATGTACATATTTATTTTACTGAACTATTTCTTTAATTTCCATACCACCTAACAGCTGAAGACCTCTGAGCTATTTACAACAGTTTGCAAATAATACCATGATACAATAAAACAACCATAAAATATTCCATATACAAAACAAAACATTCCATATACAAAATGTTTCAAAATGATGAAACGATTTAGCAGGCAAATTCATAATAGGCCAGTTAAAGAACACCAGGCAGGTGCTACCAAGTCATTAGCTAACCCTTAGATATTTTTCCATGCCTCAGCAAAGTGTCTTAATCTGGCACAGAAGCGATGACAAAAATCACTCCTCACTTGGGGGAAAATCACTGAGAAGACCTTCCCCCGTTGTTGCTGGCACTCAGAGGAAGACCTTCGATGTTGACCACAGAGCCACCTAAATAAAGCTAACAGATTAAACAAGTATCCAACAATTTATGGGCAACCTGACAAGACTTGAAATGCCTATGTAGTGCCTTTTTCATCTGTAATCCTGATTTTGAGAAATATTCTAAGATATTAGTTTTGCCTCTATTGTGAATATAATAGCAGTAGGGTCCATCAGGATACTTAGAATAGATTTCATCACCATATTTACACTGGAAGAAACTGCCATGTGCAGGTAGAAACAGCTATGCAGTGCTTAGTTCAGTTTCACTTTATTTTGTACTGCTAAGCATTGTAGGGGATACGATCCCAGTTTGTTTCTTAGCTTTATGGGATGGTGGAGGACAGGAAGGCCTGGAGGAATGTTGTTCATGGGGTCGCGATGGGTCGGACAGAACTTCGCAACTAACAACAACAACAACAACTGACTGATGTACATATTAAGTTCACTAGAATTGCTATTCCAAAGAATATTCCATGTTATTCTTTTGCAATCTAGTTTGCTTTGCAAATTTTCCAGATATTTTATCAGCTTCCAGCAATCCTGACCCATATCCTGGTGTTGTTGGCACTCAGAAGAAGGCCATACGTGTTAAGTGTAGTATCCAGACTCATATATTAGAGCCATCTATAGTTCTGCCTCCTCCTTGTCCCAACACCCTTGCTAAGCACTGTGGCATTCAAAGAAAACTGTTATCACAACTGTAATAAATGATTGTACACCAGTTTTTAATCTTAGTATTGCAGTATTTTGCTAACATGGCAACCTTCTATCATAATTTTAGAAATGGCACTGTTTGACTCATTGTAAATACCAAACCATCAGCTAAATAATATAGGATCTTCTATAGACTATGGACTATACTGGCCAGTACAGAGATAGGAGCGAGTATGAATATCCTATCACTGTCCACTTGGTACTTCATTTGTGCTTTCACCATCCCCACAGTCTTACAATCCTGGAATTCTACAGATGCACAGTTTGAATGCAGACCCAAAGAGTGCATGTTTGATCTACTGTGGTCACGTGATGTTTGTCTACATGGATTGAACTGCTCATGTGTATGAGCCATTGGGTCAATCCATTTCCATGGCTAGACTGGCCAGGCAATAGGAACAGCCACTGGAAATGCCTTTAGAAATGAAGCAATGCCCTTGAGAATGACAGAACACTGTGGCATGGCAGTTAATATTTGGCTATTCTAGAGGAAATAGTACTAGGAACATAATTCAAACAGGCTTCTGATTGTAGCTCTGATACAATTTGAGTTACAGCAGCAAAGCCCTTTTTGTTTTAAAGGATGGAAAAAACTGCAGAAAACCCTCTGCCAGCTCCTAGATAAAGGTAAGTCTCTACCCCAAATGATTGTAGAATATATCCCCAAGAATACAGCTTTTATGCAGCTGCTCCTTTTATACTCTTCACTCCTAAAAGTGCCAAAAATGTTCAAGAACTTAACCTGTCCCATACTAAAGTAAAACCACAGGCTTCAAAGACAAGTTAGAGATTTAAGGGAAATGACAAAACAGAATTGTGTAAAGGTCTGCTTAGTTCTGCTCTTAAAAATAAATTCCCATGTGCTCAGAGACATTCTGCTGCTGAATGCTAAGTGTGTGAAGACATTGACAGTTGGTGGACTTCATGTTACACTGGAAAAAAAATACAAGGCTCACCTCTTTTGTAAAAGTGCATCATGAAACAAACATACTGCAACTAAGTGATCTGGGTAAGGTCAATGCCTGGAAGGTAGACCATACGCCACTGAACCGCCTTGAGCTCCCCGAAAGAAAGGTTGCACGAACATAAATAACTTAAAAATGAAATAAATAAGAGAATGTCTTGTTTGTTTTAGAATTCACTGAAAGCTTTAAATGCAGATTTTCCAGGTTTGCTTAGGAAATAACTATAAAAATGAAGACTTTCTCTTAAAACATACAAGGATCAGTCAATAAACACTGATCAAAGAAAAAAATCTGTGTGGTTTGCATGCAAGAGATCAAGATGTAGTGAACTAACCCGCAGTATACAAGGTTTCCTCTGTATACAAACATGTGAAAAGGATGCCTTGGTACAATGCTTCTTTTGTGACTTCAGAACAATGACCCCTGTACAACATTATACATTTTCCAGACCATATGTAACTGAAAGAAAAGTAGCTAACTTCCACTGCATGTAGGTGGCGATTTAAAAACAAGCTGCCTGTACAAGAGTCAATAGGTTGTTCCCACTGTGCTAGCACAAAGTTTCTCCCACTTGTGGAAATGCTATTTACATCCTTGTGCAAGTGTCAGATCCAATGCTTTGATTCCACTTATGCAAGCTTCACACATCTTTCTACTGCCAGCTATTACACAACTTATTATGATTCAATTAGGCTTAATTAAATGAGGTGCTGCTAGCACTAGTTGTGCTACTTGTTCTGTTAGCAGTTGTGAAAGCACTAGCTGGACAATGCCACCTCCTGCACTTCTGCTAGCTGAACACTGGATACAACCCAATGTGGCAAAGCTTCCATAGAGAACAATATTGGGGAAAATAGATCTTTTCTTCCGTAGTACTAATTCACTCTCCTTTAGTGCCCGCCTGGTTGAGCATTAGCACAAATGTACGGTACCCTCATTTCCCTTCAGAAAGTTCTGGCTATCATGCCAGCTCTTCCATTCATCCTCCATCAAAGCAGTGCGTAACTGATAGTCTTTAGAAGCCAACAAATGTATTGAAGCACAAATGTTCAGCAGTCCACTTTCACAGAAGCAAAAGAATTGGGTTATGTTGACTACTTCAGAAAAATAAGGAGGAAACTGAATGGCAAGTTTCTTGTTCTGTTGACAGTTTCACAAGCATAATAATGATTTTGGCTTCACCAGCATGTGAAATGATGAAATGGATATTATGTATTGTTTGTTCGCTCCGTTTGAGCTAGGATTTGAGAAGAATTCCATTCATTAGTGCCCACTACAGGATGTCTTTTAAAATAATTAGGCATAAGGATGATAGATGAGATAACACTTTCCAGTGCCCCACAGAGATGTAAGATAATGCAAATGGGCCAAAGCACCAAGCCAGGATTCAGCATTGAAAAACAACGTCCTATGAGTTCAAATAAGCCAACTAATTTCCAGTCAAACAAGGTAATTTCCAGCCAGATTCTTCTGATGTTTTTCTCTGTTTGTAATTTGCATAATTAAATAGCTTGGTATTTCAAAGCAGCCGCAGTAGTAAGGTCAGAGGGTTATATGTTAAATAGCAACAACCTCGGCTCTTTAAAAAAAGAAGCAAAGAGCAGCTGATCTGCTGTCACATAATTTTCTCCTTCTCTCCTCCCCACCCCCCTTTGGGGTTAGGGATCACAGACATTTCACTTTGGCAGGGGAGCAACCAGCTTTTGTGCTTTTGCAAGCAATACAAGATCACAGATGTCCTTGCTTATTGAGAAATCTCTTTTAATGATTTCTTCTTCCCTCCCTCCCCAAACAGCAGGTCATCTTTTTGACATGAACATCTCTTTTTAAGAGTTACAGTGTTGTGTCTTTAAAGGACGTGAAACTACAGAGGAATTTTTTAAAGATGATACATCGAATTTTTAAGGTAAAATTAAAAATCAAAAATAAAAAGGGTCGAATACTCTGATACATTTAAAATGTTATTTTGAATTGGTTGGTTCATAAAGAGAAACAGACTTCAGTGCTGTTTGTTTTGTTATTACTAACAAAAGCATCAACTATAACAAGATCTGAACAGAATTACCTGAAACATTTTTTTTTTCCTCCATGAATGGAGGAACTTTTTCTTTCATGGAAGGAGAAATTGTGTTTATGCAGGGGGCCTTTTCATGAGTAGAAGAGGTCCATCTGTAATAATTATCATCAATATTCCATTGCATTTGTGGTTGATGGCTGAAATAGCACATTTCCACTGCTCTTCTGAAGGAATTTTATTTAGATTCATGGTGATAGAACACAGGTCAGTTGCCATGCCTGAAATTTTATTTTCCCTCTTTAAAATACAAAGCAAAAGAGTGCTTGGAGTTGCTATAGAGTATCAAAAGCATTTCAGCTTAGCTAGTTTGTAAACTAATTTTGACCTTTTGAGCACTTTATAGCAGCTATGGTGCCATTTTACTTTATGCACCCCCCCCTTTACTTTCCCTCCTCAGTTCACAATATGGTCCACAAGTGGGTTCTGGAGAGCACAAATGGCTCTGAATCTCCTGTTGTTGCCCCACCTAAGACAGAAGATAACATTGTCTCCACACCTGTTCCTTCTTAATGAAGTATTAATGTTTTAGAATAATAGAAGCACCAAGCTAATCAAAACCAAGACCTAGAATATGTTGCTATGAACCATATTAGTTGTTCATATCAGTTGAATTAGTTGAATTATGCAGAGTATTCCAAATGTAGGGCACCACAGATTTGCATAATGGCACGATATTAGCACTTTTAGTATTGATATCTTCTTAGCAATCCCCTGCAGTCCCACAGCTGCAATACACCAGCTCAACATTTTCATAGCACTAACCTCCAACACACCAAGGTCCCTTTCCTGGACAGTCATGACCAGCTCAAACTCCAGCAATATATATGCAAGGTACTTCACAGGGACTTGTCTATAACTAAGGTAGTTGCCATCTGATTGCACATTCACCCTGCTTAGTGAGACTTTCTGGACCTCCTCACAATTCATGTTTTGTTTTTATTTTCCTGAATAATTTGGTGCCATCTGCACACTTGGCTACCTCATTCATTGATAACTGGATCATTTGCAAACAAGTTTGAAACATCAGTTCCAACAGAGATTGATTATTTATTTATTAAATGTTAGCATGTTTGATGTCCAAGAAGCCCAAGGCAACATACACGAGCCTCCTCTTCCTCCTTTCCATTTTATCCTCGCAAGAGTCCTGTAAGGTAGGTTAGACTCACTGGTCCAAAGTCACCCAGTAAGCATCATGGCTGAATGGGCACTAGAACCCAACTTTCCTTAATCCCAGTTGTCCATCATACAGTTGGAAGATCCCAAAGGCCAAAGTGCTGTCTATTTAGTTATCTTATATAGTGCTTAATACACTAGAATATCTATGCAGTGCGTATTAAAATGCAGTCATCCTAAAAGCAATTAAAACATCACAACAAATTAACAAGAAAAAGAATCCCTTACAAATCAGGGATAGCCTGTGTGAACAAGAATGTTTTCAAGAGGTACTGATAACTTGTCACCATTTCTGCTTCTGAGGCCACAGGTGGAAGAGGGTTCCAAAAGGCTGGTGCCACCAATGGGGCTTGCTTACACATCACCACCTGATAACATTCCATTAGTCACAGAATGCCCAGAAAGGCCTCCTCAGAAAATTTTGATGGTCAACCAAGGGAGAGGAGAATGGTCAGCTAGGCATCATGGTTACCAAGTTGTTTAGGGCACTGCATGTCAACCACAAAACTTTGAACCTGTATTGTTAGCTAGGAGGCAGCCATAAGTTGTTCTAGCATGAACCCAGCAAAGACGAGCATGCCATGCTTATGCCATGGAAGCAGTTCAGCACAGACAAGTTAAATAATTTTATGCAATATTGTATGGATCTCCCTTAGCTTTGTGGTAAGTTCTGTTTTGTGAAGCACTGTAGCTTTCACTTCATACATGAACCATTTGGTGGTGCATTCTTGTTCAGTTAGTTCCAAGACACCTCCTTCCTTTAATTGGTGGTGACTCTTGAGCTTAAGGAGTTCATACTTAATCACTTTGGGCATGTTGGTCCTGTAGGCAAGTGATGAAGTAGCTTCTGTTCTTGTGGGATCTTGCTGAATTATTTTGAAATCTGGGGAATCAGTCTTCACACAAACTGATACATCATACATGTTAACAATTTAGACAGGTGAACTTTCTGTAATACTGGCTCTTCGGATACTGCACTGTGGACTAGAAGCTGGGAGATGGAATTGAGTGAAGTTTGCCAGTTGCCCAAGTGCAGAAAGGAAGCGGTACTTCCGTGTGTCGTCTGCCCATGGATGCAGCAATGTATGGCAAGAGAGACAGGATCTCTGAATTATTCAAGTAACTGGGCAAGCTCACAGTGTTTGAATAACAGCAAGCACTGTCAGTTGCCTAGGCAACATATGGAAGCTCATCCAGCTTTTGGAGCTCTGCTACAGAAGTCAAGTACAGTGTCCAAAGGCAGGCAAGCAATAAGTCACAGAAGAAAACTAAGAAAACGTGCACTGTTGTTTTTGAGGATCTTTGTGGGCATTTTGAGCCCCACGGGTAGCACAATTCCACAGGAGATTATTTTCTTGGCAATACTTAGGACAATGTTCATTTTTGGCAGTTTTGTGGTCTGTTTTAATAGCTATAATTCTTATTTTGGCATAAAGTTAAATAATGACTTTGCAATGTTACTCAAGTGAAAGAGCATCTCTTTTGCAGAAAACCTCGAAACATGCACAAGCATCAATGTTTGGATATACAAAAGGGCAAGCAGCTCCAGCCATTGATCCGTTCAGCATCCATCTGACTGTCAGGATAGCCTGATTTGAAAACTGAGGTGTATTATGTGATTAGCCACTTTCTTTGTTTCATCATCTGAAGGTTTTCCTACCATGTTGAGCAACATTTATTCATCATAATGAAAACAACTTGAGGAATCAGCTAAGCTAGTATGAGAGAGTCAAGCCAAGTGTGACAATCTGCATGCAGCTTAAAAACTTGATTAGAACCTTGCCACTTCACTTTCTTCACAGAAAGTTGGTTAGAGGGCTGTTGTGATCCTTTCTTCTCATCCCTTTCCCACCAGAAATCGTTTACCCCAAAGCTGCTATTTCATCCTGAACATGCTTTTGCACAAAACAACTCTGCCTTTTGCATGTCATTGTAGTTGCCCTTATAGGGCAACAGGCACATTGCTTCCAGGGGGTGTTCCTACAGAAATAATGAGGGCACTGCAAAGCTGAGAATAAAAATTAGACCTGCTTCCTCTCAGCGCACTCACTCTGCTTCCAGCACCCACATTTTGCTCCAGCTCATGAGATGATACAGGTGAGTGCTGGTCCCATTTGGACAGACATATTTGATAGGCGAGACCCTCTCTAGGTGACTGACTGTCATGTAACAATGAACATCAATTGCAGTCATACAGAATTTACAAACCGAAAAATGTCCAGAAAACAGTGCTTAGTAAAAAGAATGAAGGCACAAACTTATGCATCTTTAGGCAGAAATGTGGGCTTTTCTCTGTCTAAACATGCACAAGATCAGGCCCTTAATCAACCTTTTAAAACATTGTTTAGCCAAACATACTAAGATCTTTTAATTTATCAAATCAGTCACCAAGAGTACATACTCCCCTCCACCTCCAATTCATTTCTAGCAAGCATAGATCTCCCAGAAAGATACTCTCCTTCTGTATCCATTGCTCCTTCAGGTGTGTTAGACCAGTTAGTTCTTTTAATGCTTCACTATCTTCTGTTCCAAACTATTTCTGAGAATCCTGCCTATACTTTTCAGCAAGTTTTGTTGATTTTTGTTGATTTTGCAGACAATATAAGGTCATGTTTTCTAGGCAAAATTTTAAGAATCAAAGTTAACAAATGTTTATGTTAGATACAATCCACATTTTAATCTATAACTATGGGATTAATTTAAAATTGGCTGCTGATAATATGAGATGGGTTTGTGGGGAAACAGACGGAGAGGCAAAAGAAGAACGGTGGGCGGGGGGCAGCAGGGGAGCAAAGATGGTTCCTTCAAAGGAATGTCAGTTTAGAAAGGTTGTCATGGTATTCCTGGAAACCACAAAGATGTATGTATCTACATGAGCTAAAAGGACTTAATGCAATGTATATTGTGACCCACATCCATGAATAAAAGATAAATGCCAAATTCTGGGTGAAATTCTTCACACTGGTGTTTATTTGAAGAAAATTACAGTTTGGGCTGCCCTACAATTTCCCTTAATCTGCTATATTATTTACTACTCTTAGAAAAAGAGGCTAAAATGTGATGCAATTTAATTCCCTCTGCATTTCTCTTTACAGTGGCATCCTTTGAAGCAACAGAATGGAAAAGAATATTCAGTATTGGGGGAGAAAGCATAGCTAAGACAGCTGTTTCAGAAGCAACAGATGACATATATTTACTTCTCACCACAAATGGGCCTAGCACAACTGAAAGATGCTGCTCTGAAGGCTGGATGCACATGGAAACATGGAAGCCGATTATGTGCTGCAGACACACTTTGATGTAGCAGCAGCCCCACCCCCCTGCCCAATACTGTTAGAGGAAATCAAGGTAATCTGCTATGCTCAGACCTCCAGAAATTGTTAAACAAGAAAGAATCCTTTTTGTTACTTCAGTGCTCCAGAAGAATACAAATATGGCTTAACAAGGAAAAATAAAAATCCAGTAACAGCACAAGATGAGCTGTGCAACCATGAAGTATTTAATTAATATTACACTTTTTTCCTAAATTAACCAAGATCTGAGTTTGGATAATAATTTTTGAACAATATACAGCTTGTAAATTTTGCAGGAGAATGGTACTTCGTGCACATCACAAACAACTGCATTTCAACTAAAATATTTGTAAATGTTGGGAGTGAGGACAAGAAAGCAAAACGATTGTGTGAGAGTGTGTCTCACTTTTCTTTCTTTCTTTCTTTTTAGGAAACATTTTGGATTCTTTCAGATAAAGACAAGGCCTCAGAGCCTCACACCTATGCAGTAATCAAACATGGTTAAAAGAAAAACAAACAAGCAAAAACAGCATCGTGAACTTGCTTGTGGATCTGTAACAGATGCTTTGTTTATCCAGTTGCAAGTCTATCAAAAAGAATCATTCCTGTGATGCTGCTTATCATGCTTTTAATTCTGCTCAGGCAGAACAGTTTGCCTTGAAAAAGCAATTTTTGGCCCCATTCTATCTGGCCAAAGAGCAGCAGAAAGTCGTTGTCGTTGTTGTTGCTGTTGTGTGTGTGTGTTTTAAAGCTCTTTTAATCAGATTACCCTTGGCGAATGTCCCAAACTCAGGCTGAAGTGCAGTGCTCGTGGTTTCTCAGCAGCTTACACTAAGCCTGCACCATGGAAATAATCTACTTTTAAAACCGAGGAAACAAATCAACTGCACTAAGGACATAAGTCACTGTCATTAATGAATGATTAGGCTAAACATTTTTATACACTCTGTATCCCAGTTTCATGATCTATGTACAGAGGGGGCAGGTGGAAGACATTGGTCAATGATTTGTTTGTTTAGTTCCATGATCCAAAGAATAATTTTAATATTTGCAGAAATTTATACTAATTTCCTTCTAAATTTGGATCTGCTCTCTCATAAACGCATGCATCAAGCTTAGATGAAAAGAAGAAAATTACTTGAACAAATATTTGTGTCTGAGGGGGTGAGGTAGCCCTTTGTAAAGTACCATCTAAAGTTTAGACACTGCAATAATACAATTAATAATAATAATAATTGCTGCTATGGTTCTCAATGTTCTCAATATCACATTATATTTTTTTTGATAATTATCCCATCCTAATCATTGACCTACCCTAGAAGCTCTGCCCATCCACATTGATTTATTGTTTCTTCTTTTATATGAACACTTTTTTTACTGCATTCTTTGGAAGTTCTCATTATGTTTGTTGTATTAGAATGAATTTGCCTGTTCTATCACACCTCAGTGATTGCTATGTCATATTTTAATTACCACAGCAATTACAATGTTTACATGTAAGTAATTCCCCCTAGTACATGACTCTCCAATGATGGAGCATGTGAGCCAAGGGTGCTAATTTTGTGCACATGTATCTCAAGGAGAAACACCATAGTCCTGGCCAACACCAGTGAATGCTGGGTTTCCTTATGTTTATCTACAAGGCTGACTTCAGATCTGACACAGATCTGATGTTCATCCAGTTCAGGGTACTAGCCTGCTTTATTGCTGAGTTTGGACATTGCGCAGAGAGGGTCATTTCCAAATTATGAAACATGTCATTAATTCTCAGTTTGTCAGAACCACCTCAACAGTAATATAGCCTGACAGTGGAAGGATTCATATTCATTAAATGTCATTTTCTTTGGATAATGCAGAGGTATTCCATAACAATATCTTCCAAGTCACTTCCAGCCTTATGTACGAGAGAGAGAGAGAGAGAGAGAGAGAGAGAATCACACAAGGCAACTCACTGGAAAAAGTACAAGAGAAGCAGCGATGCAATTACCTGGCTTAATCCTTGCAAAAGACATTGTACTAGATGTGTATAAAATACTCTCCTTTCCAAGCATCTGTTTTTGCACTCTTTCGATCCCTCTGACTCCCCCGTTCCAAGCTCATAAATAATTCATAAGCTGTTAAATATGCAATTTCAAAAAGTGCAGACACCGCAGCACGAGAGAGAGAGAGAGAGAGAGAGAGAGAGAGGTTTGTGCTTTTCACACACAAAACCTGAACTGCACTTAACAGATCACACATTTTCCAGAATTCGAAAACTTTAGTATCTACCTATCCTTACACATCTATGCAGCAGCTTTTTGAGTATTACACATACATACACAAGTGTATTTTTGGCCGGTTTCTTGCCTAATGTCTTGCGAATTAATTGTGTAAAAATGCAATGCAAAAGAAATCTTTTATTAAAAATAAAAAGTGGAAGCTCAGATTCCGACTTAATGTAGATTTTCATTGCAACATTTTGAAACTAAAAATGTGTTTGGCTGCAACCACCTATTACGCAAAATACTATATCCTTCTGCTGGGCTTTTCTTACTAATAGCCATTAATATAATCCCCGTGAAACTTGTTTCAGAAGCTGCTTTAACATGAAGCGTAGCTCTTGCTTGCAGCTCTCAGGTTAAAGCTATGCAAATATCTAGAATATATGTGTGCATGTGTATGGAGAGAGAGAGAGATAGAGAGAGCAGACTGCTTCCATTTTGAGATTAATTGCTTGATTACAAGACTGAAACAAAATGGTGGATAATCTTTGAGCCCTAACCAGCTCGATTATGACATGACAGAGAAGGGAAACATATAAGAATGAAGATACTGTTTCAAGACTACTGGTAATACAATAAACATAGATATAGAAGACAATAACAAAAAGTATCATTGTGTATACAAGTGCACCGAACAATAGGAAATGCTACCTGGATCTAGTGCTGATATTGCTATTTTAGTTGTGCAACAGTTAAAAATAAAAATGGCTTCATTCTGTGAAGGGTAACCTTTTGCATGAATACTTAAATTGGGAACACCATGGGTAAGAAATAGATCACAGTATTTAATCTGGACTAGCTAGTTGGACGCCTATATATATACAGTACAATAATTTCAGATTTAATTAAATTACACTGCTGACGCCAGTCTTCCCAACATTATAAACATGATTAATTGCATGCTTAAATGAAATATAAAACTGCCTTTAAAAAGTAACATTAATGTAGAAACCCAAGAAAGGCAGCCTCTGATGGATTTATGAACAAGTGCCTACCTGTGTCTCATGTCACCTAAGAAAAGAGCCCTGCCTAAGAATGAATGCACCACACCAAAAATGAAAGCTTTGATAATACACTGTCCTTATTGCAAGACAATTTTGAGCACTCTGCCCAGTTCCCCAGACTGACATCTCGTGATAAGGCGTCCTGCCTTGCAAAGGAGTTCTCGCAATTTGCATTGTCATCGTTCAGAATGGCCCACAGTCAGTGTACAAACAAGATCTGACACACTATAATACTGGGATTCTCCTGTCACAGCAAAGCAGCTGGACTGTTATATATACCACTTTGCTTCCATTGTATTTCAGTTCAGAGCAGCAGCAGGACAAAGGGCCTGACAGGCCTAACCATGGATTGTCACCTTGATTTGTCCAGTCTAGCAGATATGCAGAAATGAATTATATTCTCCCTTCTATTAAGACAGCATAGAAACAAACAAGTTTACATACAACATATTCTAAATTATGCTATCTGCAAAATATCAAGCAGTTCTACAAATTCTGCAACTGGAAAAACCTAATAGAGAAAGGCTCTACAAACCTATTAATAATATTAATCCATATTATAGATTCTTTAAAAAATACTTTGGGAATGAGAGAAGAACCATCTGTACTGCATTTAACAGTGGCTGTTGATAGTTATTCTGATGTATCAACTACGGTGTTTTATCCAGTGTGTAAGATCCTTGGGGCATAGACTCTGACCACAATTCAAAGAACTGTGGGGCCAACACAAGACTTAAAGCTTGATTTTCACAGACCTGATACACAGTGCTTAGTGCGCAGCTGGGATAAACACAGGGTTGTACAAGCATTACCTGATTTCTGCACGATGCCCTTTTCTCCCACATGACAGAGTTGCATAGGGTTTTGCACATATGTGTACATATTCAGACACATTGTGAGTGATGTACATGTCGAAACCTATTTCCACACCTAGTTTATAATTTCTGGAATGTGGGAGATGCTTCCTATTGTGCATTGAGCATGATAGGCTATTTATGATTCTATTTCCCAGTCAAAGATTGTTGTGCACAGTGGTGGACGGCACACCTGCTGATATATATGTGGGTACTCTGGCTAAATGCATGGCTGGCATTGTCAGCTTTGACTGAATGGATTACTTATTGGAGGTGAAAACAAAAGGGATGTCTGGAATCAGTTCCCCTCCCCCATGCCTCAACCAAGCTATCAGAACTGATAATGCTAAACAGCTCTTTAGTAGTACGTGCATATTGCAGAAGCACCGTTCATGCAACACCCCAGTGCTCAATGCAAAGGGTTTGTGGTGCTCAGTTTTCACATAGCACAACTTTCTTTTGTGTGAGCGGAATGGAAACTGACACAGTAGAGAAATCCCTGTATAGAAACCTTTTTCTGTTCTCAAACCACCCATAGTAGTTCAGGGTAGCGGGGTTTTACAGGAAACACACAGGCAGACCCCAACAATTATCCTAAGTGATTTTGCAAAAGGATTGGCATTATCCACATTTACTGTCCAAAATGATATTCAGAGCAAGGTTAAAACTTGAATCTGTAAGTTACTTTTTAAAGATGATGTGAAATATAACTGATGCTATATAAGGCCTCCAAGGGAAATGTAAAAATAAAATCATGTTCTCTCTCTCTCTCTCTCTCTCTCTCTCTCTCTCTCTCTCTCTCTCTCTCTCTCAGTAAAAACATAACATGTCTAAAGAATCAAGTGATGTAAAATTTTAAGTAGCAGATACTTTTCTGAGAATGTACTTCCACATTCCCAATGTTACGAAAAGAGTGTTATGAAGACAGTTTGAAACATACAGGATCTTGAAGCTCTGGTTTCATAGGCTGCATCACTTCCTTTTATAAAATCATCTATCTCTTTTAAGTATTGTCTTTTTTATGTAATTTTGTGTCATGCACACAAAAGAATCTTTTGGGTATCATTCCATAGCTATATGAACTAATCTAAGCTATTGAAATAAATTGGATTACACACAAGCAAGCAATTATGAACTGATGCTTTGCGTGTACAAAAACTGACTTCCACCACTTATTAACAAAGGTGAATTCCTCCAGTAAATAGGAAGTATACAAAATAAGGAAAATTGTAAAAATATAAAATGCTATTCAATTTATCTTTTTAAAAAAGACCGAGTTTTCAATAACCAGGCACTTGTTAAGAATATGAAATTCATAATGAGAGTCATCATTTCACATACAGTTTTCTCTTGCACTACTTTAAAAATACTGTGTTTATACATCTTTTTATTTATGAGGTAAGGCTTATCAGAAGATGCACAGCTACACATTATAATAATGTCTTCGTTTCCAGGCGTGCAGTATTTTAAGCAGCCATGGAAGGCTAAGCATATGTAACATTTGTTGGATCTCAGCAATGAATTGTAAATTGAGTGGTATTGCAACTGTATATACATTTCGCTCTTCCATTCCATGTATACCTAGTTCTATCAATAGCAGTTAGACTTATACCAAAATGCTACACACTGCCCTTCTCTTTCTGAATTATACAAGATGAGTTATAGTATGACAAATAAAAATAAAAGCTTACCCAGTTATGGTAATGCTTACGTGTATCCATCAAAGAGCTATATATTCATGGCAAAGGTTTCAGCCCAAACAAAAGCCCTCCACTATATTTGTTGATGAACATATATGTATATGTATGAAAGAAACGCCCTCATTCTTTCTATAGCAGAATTGTTTAGCAAAACCTAAAAGCACCAGAAAAACCATTTATTGTCCAAGGAGAAAATTGTACAGATTTTTCTTTCCTCGGGATTCTAGGCAGCCAACCATAATAGCTCTTTGACAGTTCACCTGACTGCAGCAGAAATGGGGGTGTGATGGTTATGGTGGATGACAGAAAGGGGCCACTTGAAATGCTATTGTGCCATTTCCATAAGAAAATTTCAGCAGATCTCAGCTTTGTCTAGTTATGCTATCTCTGCTTTGGAGAATTTAAATAATTGTGCATGCCTCACAAAAAACAAAAAGTTGATTCTTTTCTATGATTGTTACAGTTTGCTTTTAAAGAAAGGATTTTCTGCTTGACTTTGGTGGCCTGCTCCTAGTGACAGCCAAACAAACAGAGTTACCCATGGTCCTTATTTGAAATGGTGGAGATGTTTGTTTTATTCCGTCTCTGGTTGGTCTTGTGATTTTGCCAAGGCATGCACCCGCATGCATTTTCATGCTTAATTCAGTGTACTAGCTGGATAGCAAGCAAATGTTAGCATCTTGTGAAAACAGAGTATACCCAACACATTGTGTGTTTAAAAGAATTTCATCCAGACAAAGGATGAGGAGGTTCTATTGAAATTCCACAGCAGCAGCTCCTGATGCTGGCTGGTCCTGTTCATCTAATTGGTTCAGGTGAAGCCTGTGGAACTCCAGATAAAAATAATAACTTCTCAAATGATTTTAAGGTCTGCAGGTCCAGATTATTAATCCTTTCATCATCTAAATTACTACTGCATAACTTGAGGACACCAGTACCTTATAGCATTGCTCTAATATGCATATGTAAATATTTAAACTAGAAGAACAGGTAAATACTATTTGTTTTATATTCAAAAGAGATTTTTTTTAAAATAACCATCAAACATGAGTTCCTGACAATGGCTGGAAAGAGGAAAGCTTTTCATCCCAACTATTCTATAAAAGCACAATGGTTATTAGAGTGATACACAGCTAAATCATACAGCCCTGGATATAGCCTATATTTCACCTACAATTCATCTATTACCCAGACTCTGTTATTAATCTTTTAGCCAGATTAGCCATGCAAACCAAGAAAGGGAAATGCAAGGATTAAGTTGCAAAAAGATGAACGGAAATCACTTCTCATTGGAGATAAGTATGACAAGCTCCTCTTTTTTTAACACTAGGGTGTCATTTCAGGAAATAGTATGGCAAGATATCTGAATGAGATGGAATCTCTTGCCAATGATGACATAAAAATGGATGTTCATTAATCCAGTGTTTTGGAAATAGCTATCCAATAGCTTTATGAAATCAATCAGCTAATCAAAGTCAGTCCTTTCTTCCCCCTTGAGTGTATTTCCATTTGAAAGACATTTTCCTATGATGTGATGTGACTTTAGGTAGATTAAGGTTTCAGACTATTCAGTGAACACATAATTCAGTAGGAACTATTGTGAAATGTTGCAACATCAGAAATTTAAAGGATGCTCTGTACAGTCTTTTCAAAATAACATGGACAATGTAATACAGGGTGGCTAACATACATGGACAGCATATTATAATAGACTAGTTCCTATCTGCAGATACATAGTTAATATTTGTAAGAATATTTAAACACAGTATTCAAAGTAAATATTTCATTATTTTTCTACCCCCAAATTACTTTTGTTTAATTAGTTATTGCAGAATTGGCCCTATCAGTTATAGAACTGCATTACTAGAAGGATTCACAATGGGTAACTGCCTATAGAAAGTCAGGTCTCATTTGAAACTATGATAACATGGGCACAAAATTTTGGATAGAATATTGAGTTACAGAAATGGCAAAAGTTGTGGGAAAGAAATATCAAGGTAACCTTAGCAACCTCATATAAAGAAAATCTTTATAAAATGTTTTATGGATGGTACTTATCGCCAAATAGATTAGCTAGGATGTTTCCAAATATGTCAAATGGATGTTGGAAATGCAAACATAAACCGGGTACTTTTTATCATACATGGTGAACTTGTGATAAGGCAAAAAAATATTGGGCTAAAATACATAAATGGCTTGAGGAAATGTTACAAAAATCTTTAATATTTAAATCTGAAGTCTTCTTACTAAGCATTGTGCCTGATGATGTTGATAAACAAGCAATGTATTTGATTCTACATGTAATTACTGCAGCAAGGATTGTATTCGCCCAACATTGGAGGAGTGAAGAACCACCCACTGATGAACTGATTTTAAAAAAGATTCTGGACTGTGCTGAAATGGACAGGCTGACATTGTCTCTGAAGGAGAAAGAGGATACATACTTCTATAGGAACTCTTTCTATTATTGGCTAGAGAAACGGGACTATGCGTAGATTTGGATATGTCTATGGATTGCTATAAAAAAAGGGGGGCTGCCCCAGCAGGTTTGATGTCTCTAATGACTGATGTTCTTTTTAGTTTCTTTTCTTAGTTTGTAAAAAATAATAATAAAATTTACTATAAAAAAAGAACTGAAATAAATAAATAACAAAAAGGGGAATGGTGGAGAAAGGGAAAGACAAAAATAATCAGATTTTAAAGTTTTCTGACAATGTTAAATATATTTAACAGATTTAACCGATGTATTTCGAATGGGTTATGTAGAAAATAATTTATTTTTTTTAAAAAGGCTAATTTGTTCACACTGTTTTTATTACAACTAAATATCTTCAAAACATAAGGTAATATAGCATCAATCAATGCACTATCTACAAGTAAATGTAGATAAAATGTAGGTAAAGTGTATATAAAATTGTATTTCAAACTTTATCCTGTTGCGTTAAAGGGATTGGTTTGGTGATTAAATTTTAAAATATTAATATTCAGTTTGGTACTTTTAGAAGGTTAATATCTGCTAAAATTTTGATGTAAAACTAAGGTTTTATATATATATATATATATATATATATATATAAACATTGATTAATTAAAACAATTCTAATTATTGCAACAGGTCAAGTTTTGCACTAAAGTTTATTGAAGGACTGCCAGTTTGAAAATAAAAACTGAAAAAAAAAAAAAAAGAAAATCTAAAGTATATTTGTTGGACTGGATCCAGAGTTGCTATTCATGGAACTCCAATCCACTCCAAAACAGTGGAGAAAAACTGGGGAAAGGCCATTTTTGCTGATTCTACTTTTTCCCTGAAACTCTTCCTGCCCCTTCTCACACAGTTCTGGAGGGTCTTAACCACTCACAGCAGTTTTTATGGGGACATAAGAAGCTATAGGGGAATAGGTAAAAATCACCTTTTCCTTTCCTCTTGCCAGAGTATCCTATGAGTTAAGTTCCACTTTTGTAAGCTCTAGATTAAGTGCTTTTTTTGTAAGAAAGAAGGACCTGTTAAATTTCATTTTCTAAAATGCCGAATGAGTACTGTAACTGATTTCAGCTTTAGTTTTCTATTCAAATTGCTACTGCTGGCAATATTAATTAGAGCCACTGCTTCTGAGAGGGGCAGTGTGCTTGCCTTCCGTATCTAGAAGAGGCTATTCTTAGGGTGTGCAATCCAGGCTGGTGTTGGCATTGTCCAGCACTGTCTGTGGCCCCTGCCGCTTTTCTGCTCCTGCCTGTTCTCCTACTCTCTCTAAGTGACAAGAGAGACTGTGTGTCTCCCAACGCCTTGTCTTCTTTTTCTGGGAGGTTGCAGATTGCGTCCTGATGGAGAAGCGAACAAAAAGAGAAAGGAAAGCATGGCAAAGAGGCTTTCAATTTTCTTTTTGACTAACTATGGTTATCTATATGTCCAAAGCATGAAATATGGTTATTGTGAACCATTATTTAGGGAAACAAGTCAGGATCATTACTCAGTGCTCTAAGCTTCTTTACATAGAAAATGAAACATGTAGTTCAACCATGTCCATTGCACCCTATTCTAAGGCTTAATGAATTGTTCTGTTTGCAGGTACCACATTTGGTGGGAATTTAGCCATTTTTCATGGAAGCAAATGTGTGCATGTTCCTAGGGGCTTCCCATTGGTCAGGGCAATTTCACTGGCTTTTTTCTTTCTGAATATGAAACTGGAAAAACTAGGGGGAGGGGGGGAATCATCTCAGTTCAGCAGGTGGGAACAGAAAATTACCATTGCTGTTGGGGAAACTTTAAGCCACACAAAACTTCCAAACTTTTACTCCCAAAGCAATCTTCAAAATTCCCTCATCTTTTATATCTTTCTCCCCAAAAAAGACATGACTTTCCACTCAGCACTAATGTGAACAAAGAGAGATACATGTTTCACATATTATATTCTTCAGAGCATTCAGCACCTCTTTTCAAATATTTTCTGTTTACCAGCAACAACAGCCCATGCCTATTTTCATTATAATTCTCAGGAAATATGAAACATAAAGCAAAATAATACAAAAAGAAATCAGACTTCAGTGGCTTCCAGTTCACAGGATGAATGTTTCCCATTCCCTCTCCAATCCAGCAACCACCAATGCTGCCCTCCCATAAGGAGAATGAAGGATTGCCCTGAATTGGGAGGATCGCTTTCAAAACATGGTATTTTCCTTTCTATCCACAAGCCTCCCCTCCTCATTTCACATTGTTTAGTTGGGTCAAAAACTCTTGATGTTTTTGGTGGATGATGAGAATCTTTACTTCCATTAACTTTCATATGGGCACAATCCTGCATATGTTTGGGAAAAACAATCCTCTGGGTGATTTCCTGTCTGGACCTACATTGCATTGCACCCTGACTTATCTTAGGATCAAAGCCATTGCTATGCATCAAATGTTGGCATTTCTCAGCTCCACTCAAGATTTGCTATGCTTTTTGTTTTGTATATTTTCTCACAGAATGCCAACTCCATGCCCTTACTATTCATTGGATTACTAGCATTATTTTTCCAGGTTTTATGCACAGGTTTTCTAACAAGTACTCAAGGAGGAATACAAGAAAAAAGAAAA
>NW_025335438.1:13802979-13838169 GCF_004798865.1 Varanus komodoensis | reverse complement strand
GAGCAGCAGAGAGGAAGGGGGGTGGGCCAGAGAGGCTAGAGCAGCCTGGAGGAAGCGTACAGGCAGGGCCACCGGCCTGAGGGACTGATAAGGCTGCACTCAGTCACTGCAAGCCCTTCTGGCTCTGGCCCCTTGGCAGAGAAGCAGAGCAGCAGAGGCACAGGCTGGGAGAGAGTGCTGAGTGGCCGGGGGACTGGCGAAGGCAAGGTAGGAGCTGGGCAGGGGAGCAGAGGGCCAGGAGCAGCAGAGAGGAAGGGGGCGGGGCCAGAGTGGCTAGAGCGGCCAGGAGGAAGCGGACAAGCGGGGCCACCGGCCGGAGGGACTGATAAGGCTGCACTCAGTCACTGCAAGCCCTTCTGGCTCTGGCCTCTTGGCAGAGCAGCAGAGCAGTAGAGGCACAGGCTGGGAGAGAGTGCTGAGTGGCCAGGGGACTGGCAAAGGCAAGGTAGGAGCTGGGCAGGGGAGCAGAGGGCCAGGAGCAGCAGAGAGGAAGGGGCGGGGCCAGAGAGGCTAGAGGGGCCAGGAGGGAGCAGAGGGATGGGGCCACCAGCCTGAGGGACTGATAAGGCATTGTCCCTTGTCTGCGTCCCTTAGCTGCGGCCCGGGCTGTCCAGAGACTCCCTTCCCTGAGACACAGAGATTTGTTTGTTTGTTTGTGCTGTGCTTTGCTTTGTTTTTCTTCCAATCTAAATTTAAGTTTATTTTATCCTTGTGTGTGTGTGCGAGTGGGTGTTTGTCTGGGAGAACTGGGCGAGTGAGAGGAACTGCAGGACAAACAAGGCAGGGGACCAGGGTAAGGTCTCAGAAGGGATACCGATGGCAGACCAGGAGATGGCCTTGGCAGGAGTCACCGGTGTTGCTGTCCGCTGTGAGAGCTGCGACATGTTCACCTTTCTCCCCCAGGAGAGGCAGGGATGCACTTGCCCTCGGTGCAAGTTGGGGACCATGCTAGAAGAGGAGGTGAGGTGCCTGAGGGCCAAGAGAGCTCTCCAGCACCCCCGGAGCAGCCCCCCTCTGGACAGAGGGTTGAGGGAGAGACCACAGGAGGAGCAGCTGCAGAGACATGGAGGTATGTCACCCACAAGAGGAGGAGGCCAGCACGGCCTCCTCCTTCTCCTGGCACCAATCTGGAGCTAGGAAACAGGTTCTCTCCACTTGGGGAGGCTGGGGCTGATGAGGCCTCTGGGGACCAGCAGACCCCCAGCCTGGGATGTCAGGCGGCAAGGGGGCTGCTGCAGGAGAGGTGAGAGCCAGGGCACGGCCGCCCACCAGCACCGGGAAGGTACGGCGGCGGGTGATGGTTGTTAGGGACACCCTGCTGAGGGGCTCTGAGGCAGCAGTGTGCTGCCCCAACCTGGAGACAAGGGAGGTTTGCTGCCTGCCAGGCACATGCATCCAGCATGTGAAGGACAGTGTGGAGCGTCTTGTTTGCTCCGGGGATCACCAGCCGCTCCTGGTGATCCATGTGGCCACAAAGGATATGGCCAGGCAGGGTGTGGTTGGGACCACCAGGGACTTTGAGGCCTTGGGAAAGAAACTCAGGGAGCTGAAGGCCCAAGTGGCCTTCTCGTCAATCTTACCTGGCGGAGATTTGGGCCAGGAAGGGACAGGAGGGCCTCCAAGGTGAACGACTGGCTTAGGGTGTGGTGCCAGAAGGAATGCTTTGGGTTCCTCGACCACGGCACTCATTTTCTTGCCAATGGACTTCTGGCAAGGGATGGGTTACACCTCACGAGGATGGGGAAAAGGTCCTTTGGAAATGCTCTAGCAAGCTTCATCAGGAAGACTTTAAACTGAGCCGGGGGGGGGGGTTCAGGCCCCCCAGTAACGTGTCTGCACTGGACAAGTGTGGGGGGAGGATCAGGGCTCTGGGAGCAGGGTTTTAGAGATACTTCAGGGACTGACAGGACTCCTTCAGAGAGGGGCCAGGTATTAGGGAGGATGGGAGGAAAGAGGGGGCTGGGAACTCCAAGGAAGGGAAGCAGTGGGAAGGAGTTGAGTTGCATGTACACCAATGCTAGAAGCATGGGTAATAAGCAGGAAGAGCTTGAAGCTTTCCTGGGAATAGGAGGGTATGATCTGGTGGGAATCACAGAAGTTTGGTGGGATGAAAGGCAAGTCTGGAATGTGAACATAGAAGGTATCACCTTTTTAGAAATGACAGGAAGGGAAAGAGGGGTGGGGGCGTGACTTTATACATCAGGGAAGGGATAGGATGCAGTGAGATAGAATGCAGCACAGATGGGGATTCAGTAGAGGCAGTCTGGGTAAAACTAAGAGGTTTTGACAGGGAAAGAGACCTGACAGTGGGGGTATGTTATCGCCCTCCAGGTCAACTTGAGACCCTGGATGATGTCCTGACAGGCCAGATTCTAAGAATATCTCGGGGGAGAGACACAGTAATTATGGGAGATTTCAGTCTCCCAGATATTACTTGGGAGACTCACTCAGCAGTGACAGCCAGGTCACCTTGCTTCCTAGAAGTGTAGAGGGAGCGTTTCTCACACAGAGGGTCCGAGAGGCGACGAGGGGGAGAAACATCCTTGACTTGGTCTTGACCAATAGGGAGGAGCTGATAGATGAAGGACAGATTAGGGGAGCTCTGGATGTGAGTGATCACTCTATCCTTTGCTTTGAGATCAGGGGATTGGGGACGTGCAGCAGATCGAGCACTAGAAGCTGGGACTTCAAGAGGGCCAACTTTGGCCAACTGAAGGCCAGACTGGGGAAAGTCTCCTGGGATAGGTTACTGGAAGGTAAGCGAGTTGAGGAGGGGTGGATAGCACTCAAAAGGGAGGTTTTGGAGGCACAAGCCTTGATGATACCTCTAGTCAGTAAGATGGGGAGGCGGAGGAGAGTGCTGCCATGGATGCGAAAGGAGGTGGTTAGAGGGATTAGACGAAAGAGGAACCTCCGTAGGAAATGGGTACTGGGGGAAATAGACAAAAGGGTATACTGGGAGGAGGAGGCACGTTGCAGAAGGATTCTTCGCAAGGCTAAGGCTGATTACGAGCTGAGACTTGCCAAGAATATCAAGAGCAACAAAAAGGGCTTCATTCAGCATGTAAATAGGAAGAGGAAGGGGAGACAAGTGGTGGGACCACTAAATAAGGAGGAAGGAGATCCAGTGACTGATATGAGGCAACAGGCACAGATGCTAAATGACTATTTTGCCTCTGTGTTCTCCCCAAAGCAGGATGGGGGATATCCACATAGGAGATTAGATCCGTATAGGCTGGGGACTTAGGGGCACTGATTAGAGTCACCCCCCTTGAAGTTGAGGGGCTCCTCAGGGCATTCGACATTACAAAGGTGCCAGGCCCTGACGGGTTACACAGAGAGTACTTAGACTGTTGTCAGGGGTTCTCTCACGCCCACTGGCCTCCATTCTTGAGAACTCGTGGAGAATGGGTGAAGTTCCAGAGGACTGGAGGGTGGCATCAGTGGTCCCAATTTTCAAAAAGGGTAATAGAAAGGACATGGGGAATTATAGACCGGTTAGCCTTACGTCCATTGTAGGAAAAACAATAGAAAGGCTCATATTAGAGAGAGATCTAGTGATGCTAGATAGGGAAGGGAGGCTGACAGCCACACAACACAGCTTCTGCAAAAACTGGTCCTGCCAGACAAACCTTGTGGAATTCTATGACAAGGTTTCGAGATGGCTAGATGGAGGGGATGCAGTGGTTGTGGTATACCTGGATTTCAGCAAGGCCTTTGACAAAGTGCCCCATGATATCCTGGTGGAGAAACTGAGGAGTTTTGGGATACACCAAAGCACTGTCCCGTGGATTAGGGCATGGTTGACTGACCGAAAGCAGAAGGTAACCATTAGCAGGAAATCATCGGGATGGTGGCCAGTGACAAGCGGGGTCCCCCAGGGCTCTGTCCTGGGGCTGATCCTGTTTAATCTTTTCATTAACGACATTGAAGAATGCGTGAACCGTCTGCTTATCAAATTCGCAGATGATACTAAAACTGGAGCAGTGGCCACAACTGAGGAGCAGGTACTCCAGATCCAAAAGGATCTGGGCAGACTATGGTAGTGGGCAGGAGAAAACAGGATGGCGTTCGATGTGGATAAGTGCAAGGTCTTGCACTTGGGGCATAGGAATGGCTGTCATAAGTACAGGTTAGGTGAGAAGTGGCTGGAGAGCAGCACTTGTGAAAGGGACCTCGGGGAACTGGTTGACTGCAGGCTAAACATGAGTCAGCAGTGTGATGCGGTGGTCAAGAGGGCGAATGCCACCCTTGATTGCATAGTCAGAAGTGTGGCTTGTAGATCAAGAGAGGTATTACTACCACTCTACACGACTCTGGTGTGCCAGCAACTGGAGTATTGTGTTCAGTTTTGGGCCCCTCATTACAGAAAGGATATAGCCAGGTTGGAGTCAGTGCAGCGTAGGGCCACAAGGTTGGTGGCCGGTCTGCAGAGGATGCTGTATGAGGTCAGACTGAGGGAACGGGGTCTCTTCCGCCTGGAGAAGAGGAGACTCAGAGGGGATAAGTTGGTGACATACAGGTATGTGAGGGGATGTCACATGGAGATGGGTAGAGACCTGTTCTCCCCTGCAGAGGAAGGCAGGACACGCTCCAATGGAGCAAAGCTCAGGGAGCCAAGGTTCCATTTGGATGCCAGGAAGCACTTCCTGACAGTCAGGACCCTGAGGGTGTGGAATGGGCTTCCACAAGAGGTCGTCGAGGCCCCATCGGTGCAGGTGTTCAAGGATAGGCTGGACATGCACATGGTGGGCATGTCCTGAGCGGAGCCAGTTGGTGCCGGAGGTCAGACTAGATGACCTGGGAGATCCCTTCTGACTCACTCTGTTTTCTATGTTTCTATGTTTTCTAATTTGATTAAAGAATTGCAGAATTTGAGTTAGCATAATGTCTCTGTGATTATCTGTTCTATACCAAACTTTAAGGATCATTTCATCTTGCAGCAGGTCTTGGCCACATCCTTCAGAGAAAAAGCCTATGATTTTATGCTATTCATACCTCCTATGTACCCTGCATGATCCTATACACTCTGTAATCTCTAAGACCGCTAGTATACACAGGGTCTATATAGAACTGTGTAAACTTATAGAATTAGAGACTGGACCTTCTTAGACATATGTAGCCATGTCCTTGGAGGAGTGGGAGGGAAACTGGAATGCAGAAGGAAACGGGAATGCAACAAAGCCAAGCTGGCCAATTTCTTGTTGCTTCGCCCCAAATTTGCCTGTCCTGTCTCCTTCCCAGAATGGGAAAAAGGAGGAAAAGGAGGTGAAACAGAAAGGGACTTGCTCATGATCTTTCCTGTGCAGACAATCCCACATCTCTGATCTGAGGTTCAAGCAGAGGAATGCCCTCCAAGAGGATTCCTCCTTGGACAGAGCCTGGGGCCTAAGTCCTGCTCACAGGAGCAACCCAAGCAGCTAACAGGGTACTCCACAGGCCAGAGACAATCTGATCCTCTCCTATAGACAGTCCTATGCAAACTAAAACTAAGTCCTATGGAATTCAGTTAGATTTTCTTCTGTGTAGAGGCATATTAGATTGTTCTCTTATAGTACAGTAATAGAGGTTGTTACTGTTATTATTCCATTGCATTTTAGCCTACCTTTCTTCCTCTTGCAAAGAATCCAAGGTGATTCTGTCCATTTTAGCCTCACAACAACAACCATGTGAGGAGGGTCAGGCTGAGAATCAGATACTGGCCCAAAGTCAGCAAGTGAGCTTTGTAGCTGAGTGGGAGCTATAACCTAGATCTTCTGCACCCCAGTCCAGCACTCTGAACCACTGCATCAATCTTTCTGCACATCCATGCATAATTTTCTACACCTTTACCATGTGTCCCATTGCTCACCTCTTTCTAAGCAAAACAAGCCCAGGTGTTGCATGTAGTTTCCCTTTCTGCACATATTCCACAAACTCTAAAATAAACTTTCTTAGGTGTGGAAACCAGAATAGTATGCAATACTCTGTATATTACATATCGAAAGGAATACTCTAAATATTCTAAGTGTATAACTTCTTTGCCTAAGAGTAGTATGATATTGGGAGTTTATTTCTGACTTCTTTCCTAATTATACCTAACAGGGAGTTTGCCTTTTTCACAGCAGCCATGCATTGGGTTGACATTTCCATTGAGGTGCTTATCATAACCCTTGTAAGCTGTCCAGAGACATTTTTAGTAATGAATGACATAGGAAAAAATTAAATAAATAAATAACCCATGCTCTCTCTTCACAATCTCTTTTGGGTTTAACCACCCTAAATATTTGGTGTTGTTAGAAAACTTAGCCACTTCATTGTACACTCCTAATTCCAAAACATTTATGAATGAACTGAAAAGTATTGGTCCAGAACCCTTGGATTGTACTGGGAAACTGGCTGAGAAGAGACAGGCAGCTCTTGACAGAGTTCTGAATGGATCACACAGCAAGGGCCAAGGACTCCATGAAGCTCTATGACCACAGGTTGTTCTAGCCTAAGTACAATGCAGTTCAGTCAGGTGAAACAAAACAAACCCTGCACTGCCTCAATTTCCCATCGAGGAGTTTCAATCATGCATGATACATTTAACATATATAATACAGCTGGAAAGCTTGTGATCCTCCAGATATTGTTTGAGTACAACACCATAATCCCTGACCATTGGCTGTTCTGGATTGTGCTGATGGGGCTTGGAGACCAATAACATCTGGAAGCCTACAGTTTACTTACCCCAAATACATAATACATAAAGGCTTCTGAATAAACTTTTATGTTATCATTATTACAAAACAAGGATTTTACTCATCTTTCTAAAATGAGTTGTGCCCTCTCAGTTGTCCTGCTGACAATATGAAAAAAATCTAATCTCTGCTTGTAAAGCAGATTATACATTATTATGTTCTTGAAAATTAGAATGTATTTATTGCTGCATTTGTTCCAGATATGCAAAATAGGCACCTAAACAAATGGAAAGGTTTTAGTCCTAGATTTCTTTTTTGGGTCCAATTGTAATTTGGACAAATACATAGATGAACCATCCCACATTTAATGAAAAACTACAAAGATTTCCATTTTTGCTGCAAATCATCAAACAAGAGAATTGAAATAAGAATTTGTAATAGCTTGGAATGCAGTGCATTGTTCTGCATATATCTGGCCTGCATATCCATTTTGATTTTAACAAATTAAAAGAACTGCTTTCAAACTCCTGATATCTTTGATCAGAAACAGTCCAATCCCAACCCATCAATAGTTGAATTTGCACATTTGGGCCATACTAAGCAACTCCAGGTCAATATCATCGTAGCGTGCAGTGCTTTAGTACAATAGGTTTGGATGTAGAAATACACTTATTGACAAATGGCACACAGTTATGTATGTTTCTCAGCATTCCCTATCCATGTTTCTGTCTGGACAAGTGCAGGATGGTACTGTCAAGGCATACAGCCTGGTATGCAAACAATCCACACATTCGAGAGCAATAAAACTAAAGTCCTTTAATGCTAGTTGTCTACAAGATTTACAACTCTATAGATAAGTTCCCTAATAGCGGTCCTTGCTAAGTAGATGCTAACTCTCTAATGGCTTCTCTTCCCAAGCCCACATGGGATCACTCTCCCAAGTCACACCTTTCCTCACTCTTACGTGATAAATTTTGCCGCTGTTCATATCTACGTAAAATTCGTCTGTTTTCGGCTTTTGAGAAATCCACGACACCTACTGTGTCTTCTGTTTCCAGCTCAGGGAGATCAGCGTCAGAGGGGGAAGAGGCAGTTTGCCCTGCCTCCTTCTGAATAGAACTTGCAGCTTCTTTCTCATGACTCTCTGTCTCTGATAAAGGTCCAGGTGTTTGCTCAACGTGCTGGGGGTCAGAGGAAGACACAGCAGCTGGCTCAGCTGTCCTTGCGCTGGGTTGTGGAGTCGACTCTTGGGCACTGGGTGTCAAGTGCAAGTCCTCCTCGTGAGTCACTGTTTCTGTCGGGGCTTCATGCACGACACTACCCCCCCTCCAGGACCTCCCCCTTCTCGATGAGGATGCGGCCGTGAGCTCTCTGGCTTATGTGGGAAACGAGCATGGAATCATCTTAGGAGGATAGGTGCATGAATGTTGGAGGCGGGTTCCCAACTTCGTTCTTCAGGTGGGTAGCCTTTCCAATGTATGAGATATTGTAGGCATCCTTTCCGGAATCTAGAGTCAAGGATCTCTTCGATTTCAAATTCTTCTTCTCCGTCAACTATAACAGGTGGAGGAGGAAGGAGTTGGGTGCGGAGGGGGTGTCGTTGCGGAGTTGGAGAGAGCAATGATTGGTGAAAGACCAGGTGAATTTTCATGGAGGAGGGCAGGGTTAAGCAGAAGGCGACGGGATTGATTTGAGCAGCAATGCGGAATGGTCCAACCTGTTTGTGGGCTAATTTGCGAGAGGGTACGGAAAGGGGAGATAATCGGTGGATAACCAGACCCAGTCGCCAACATGTAGGGTAGGTCCGGGCTGTCTTCATTGATCAGCGACTTCTTTGTAGATCGACTTGACTTTGTCTAATTGTTGTTTAAGAATGGACTGCACCGAGGCTAAATCACTGAGGAAATTCCCAGCGGCAGGGACAGATGACGAGGGAAGTGATGAAAGAAAAGCTCGAGGATGATAACCGAGGTTGGCGAAGAAAGGAGTGTGATGGGTGGAGGCGTGGACAGAATTGTTGTATGCGAATTCTGCTAGTGGGAGGAAGGAGAGCCAGTCATCCTGTTGGTAGTTAACGTAACAGCGAAGGTATTGTTGGAGAGTGGCATTGAGGCGTTCTGTTTGACCATCAGTCTGTGGGTGATGGGCCGAGGAGAGGTGGAGGTCAACTTTGAGTAGGGTCAAGAGTTCCCGCCAAAATCGGGATGTGAATTGACTGCCTCTGTCTGAAATTAAAGCGAGGGGCCACCCATGTGCTTTATAAATATGGTGGATGAAAAGGGAAGCGGTGGTCTTGGTGGAGGGTAGTCCTGTGCAGGGAATAAAGTGGGCCATCTTTGTAAAAAGGTCCGTGACAACCAGTATGGTGTTGAAGCCGCTGGATCTGGGTAAATCAGTAATGAAGTCCATCGAGATGGTGTGCCAGGGTCCGGGAGGGGTTTCTATCAGCTGGAGTAGTCCTGGTGGCTTTCCCTGTTGTCGTTTGGCACGGTGGCACGTGGGGCAAGAAAGTACATATGTTTTGACGTCATGGTACATGCGAGGCCACCAATAGTTTCTAGAGAGGGTGTGCAGTGTTTTGTAGACCCCGAAATGGCCTGCGGACGGAGAGTCATGACATTGCTGTAGTATTTGTTCACGAAGTGAAACTGGAACATAAGGGACATGATTGTAGAGCAGGATGTCATCCTGAATGAGAAGGGGTTAGGAAAGGAGTTATTCCCTCTTTGGTCTTTTTTCATGCGTATGAAGGGGTCGGCGTGTTGTGTGTGTCGGATGTCATTGCTGTATGAAGAAGAGATGGAGGTTGCGGCCGCGATTTCAGGTTGCAAGATAGGGGCAGGTTCGGGTTGTTCTTTGTTGTTAGGGAAGTATTCAGGTTTTCTGGATAGTGCGTCAGCCAGAAGGTTTTTCGAAGGGGGTATGTACTCAATTTGGAAGTGAAAGCGGGAGAAGAACAGAGCCCATTGTGCTTGTCTTTGGTTAAGTATTTTGGCAGAAGTGAAGTGGACAAGGTTCTTGTGATCTGTTTGGATGAGGATCTTGTGAGAAGAGCCTTCAAGTAAATGTCACCATTCTTCAAGAACGGCTTTGATCGCTAGCGGTTCTTTTTCCCAGATCGTGTAGTTTCGTTCTGAGTTGGATAGTTTGCAGGAATAGAAAGCCACTGGTCTGAGGTTATCGGTGGATGTGTTTAGCGATTGTAAGAGGACAGCTCCAATGGCTTTCTCAGAGGCATCAGTCTGTAGCATGAAAGCTGCGGAAGTATCTGGATGGATAAGTTGGTGTTCTGAAGTAAATTGGTGTTTCAAAGAGATAAAAGCGGCTGTGGCGTTGGGTGGCCAATTGAGGCGGCACCCCTTGTCCTTCAAGAGGTCAGTCAAAGGTGCAGTTAGACGAGAGAAGTGTGGTATGAATCGGTGATAGAAGTTCACAAAACCCAAGAACTTTTGAAGTTCTTTTTTCGTTCAAGGTGGTTGCCAGGATACTACTGCTTGTATTTTGTCTGGATCCATCTGTAGCCTGTCTGGGGAAATGCGGTAGCCCAGGTACATGAGGGAAGTCATGTGGAATTCGCATTTCTCTAGCTTCTCACATGCGTTGGAGGATGGCTTGTACGTGGTGAACGTGAGATTTGGGGTCGTTGGAGAAGATCAGCAAATCATCCAGGTAGGCAATGAGGAAATCATCAAGGAAATCGTGGAAGATTCAGTTTATCAGTCTACAAAATGGTTGTCCCAAATTTAAAAGTCCAAACGGCGTTACGCAAAACTCGTAGGTGCCAAATCTCATTGAGAAGGCCATGACATGCTCGTAGCCAGGGCGTATGCGCAGTAAACTGTAGGCGTTGCGAAGGTCTAGCTTGGTAAAAATGCGTGCTTGGCCTAGTCATTCCAAAATCTCCGAGATGAGTGGTATGGTGTGCCTATTTGGAACGGTAATTGCGTTCAGGCGGCGGGAGTCAATGCAGACCCTAGGTTCTTCAGAATTCTTCCGAGGTAAGATGATAGGAGTTGCTGAAGTGGGTGACAAGGAAGGGCGTATGAAGCCTTTTTTTTACATTGGTGGATATGAAGTCTTTGATGATTTGGAGTTCCTTAGGTGACATGGGTCGTAGTTTGCTGACTAGGAGGGTCGCTCCTGATTGTATGTGAATCTCCATGTCACATGAGCGATGCAGTGGTAGTTTGTCAGCCTCTTGAGGGTCAAAAACATCCCAGAAGTCTTGATATTGCGGGGGAAGGGCTGTGGTAGAGGGAGGGGAGGAGGTGGGAGGTGTTTGGGATGTAGGACTATTACCGTGTTTTGAGCAAAAGTTAGAGCTGAAGTGTATTTGCCCTGAGTCCCAAGATGCTGAGGTCTGTGTCTGATTAACCAGTCCATGCCCAGTACTAAAGGGTATTGTAGGTCCTTCACTAGTAGGAAAGCTGTTTGTTCAGTGTTTCCCAATTTGTAGGGTGAGTGGTGAAGATTGGAGAGAGGAGGGGCACCTTGCAGGGGACGTTTTTGAATGGAGTCCACCTGGAGCGGGGTTGCTAGTGTTGAAGTAGCGAAACAATGCTTTTGAGCAAATTCCTCATCCATGAAGGAAGCAGTGGCGCCACTATCAATGAGTGCTGTGGCTCGAATTGCAGGTTGTAAGTGTGCTTGCAATGTGATATCCAGCAGGAGGTGTCGAGCTGTGGAAGTCCTTCCCAGGGTTTGGCACCCTTCTGATATATGGGCGGGTCCCAGTGTCACGGTGCTTAACGATGCTGGGACTGGAAGTTTCCTGCCTGCTTTTTCAAAGGGCAGGACCACGCCATATGGCCGTTATGTCCACAGATAAAGCATTGTCCGGCAGTGCGGCGGTAGGTTCTATCTCCCCTTGGAATGCGAGGCCCGGCTGCTCCCAGCTGCATAGGCTCCGGTTCCGGCTCTGGCTGGGGTGTTGCTATGGCAATGTAGCTCTCTGGTGGGAATTGCTGGGGGCTGGCTTCTGCGCATGGGAACCATCTTGCTTTAGTTGGCTGTAGGCCAGCATGGCATTCCTGCTTACTGAACCGTGCATCTATCTGGATCGTTAAAGTCATTAATTCCTGCAAGTTTGTGGGCATTGAAGTACATGACAAATCATCCAAAACCTCCTCCCTCAAGCCCTCACGGTATTGCACCATCAAGGCTTCCTCATTCCACCCTAAATCATTCATGAGAAGCTGGAACTTGGTGGTGTAATCGGTGGCTGAGGTATGTCCCTGTTTCAGATGCTTAATCTCCCATATGGCTATTTCTTTGGAAGCTTCAACACCAAGGAACTTCCCCAGGACATTAAGAAATAGATTAGCATCGTTTAGTATAGGGTCTTGAGTGATAAGTCTCACAGTTGCCCAGCGGGCAGGGGCCTCCGTGAGTTGATTTATTAGAAATCCTACCTTCATCTTTTTGTTGGGGAAGTCAGGAAGATGTAGATTGATGTAGAGTTCACATTGTGCTTTGAAAGTTGTAAATCCTTCTTTCTTGCTGTCGTATTTTGGGGGGGGGGCTTCAAGAGGGCATCTACACAGTGTTAGTTCTTGATTTTGCTTTGAAGCAGTAGCTGTTTGTAGTTTAGCTTGAAGGTTATCTAGCTCAATTTGCATTCCATCCATCTGTTGTGTTGCTTTGGCATACTTATTTCTTAAGAAGGTATTTTCATCTCTTAAAGCTTGAAGTTCTTGAATGGTAGGAGCAGGCGACTGCATTGTTGTTGTTTAGCAGAAGTTTAAACCAAAATTTCTTCTGGATGGCGAAGGAGGACTAAAGAAAAAAAAATTTTTCCTCTGCTGTGTGTGTGGAGGTGTTTAGAGAGTTAACATACTGTCAAGGCGTGCAGCCTGGTATCCAAACAATCCACACATTCGAGAGCAATAAAATTAAAGTCCTTTAATGCTAATTGTCTACAAGATTTACAACTCTATAGATAAGTTCCCTAATAGTGGTCCTTGCTAAACAGATGCTAACTCTCTAATGGCTTCTCTTTCCAAGCCCATGTGTGATCACTCTTCCAAGTCACGCCTTTCCTCCCTCTTACGTGATAAATTTTGCCACTGTTCATATCTACGTAAAATTCGTCTGTTTTCGGCTTTTGAGAAATCCACGACACCTACTGTGTCTTCTGTTTCCGGCTCAGGGAGATCAGCGTCAGAGCGGGAAGAGGCAGTTTGCCCTGCCTCCTTCTGAGTAGAACTTACAGCTTCTTCTTTCTCATGACTCTGTCTCTGATAAAGGTCCAGGCGTTTGCTCAATGTGCTGGGGGTCAGAGGAAGACGCAGCAGCTGGCTCAGCTGTCCCTGTGCTGGGTTGTGGGGTTGACTCTTGGGCACTGGGTGTCAAGTGCAAGTCCTCCTTGTGAGCCACTGCTTCTGTCGGGGCTTCATGCACGACAGGTACCCTAAGTTGAGGAAGACTGAAACAAACTTGTTTTTGTAGACTGACTCATACTTTGACATATAATATGCAGACAGGAGGACTGGCTTGTCTTTTCACACCAAAGCTCATCTAATCTGTTTCCAGCAGTGATGAGGGCTATACCTTTTTATATACTTTTCTGACTGTTATTTTAATGTTTCATGCTGTTGTTTTATGTTTTACATTTTACCTTGTCAATCACCTTATCTAAGGGTGTGTTTGCATCACACTACTCTGTATCAAAACACATTCCAGAACACTATGTGATTAAAACAAATAAAAGAATGTAAACAATGCATTAAAAACATTTACAAACAAAATAGCATCAAGACCAAGGTCGGTCAGCAAGAAAAGACTTCCATGAAGAGGTTAGACTTGAAAGGCTGCATGCAACTATCTTAATTATAATTAATATACTAAAATATAATATAACCAGATATATTCTTAAAAAGGGAAGAAAGAAATGCATTGCCCCACGAAAAGGCAACAATTTGCATAAAATCTGTGCATGTTGATTTATAGGGAGAGGCACATTTGGAAATAACTCTAAATAGAATACAATACATATCATAGTGAAGGAAGACTCTGGCTAAGTGACTTGTATGCTTCTCAACAATGTTGTAGTGGATCCAGGGCTCAAGGGGTAAAAGTGTCATGCCCTTTTCATGAGCAAGTGTGATGATGTCATATTTCACACTGCTCAGCATTTTCTTTTTCCTCAGAACTTAGTTTTCTCACAGTACTGGTCGATGTGAACTATTTCCTCATAAATAAACAGTTGTGAGCTGTTGCTGTTATAATGCAAAGTATTTGGGGCTAGCTTGGACATGAGAGGGAACTGACATCTCTTACATTTCCAAAGGACCTGTTCCTGTTGGAATAAAAACTGCTAGAACTATTTTGTTGATGTGGTTCAACAAAACTGCCTGAACTTTAGACTCCCGGGGGGCATGGCTGTGGATTCTGTCACAATGAATATGTGTAAGCTTTATCATTATCCCACCCCTGCACAGTATGCCATCTAGATGCCTACTGTGGATGAGTTGGATAGACTTGAATGCCATTCAGTTACAGAAAGTCTTCCAATACAATATTTTTCTCTGTAAAGAAAACTGCATGACCACCCTATATATACCTCAAAAGCAAGATGATGTTCTTCTCTTCCATTTCACTTACTACCAAGCAATGCCTGGTAGATGCTTCATACTGGCAGAAGAATCAAAGTGTAGATGAAGCATCCACATTCTAGAGTTCTAGAGTTAAATCTGGTAACTCTTAGCTAGCTTTCTTCAATGTATGAGCTCAGTCCAATCAAACATGAACAAAGGAGTCCCATTAGACTCAACATAGACCCATTATCCTCATGGAAGCATCAGGAAGGAATAGAGGAATGCACATCTGACCATCTGACCATCTAGGTCACTCCATCAGGAGTGTTTCCAAGTTTTCCTTGGGTTACCATGGACTGAACCAGGAACCGTCTGTTTGCCAAGCACATGCCTACTACTGTGTTACAGTCTTGAACATTCCCCGCTAAGGGTCATCATGCTGCCTGCACATACACCACTGGTGGGAAGTAGTAAGCCGCCCCGAGGCTTCGGCGAATGGGGCGGCATAAAAATGTTTTAATAAATAATAATAATAAATAAATAGTTGAAACAAACATGGCTTTATGAAGCCAATGGAACTATGTCTGCACTTGGTAAGATCAAAATGAATCTTCTATTTGGTCTCCTTTTTTAAAAATCTGTCAAATTTAATTCTCATTTTGCATAAAGGCATCACAGACAGCACTATTAATTTTGATGAGTTAAAAATTCATCCCAGCATGGATTTGCTAAAGGTCCACAGTAAAAAAGGAATGAAAGGTAGGCAAAAGTTATAAAACAGATCTATTTAACACTAGTCATCTTAGAAAGCATTTTTAATTAGCTGTTCTTATTCCAGTTTAAAGACTTGAACAAAAAAATATGTCCCCTAACTTTTGCAATGAATTAATGTACAAGATATAAAGCAAATATAATTCCAGTCTGAGTTGAATAAGGAAAAGATGACACATTCTTTAATCAAATTCTCTAAGTAAATCTATACATTCAACAAACACAATCCTGATGATGGGATAAAAATCAAACTCTACGCATAAAACCAACCAGCACATTTGCACTAGACAAACTTTAAATCAGAGTTCCCTGGTTTTGGCTCTCAAGTGGTTGCCGGGGTCTAGTTTTACCATTAAATGGAGCATGCAGCTGATGGGAATGAAATCCATCCCCAGTTATGCCTTATCATCCCAGAACCCACTGCTTAAAGACTTTCTGCTCACCCATCTACATTCACATCTGTTATTATAGTGGACTGGAAGCAATATAGGGTGATGGTTGAGGTTTACTCTTGTTTCTTGCCTGTCTATTTTAAGATAAAGCTATTACACCTAACAGCCTAATTGCCTGGTTCATGATTGAATGTTGTCTCACAAAGTTCAGTTGATAGAGAGGAAAGTGTTGTCTCCCCACAAGGTTCTTCTCCAGTTCAGAATGGAGGTATCCAGCTCCAAATGCTACCTTATCCAATCCCAGAGGGAACAGTGAGTTCCAAACATTTCCCATCCCTGTGAATTGTGGCATTAGAGGAATATCCAGATTCTACACCTCAAGTGTGCTCATCCTATTGCTCTTCCCCAAAACAAAGCAAGGGAATTTGAACTCCTTTGAGGCTTGCAGGAAGTTGCAGATGGATAGGACTCCAGACCCTTTTGTGCTTCTAATGACATCAGGAGAAACAAGACTGAACCTCAGTTCAACACGATTTTTTCTGTTAGAGACCCCTTGGGCTAATACAGCATAATTTAAGCTTAATAAATAAGTTAACTTGAGCCTGATCTGACTTGAACTTGTACTATATTTCATGACAAGACTGTTCAGGACATAAGTTGCATCTCTATGCTGAAAGGCCCACATATATGGAAAAGAAAACAATGACACCATCCTATGTATGTTGGGACAGAAATAAATCAACAATCTCTAGCCAGAAAGGTTGGCTGTAGGATACTTATAACTATAGCACTTTTTCTGTCTAATTATACATAGCTCTGTGTTCTGAGACTTTTATGTTGTATGCTTTAACCACATAGAGATCACTTCACATTCACAATTTGGGAACAGCTGCATTTCATACAACTGTTTTATGAAATTCAGAGTTGTGCCATGAAATGAATGGAATTCAGAGGAAGAAATTCTGGCAATTGTGCCATTCTCTGAACTGCTATGTAACAGGAGTAATTGGGAGGGTTTACATATTATGACAAACCATAGTAGTTATTCACCTTTGTTGTTCTGTTGTGTCATCCAAAACCTTGTTGTGGTATTTCTAGAATGCATATTTGGTTAAACTACAGACAAAATCAATAGTCTATTCTGTGGTTTCTCAGTATATGATGACCATTTATGGCATGGTACCAAGGCCAGAACCAGAGAATCACTGGGCAAGAGTTGTTGTTCTTGCCAGGTGGCTAGCCAGAGAGCTGCCATTTTGCCCAACTATCAGAGGAGTTCCAGTTCTGCCTGCCTCCTGTCCTAAAGATCTTCTTTGGGAAAGGCGTAATCAATTAGCTGGTCTATATTGGGAAAGAAGCATTGCCACTTAGTGGATTGTCTCCTTCCACGTGAGCTACAGGGAAGCCCTTCGCCTGCACAAGAGTATGGGTGAGAATTAACTGAGAAGTGGTATCTGGTTGGGGACTGTTCCTCTCTTTTGCCTGAATATGGATCTGGTGTGTATGTGTGTCCACACACACACACACACATTCATGGCATGTTTTCTGTGAGTTACATTGAGCTTTGGAAAGGCAAGATACGCATATTTTGCATCAATACATCTGGAATTCATATCAATACCTGTGCTGTTTCAGATACACATGGAGGCCTTTCAGCTCTTTGCATGACCAGCAATTCATGAGTCATGAAATGTGGCAAGGAGGAAAAGAAAACAGCCAACCTCTGCGCAAGTAGATAGGCACAACTATCCCTTGAAAGCTGTCTAAATAAATAAATATGATCTTAAGGAGTTCTCCCCACAAAACTTGGGTTCAGTATGAACCAGTTATTCAAGAATGGTTATTCAAGAATGATGCAGATTTCAGTGCCAACTGACTTTAGGATTACTCAGTTTTATTTCTTTTTGAGCCAGTCCATGAAAAATGTCAGCTTAGGCAGAATCTTTGGCTCTGGCCTCTTCGCAGAGCAGCAGAGGCACAGGCTGGGAGAGAGTGCTGAGTGGCCAGGGCACTGGCGAAGGCAAGGCAGGGGAGCAGAGGGCCAGGAGCAGCAGAGAGGAAGGGGGCGGGGCCAGAGAGGCTAGAGCAGCCTGGAGGAAGCGGACAGGCGGGGCCACCGGCCTGAGGGACTGATAATGCTGCACTCAGCCACTGCAAGCTCTTTTGGCTCTGGCCTCTTGGCAGAGAAGCAGAGCAGCAGAGGCACAGGCTGGGAGCGAGTGCTGAGTGGCCAGGGGACTGGCGAAGGCAAGGTAGGAGCTGGGCAGGGGAGCAGAGGGCCAGAAGCAGCACAGAGGAAGAGGGGCGGGCCAGAGTGGCTAGAGGAGCCAGGAGGCTGGGCCACTGGCCTGAGGGACTGAAAAGGCGTTGTCCCTTGTCTGCATCCCTTAGCAGTGGCCCGGGCTGCCCGGGGACTCCCTTCCCTGAGACACAGAGGTTTGATTGTTTGTTTGTTTCTTTTTGGCAGACCAGGAAATGGCCTTGGCGGGAGTCACAGGTGTTGCTGTCCACTGTGAGAGATGCGTCATGTTCGCCCTTCTCCCCCAGGAGAGGCAGGGATACACTTGCCCTCGGTGCAAGTTGGTGACCCTGCTAGAAGAGGAGGTGAGGTGCCTGAGGGCCGAGAAAGCTCTCCAGGCCCCCCCGGAGCAGCCCCCCTCTGGACAGAGGGTTGAGGGAGAGACTATGGGAGGAGCAGCTGCGGAGACATGGAGGTATGTCACCCACAGGAGGAGGAGGCCAGCATGGCCTCCTCCTTCTCCTGGCACCACTCTGGAGCTGGGAAACAGGCTCTCTCCATTTGGGGAGGCTGGGGCTGATGAGGCCTCTGGGGACCAGCAGGACCTCCAGCCTGGGACGTCAGGCGGCAAGGGGGCCGCTGCGGGAGAGGCGAGGGCCAGGGCACGGCCACCCACCAGCACCGGGAAGGTACGGTGGCAGGTGATTGTTGTTGGGGACTCCCTGCTGAGGGGCACTGATGTGGCGTTGTGCTGCCCCAACCTGGAGACAAGGGAGGTTTGCTGCCTGCCGGATGCACTCATCCGGAATGTGATGGACAGAGTGGAGCATCTTGTTCGCTCCGGGGCTCACTAGCCGCTCCTGGTGATCCATGTGGGCACAAACGATGTGGCCAGGCAGGGTGTGGTTGGGACCACCAGGGACTTTGAGGCCTTGGGAAAGAAACTCAGGGAGCTGAAGGCCCAAGTGGCCTTCTCGTCAATCTTACCTGACGGGGATTTGGGCCAGGAAGGGACAGGAGGGCCTCTGAGGTGAACGATGGCTTAGGGTGTGGTGCCAGAAGGAATGCTTTGGGTTCCTCGACCACGGCACACGTTTTCTTGCCAATGGACTTCTGGCAAGGGACGGATTACACCTCATGAGGATGGGGAAAAGGTCCTTTGGAAATGCTCTAGGGAGCTTCGTCCAGAAGACTTTAAACTGAGCCGGGGGTGGGGTGGGTTCAGGCCCCCCAGTAATGTGTCTGCACTGGGGAAGAGTGGGGAGAGGATCAGTGCTCTGGGAGCAGGGTTTTAGAGATACTGCAGGGACTGACAGGACTCCTAAAGAGAGGGGCCAGGTATTAGTCAGGATGGGAGGAAGGAGGAGGCTGGGAACTCCAAGGAAGGGAAGTGGGGGGAAGGAGTTGAGGTCCATGTACACCAATGCTAGAAGCATGGGTAATAAGCAGGAAGAGCTTGAAGCTCTCCTGGGAATAGGAGGGTATGATCTGGTGGGAAATACAGAAACTTGGTGGGATGAAAGGCAAGTCTGGAATGTGAACATAGAAGGTATCACCTTTTTAGAAAGAACAGGAAGGGCAAGAGAGGTGGGGGCGTGGCTTTATACGTCAGGGAAGGGATAGGATGCAGTGAGACAGAATGCAGCACAGATGGGGATTCGGTAGAGGCAGTCTGGGAGAAACTTAGGGGTTTTGACAGGGAAAGAGACCTGACAGTGGGGGTATGTTATCGCCCTCCAGGTCAACTTGAGACCCTGGATGATGTCCTGTCAGGCCAGATTCTAAGAATATCTTGGGGGAGAGACACAGTAATTATGGGAGAGTTCAATCTCCCAGATATTACTTGGGAGACTCACTCAGCGGTGACAGCCAGGTCACGTCGCTTCCTAGAAGCTATTGAGGGAGCGTTTTTCACTCAGAGGGTCCGAGAGGCGACGAGGGGGGCAAACATCCTTGACTTGGTCTTGACCAATAGGGAGGAGCTGATAGATGAAGTACAGATTATGGGAGCTCTGGATGTGAGTGATCACTCCATCCTTTGCTTTGAGATCAGGGGACTGTGGATGGGCAGGAGGTCGAGCACTAGAAGCTGGGACTTCAAGAGGGCCAACTTTGGCCAACTGAAGGCCAGACTGGGGAAAGTCTCCTGGGATAGGTTACTGGAAGGTAAGCGAGTTGAGGAGGGGTGGATAGCACTCAAAAGGGAGGTTTTGGAGGCGCAAGCCTTGACGATACCTCTAGTCAGTAAGGTGGGGAGGCGGAGGAGAGTGCCACCATGGATGCGAAAGGAGGTGGTTAGAGGGATTAGACGAAAGAGGAACCTGCGTAGGAAATGGGTACTGGGGGAAATAGACAAAAGGGAAGAGGAGGCCCATTGCAGGAGGATTCTTCGCATGGCTAAGGCTGATTACGAGCTGAGATTTGCCAAGAATATCAAGAGCAACAAAAAGGGCTTCTTTCAGCATGTAAATAGGAAGAGGAAGGGGAGACAAGTGGTGGGACCAATAAATAATGAGGAAGGAGATCCAGGGACTGATATGAGGGAACAGGCACAGATGCTAAATGACTATTTTGCCTCTGTGTTCTCCCCAAAGCAGGATGGGGGATATCCACATAGGAGATTAGATAAGAGGCTGGGTACTTAGGGGCACTGATTAGAGCCACCCCCCCTTGAAGTCGAGGGGCTCCTCAGGGCATTGGACATTACAAAGGTGCCAGGCCCTGACAGGTTACACCAGAGAGTACTTAAGACTGTTGTCAGGGGTTCTCTCACGCCCACTAGCCTCCATTCTTGAGACCTCGTGGAGAATGGGTGAAGTTCCAGAGGACTGGAGGGTGGCATCAGGGGTCCCAATTTTCAAAAAGGGTAGTAGAAAGGACATGGGGAATTATAGACCGGTTAGCCTTACGTCTATTGTAGGAAAAACAATGGAAAGGCTCATAATAGAGAGAGATCTAGTGATGCTAGATAGGGAAGGGAGGCTGACAGCCACACAACACAGCTTCCGCAAAAACTGGTTCTGCCAGACAAACCTTGTGGAATTCTATGACAAGGTTTCAAGATGGCTAGATGGAGGGGATGCAGTGGTTGTGCTATACCTGGATTTCAGCAAGGTCTTTGACAAAGTGCCCCATGATATCCTGGTGGAAAAACTGGGGAGTTTTGGGATACACCAAAGCACTGTCCCGTGGTTTAGGGCATGGTTGACTGACCGAAAGCAGAAGGTAACCATTGGCAGGGAATCATCAGAATGGCGGCCAGTAACAAGCGGGGTCCCCCAGGGCTCTGTCCTGGGGCCAATCCTGTTCAATCTTTTCATTAACGACATGGAAGAACGGGTGAACCATCTGCTGATCAAATTCGCAGATGACACTAAAACTGGAGCAGTGGCCACAACTGAGGAGCAGGTACTCCAGATCCAAAAGGATCTGGGCAGACTATGGAAGTGGGCAGGAGAAAACAGGATGGCGTTCAATGTGGATAAGCGCAAGGTCTTGCACTTGGGGCATAGGAATAGGTGTCATAAGTACAGGTTAGGTGACAAGTGGCTGGAGAGCAGCACTTGTGAAAGGGACCTGTAATTGTACAGTACAAGGCACTTGTACTGGTTGACTGCTGGCTAAACATTAGTCAGCAGTGTGATGCGGTGGTCAAGAGGGCAAACGCCACCCTTGGTTGCATAGCCAGAAGCGTGGCTTGTAGATCAAGAGAGGTATTACTACCACTGTATACGACTCTGGTGCACCCGCAATTGGAGTATTGTGCTCAGTTTTGGGCCCCTCATTACAGAAAGGATATAGCCAGGTTGGAGTCAGTGCAGCGTAGGGCCACAAGGTTGGTGGCCGGTTTGCCGGGGATGCCGTATGAGGCGAGACTGAGGGAACTGGGTCTCTTCAGCCTGGAGAAAAGGAGACTCAGAGGGGATATGTTGGCGACATACAGGTATGTGAGGGGATGTCACATGGAGATGGGTAGAGACCTGTTCTCCCCTGCAGAGGAAGGCAGGACACGCTCCAATGTAGCAAAGCTCAGGGAGCCAAGGTTCCATTTGGATGCCAGGAAGCACTTCCTGACAGTCAGGACTCCGAGGGTGTGGAATGGGCTTCCACGAGAGGTCGTTGAGGCCCCATCAGTGCGGGTGTTCAAGGATAGGCTGGACTTCCACATGGTGGGCATGTTGTTAGCGGAGCCGGCTGGTGCCAGAGGTCAGACTGACTTGCTTCTGACTTGCTCTGTTTCTATGTTTCTAATCAGCTGTGAAAACAAATTGCCTGAATTTATCCATATTCGCCTATGTTATTTGCAACAATTTTGTTGGTGGAGCACAAACAGCTAATGAAATGGTTCTGTGTGGGGTTATTAGCTATCTGATGGCTTATTTATCTTTGGCTTCCCAAAGTTGATCATGCCTCGGGTTATGTGAAATTATGGCAATACCAAAATAACAGTGCTATTAGTTTTGCTTTGAATTTCCTACAGGATGTTTCATTTGCTTAGTCAATCATCTCAACAACAGAAGTTCAGTTATAGTTCATGACTCCTGCATGCTATAATCATGACAATTCTGATCTATGAGCCTCAGATTCAAACCACTGGAAATCAAAATCTACTTCCTGTATTCATAATTGAGATAAGTAGCTGCTCTGCTTTTGCCTCTAGTTCTCAGAAGTCAATGGATATTGACTTATGTTCAGAGTATACTTGATTGTTGAAAGTGTTCCATTAGTTGGTTCATTGTGGCTCAAGCTGTGTTTTCAGAGCCTGGGATGATAGTCTTACTCCAACTTCTCTTTGGATAAAGTGGTACATAGTGGAATGGAAGCAGCTGTGCTTAATGAGTTATTATTAGCCTAAGGATGCCCATGCAGTGCCATTACATGCAACTAAAAAGGTATCAGTTCTTACCTACTTCATTTCTTATACACTCTAGAATGGTTTTAAAACTCCATAAACAAAAAATAACCAACAAGTTATTGCTCAGTATTATGTCACTGTAATGCCTCCATGACTCTTTGAGTTCCCTGTATTAATTATTGCATATGCCTTTGCATATGTCCTTGAACAGGCCCCATGTCAGGGTGAACATGGCTGGGTACCTGCTAAGTATGGAGATCCCAAAAAGGATAGCAAGAGCATCTTAGAGTTATTCCTCCTTGTCATCACTATAGCCTGCTGATTTACTTGCCTCTCATTTTAGCTCAGATAGTGAAGGTGAGGAGGAGGAGGAGCACTAGATGTAACTGCCTAGTTGCTCACTGGCTCTTTGCCTGATGATTAGAGAAAAGATGGGAAGTGATAGCAGCACATGAAAATGATAGTGAAAAGGTGAGGGGAGTTGCTCATTGAGTGTGTCTTGCCAAACCATCTGCAAAGCACGCAGTCATTGGGCATGACTACATTTGAGGCAGTAAAGCATTTACCACAATGTAAAGAGAATTTTGCCTACAGATTGAATTCTTGAGATGGGGGATGGGGTAAACAATTCAAATGTGGCAACAGCAAATGGAACACTTACTGAAAAACTGCTCTAAAGCATTTTCCAGTGCTTAGCTCCAGTGCAATATACAAGGAAAGAATCCTGTTCTTTGGCATTGAGAAATGCTAGCTTTTGTATGGCAGCTGCAGGAATAGAAATAGCCAGCAAAACAGAAGTCTAAACTTTGGAGAATCACTTTAATGGAAAAACTTACAAAGCAATGCAAGAAATTAGAGAAACTTTTGTGCTATCTGCATTAATTTTTATACTAACCACATTAATTGAATATGCAGTTCAAGAAAGAGCAAGCTTTGGATCTCTTTTAAGACATGGCAGCTTGTGGAAAATTCTTCTGGGATAAGATTTTCCCTTTTCCATTAAGCAATCTCTCTATTTTAAATATAACTTTCATGTACATGGCCACCTACCTATCTCAGCCATACCACCTCCAGACCTCCAGACTTAATGGAAGGCTCCTTAGTGTCACCAGCACTACTGGAGAATACAGCTAGCACCAACAACTTTTCTCAGTGCTGGAAAAACCCACCAGGACTACTTAAATCCTCAATTGGTACTAGATCATTCCTGGGACTATTTCCTAACTCTTCAGTGCCTGATGCCACTCAACTCCACAGTGAGCTAATGATGGTCTTCTCAAATTACCTGGATTCCTGCTGAATTTCATTATTACCCTCCATGGGGCCCAGCCTGAAGAAGGATAGTATTATGATACTATGTCCCCTAACCCTAAGCTGTCTTTAGAAGTCCAGGTGACGGCGGTGGCAAGGAGCACTTTCCTTCAGCTTCGGCTGATCCATCAGCTGCGTTCCTTCCTGGAGAACGATTGCCTGGCGACAGTGACACATGCGTTGGTAACTTCCCAATTAGATTTCTGCAACGCGCTCTACATGGGGCTACCCTTGAAGACGGTCTGGATACTTCAATTGGTGCAGAATAGAGCTGCCAGGCTGCTGATGGGGACTGGGCGTTGTTCTCATATAACCCCAGTTCTCCGTCAGCTCCACTGGCTCCCGATTGAAGTCTGGGCCCAATTCAAGGTGTTGGTTATGACCTATAAAGCCCTAAACAGCTTGGGCCCTGGGTATCTAAAGGAACGCTTGCGCCCATATATGCCTTCCCTCCCCCTGAGATCAGCAACAGATGCCCTTCTCCAGGAACCCTCTGTGAAAGATATTAGGAGGGTGAGTTATTTGTTTTTCGGCACCAGGCTAAGACCTTTTTATTTAAAACTTATTTTAATTGTTAATTTATTATGTAGGTTTTTTTTAAAAAAAATTTAAGCCAAGATGCACTGGGTTTTAATATTTTTATTGTATAATTTTTATATGCTTTTGTTTGTTTTTGTTGTGAGTCGCCCCGAGGCTTTGTTGCGATGGGGGCGGCATAGAAATGTTTTAAATAAATAAATAAACCCCTGTACCCTGCCTTCTGTCCCTGCCTTCTGTCCCTTCTGTTCTAACCTCACAACCCAGAAGCATCTTAGGTATCTGGGGAAAAACCAGTATCTAAATGGGAAAGGTTCAATTTACTAAAATCTATTGTTTTCAAGACTATCAGAAATCTTGCAGTTTTCATGATACATTTTTCTAAAGCCATCCAGATTTCTTTTTTTAGGGGGGTGGGGCAGAGAGAAGGATAACCCTATGCCATAGCAGATAGACTCAGACTCCTTAACCAATTAATCATAGAAAAGTAAAGTTGGAAGGGGCTAATAAGGCCATTGTACTCACAACTCTGTTGTTATTGTTATGTCCAACTCTTTGTTACCCCATTGATCAAAACACACCAAGCCCCCCTCCTCTGCCTCCCACAGTCTGCTCAAATTCATATTTGTTGCTTCAATGACACTATCAACCATCTCATCCTCTGCCATACCCTTCTCCTTTTGCCTTCATTCCTTCCCAGCATCAGGATCTTCTCCAATGTGTCCTCTCTTCTCATTAGGTGGTCAAATTATTTGAGCTTTAGCTTCAACATCTCTCCTTCCAATGAGCAGCAGGGTTGATTTCCTTTAGGATTCATTGATTTGATATCCATGCAGTCCAAGGGACTCTCAAGAGTCTTCTCCAACACCACAGTTCGAAGGCATCAATTCATTGGTGCTCAGTATTCCCCATGGTCCAACTGTACCCATAACTACCCTGAGTAATTGGTTGCATTGCTATATTGCTCTGTCAGGAAGTTTTTCCTGATACGAGGAGCATTCAATGCATTCTCGGTATCGGGTTGATTTGCTATTGATGTGGGTAATTTAATTATTTCATTAGTGAATGACACTATCTGAGGGTATACATGCAAAATTTCAAATAAGTGTGATCATTAGTTCCCTAGTAATCCTCAGTGAAAGATGACCGTGATGACTGATGCGACAATGTTGAAGAAAATCTAGCACCGCACTATGATTAAGTTCCTTACAAAACAAGGAAAAAGTCAAAAAATCATTCACAAAGAGATGATGGCTGTTTACCAGGACTCTGCACCTTCATTATCTACTGTTCAAAAGTGGTCAAGTGAATTTAAAAGGGGCAGAGAAAGCATTGAAGACGACCCTCGCTCGGGTGGGCCGGTTACTGCCACTACGAAAGAAAATGTGAAAAAAACTGAGAAACTTGTATTAGAAGATGACCGAATAAAAATCAAAATGTTAGCAGAGATGACAAACCCATCTGTTGGTACCATAATTACTATTTTTCATGACCATCTTAACTTTTCAAAGGTCTGTGCAAGATGGGTGCCACGAATGCTCATGGCACCTCAGAAAGAAGTGCAAGTTGAGTGCTGTAGGGAGTTTTTAGAGCTCTGTGGTGAAGATCCATCAAACATTTTCAACCGGATTGTTACTGGAGATGAAATGGGTTCATCACTATTACCCTGAAAGTAAGCAGAAGTCCATGCAGTGGCATAAAAAAGGTGCTGACCCTCCAAAGAAATTCAAAGTCACTCCATCAGCCAGAAAAATCATGGCCACAGTGTTTTGGGACTCAAAGGGAATTTTATTGATCAAGTACACGAAAAAAGGTGAAACCATAAACGCAGCATCTTATGCAACCACTCTGCATAATTTAAGAGAAGCAATTAAAGAAAAAAGGAGGGAAAACTGACGGCAGGTGTGTTGCTTCTTCATGACAATGCGCATGTTCACACGGTGCGTGTTTCGAAGGCTACTGTGCGAGACTGTGGTTTCGAAGAAATAAACCACCCACCCTATAGCCCAGACCTGGTCTCCAGTGACTACTACCTATTCCCGAATTTAAAGAAAGATCTTTGTGGAAAGCAATTTTCTGACGATGAAGAGCTCAAGGCAGCAATTAATGCACATTTTTTAGACAAGGAGGAAGGGTATTTTTACAGGGAATTGAAAAGTTAATTTCTAGATGTAATAAGTGTATTGAAGTTATGGGGGATTACATTGAAAAATAAAAATTATTTCAATATATTATTCCTTTTTCTTCATGCTGATACTGAGAATACATTGAACGCTCCTTGTATTCACCCAAGATCTGGTTTCCTGTAACTTGAGCCTATTATTATGTGTCCTGCACAATAGGATGATGGAGAAGAGATCTCAGCCTTCTTCTTTGTGACAACCTTTCAAGTACATTAAGAGTGATATAATATCTGTCATCAGACTTCTCTTCTCTAGGCTAAACATGCCCAATTCTTCCAATCTCTGCTCACAAGGTACTGTTTTGTCTCCTCTAAACTTTCCCCCCCATGTGTCTGTGTCTTTATTAAACAGTGGTGTCCAGAATAGAGGATACAATACTCAAGATAAGGCCTAGGAAGTGCTGAGTGGAGGGGAACTAGTATTTCATGTGATTTGGAAGTGATAAATCTATTAATGAAGCTCAAAAGAACACTTCTTGCAACCATATGACATTGTTGACTCATATTTAGCTTGTGAGCTACAGCAATTCCAACATCCTTCTTGTTTGTTGAGCCAAGTATTAAGCAGGAAGTGGGTCTTGCTAGAAGATCAAGGCAGAGAAAGGTTTGCTCAGGGTTCTACCTGTTTTTTAATCCTGTTTCAGGGATACATCCATTTCCTGAAGTCATTTCTATGCAAATCTACTAACAGCCAGTAAGAAGTCATGAAGAGTGGAACTGGCTTCATGCCATGCCTAAGAGTAAACCACTGTCCCACCTTCCAGGGGAGTTGAAAGGATTGAGCAGGGTGGATAACATCACAGTAACATGATAGGAGATATTAATGACATAGCAAGGGTGTGCCACTTCCTAAACTGATCCATAAATGAATGGAAAAAAATCCGACTCTTCCACAAGCTGCACTAATCTGCCCAGCTCCAAATACTTCATGGACTGCTAGCTTCCCACTGCGCTAGCAGCAGGTTCTCTTAGCATGTGGGCAGCTAAGAATCTTTAATACAAGTATCTTGTTTTATAAAGGGTTATTCTCTGAACAATTTATGAGGCTTTACTGACTGCTAGCTACAGTATTAGATCTTTTGCTCACAATTGGTAAATTAGAATTTAACTGGTACAATATGAAAGCAAATATATTGTAGCTACCTAATGCATTATGCATATATTATGTAGATATGTGCATATAACACACACTACCAACAGCACATCACACCACAATTCAACATGACACAGTACAACTATGTCTTGGAGAATGGTTATTTTCTATTTAATCTTCTTTCATTTGGTTGAGATATTTATAGCTTATGCCTATCAATCAATACAATCAATTTGCCTCTCATATTTGTGGTCCTTTCTGCTCTTCATGCCTCATTAATCACATCAACATGCTTGTTTTTAATTCACTAATTTAGGCCAGAGCCACTTGCAATGTGGAAGAGGTGAAGACTCAGAGTATCTTAGATAATTTTGTAGGTTTCTAATCACTCTTTTCTCACAAGTATTTGAAATAAGAACTCTCATTGTAGTTTTGTGATCTGGGAGATGTAATGCTATTGGAACTGAAGGAAAGACTATTATAAATAGCTCCAAAACAGGGCAGAGAAGCAATTTTTCTTTTATGGCCAAGTGAAAAAAACAAACAAACCAGATGCAATTAAGATTTGTCTGGAATAAGTGACATCTGCAACAAAATTTTGCAGTGTGGAATGATACTATTTAAGAGCAACAGTTGCCTAATAAGGGCAACAGTTAGAGATATGTATAAGCAATCAAAAATGCAGAAGGGCACACAACTTCAGCAATTAACCACTGTATTGTACTGGGACTCAGGATACCTGTGTTCTAGCCCCACTTGGTTAGGAAGCTCACTAGGAGACTGGGCCAGCCATCCCAACCTACTTTTCAGGACTGTTGTGAGGATGAGATGGAGACAAGGAGGATTGTATATGCTCCCATGAGCTCTATGGAGGAAGACGGGATATAATAAATAACTGAAAGGATCCATATATGCACTAACTGAAGACTAATCTGCAATAATCTCAACAGAAAATCCAAGAATGACATTCTTAGTTCCATTTTGGCTGCATCGTGACCACACCTAGTGAGAAAGTCATATCCATTACTCAGGCATAAACCTACAGAGACCTCTTCATGTATTCACACCATAGAGAGCTGGTCATCATTGTCCAGTACAGCCATCTTCAAATAAATAATGCATTCCCTTCTGTCCCACCTTTCTGCCATAATAGAACCTTTGGCAGTGTGCATGGGATTTCCAGGCAGTCTCTCTTATAGGCATGTCATGCCTGCTAAGCTTTAGTAATGTCTCTGCATCATGTACCTTCAGACTTTATCCTTTACCTTATTCACACTGTAATTGGTAATGCTGCTAATCTGTTCTGCTGCATTTCAGATAGGACAGAAGGTCTGGATTGCTGGACATAGAGTTGATGTTTCCTTTTTAAAATTATTTTTATTAATACTTTTTTCATGAAACTGAAACTGACATAACAAATAGTCAGAAAAGTACAAAGAATGCATTGGATATGGCACAGTTCAGTATTCTTTGATTGTCAATAGTATGGGCAAGGCATTTCTTCAATAACAGCTATCCAGAGGCATCCATGGGTGGCCTCTTTTTTAATATAACTGATTTTTTAAAAAATACCGTGCTATTGCTCTGCCCAGAACAGAGTAACTGATTCCAAGTTTTAGCTGTGACTTGCCTTGTAGCCTTGTTTTCCCTTCCAATCAGTGATAACAAAGTCTATTCTAGTTCCTGGCATATCTTTGTTGTTGTTTCAGCTTGGCATTTATCAAATATTGTTTTCGAGAATGTTTGCACTGCTCTGCTCTCCCACACATTTGGAAAAATGTTCCGGTGCTAGAGCAGTTGAGCTATCATTTTGCAATAAGATATCAGTATGTCCTGTTTAAAAGAACTGGTGTCAAATACCATTGATTCATTATTATTTCTTTTGTAGAATCCTTAACTTTTGCTGATATTGATTTTAATGGTTTGTTATGTCAAATTGGTTTCCCAATGATAGTCGCATTTAGTTCCTCCTCCCAGCTTGTTTTAAGCCCTGCTGATGTGCCCATTGATTCAAAAGTAGCCAGTTTTAAATCAAGGATCTATATCCTTTTGTATTTGAAGAAATCAGATTATGATCTTTTCAAAGGTGGGCACAGAATTGTTACTGAAACTTGCTACACCCAGTTATCTTTGGATTAGGTCAAGTGATTCCATGACATCTTGGGCTCAAAATCAAGCTGCCCTCTTTCTAATCCATTTCGCAAACCACACATCAGTGCTATACTGAAAAAATAAAAATCATATTTTTTCAATCATTCTCACTGAGTTTGATATAAAAGAAGTTGTTCTGAAAATATGTTCAAAGGAAAAGAAAATTTCTTCAAAATTATCATAGGTTAGGATGCAGGGTTTTGTGTTTACCTTATAACATGCCGGAGGAAGATGTGTTAAGTGTCCTGGCTTTTGCTGCATTATCATCTCTCTGACAGCTGTGGCTGCCCTCACATCAATTAAAACTCAGGGGAAGGTATTTTGATGTAATTCCTCCTATAAGTAATGTTCTCCAAGTTATGGAACTATCTCCCAATAAGGCCTTCGAGCCACAAATATTATTGTCTTTTTTGGCATCAGATTAAGACTTCTGCATTTAATGGCATTTGATGGGACATGTCACCTGTTTTAACAGGTCTAGCTTTCATTGAAAGTCAACTTTGTGTTTTATAGTGTTTATCTTCATATTGTACCTATGTTTATGAATTGCTGTGAAGACCCAGAAACCTTTGGCTTTTGGCACTATATTGTCATTCATTCATTCATTCATTCATTCATTCAGTGAATGACAATTACAATGACAATGGCAAGTTCCAGCTCCAGAAAGATTTTCAGATCAAGAAAGCCTGGCAGCCTAGGAGGCTTGAGAGCAATGGAGAAATGTGTAATAGAAAGAAAGCATCCTTATCTACATTGCAGTGGTCAGCCAAGCTCTAGAACACTAACAAAATCAATTCAAAATAATTATAAAATGCTCCCAGAATGAAAAAGAAAAATTGAAGTGTATTTCACAGCAGTGAAAAAACTTTTTAGGAAATTGGAGTAGATGTTCTGTATGTTGCAGTGTTGGAACATATATTTCCTGGAGGTGACTAGCAGTGCAGAAGATGGAAAATGGGGTTACAGTAGCAACATAGCTGATGGAAAAGCTGTGCTACAGAACCTAGCAATGGTGAGCACTTCCTGTGAGAAACTCTTGGAAATTTGCTTTTCTTCTTGGAGAATTTTGGGTAGAATTGTCCCTTCCTGCAATTGTATGCCCATTAATAGGAAACAGGGTGGAGAATTTCAAAGGCCATTTACATCTAGCTGTAGTCTAAACCATCTCAACTAAGGACCCTGCTTAATTGGTCTGTGGCTGAGCTCCAGGTTACCTGCCACAAACACAATATATTAATAGTGAATGCATTCATTGTTACTTCAGGTATTATTTTGTATTCCTGGCTGGATGGTAGTGATGGTGAAGGAATTCTTGTTCAGTTCCCAACATACATAATGATTTCCACTCTAGCAAGATTAACAACGACTATTCTACCACTGTGACTCCTTTTATGCTTAGCCGTAAGATTAATAGAAGTGGCTATGCAAGTAATTTTCACCATATTTAGGAAAATTAAAATTATTCCATGGACTATTTTAAAAACTTTCAACAGCATTTAAACTTTAGTAGTATTTAAAATTATTTAAATATCGGGTATGATTTTGTACTGAAGTTTTGTAAATATATTATGCAGTATTAAAGACTGCATAATAATCCTGCCTTCCCCATTATTTACATTATTCAAGATGTAAACATGAAAGATCTGAATTTTAAAACTAGCTATGTTATAATGCATATGGTTTTTAAAATACCCATGCAAAGCTAGGAGATGTGAAAGAGTTGAGAAGTTTATTTCTAGTCCTACAAAACCTGTGGTGTATTTTGTAGAAATACATGAAGATGATTTTTCAGGGTGATATCATTGGTGATATAAGGAATCGGCTAGTTACAGGATTTTTAAAAACAGTAAGCCTGCAATCCAGTACTGACTTGACTGAGAGTAAGTCCTATGGAACTCAGAGGGACTAATGTCTGTGTAAACATATACAGAATTGCACTATAAGAGTATAGTATAACAATCTAAAATTGTTTAAATGCCATACTGAATTGGATCCAAACAATAGGTTCGATCTAAGATGTACATTCCGAAGACAGAAGGGCACTGTTCATGGAAGGGATTTTCACCTCGTTTTGCAGAGTGTCCCGCCTCCTAGAAAAGTTCACCACATTCACCAAGATCACTTGACCCTTTTTGTAGCATTTGCAAATGTTTGGAGGAGCTGCCAAGGGAAGGAGAGGTTCCACCAACCAAGTTATATGTATCTAAAACTGGATCCATCTCATTGTGTCTACACTAAGTCCTGATCCGAGCCCTTACTTTAAGTACGTGATACTATTTAACTATGAGTTGGTTGCAGATTTTGTCATATTTAGAGTACATTTATTAAAGTCAAAGAGACTGAAGTTTTTCATTACTTACTTAGGTCCCATTTATTTCATTGTGTGTCCTTTAGAAAGGACTTATGCTGGATTCACAAGACATGATAACCCACACTAAAGGTTGTATATGTTAGTTGTTGTTGTTTATATGATTATTATTTATTCCATTGCTGGACCACCCAATAGCTATAGAATGCCATAGGGTTTTTTCCCCCAAAATATAAGAACTAAAAAAACAAATTGAAAACAGCAAAAACAACAAATGATGAAGAATACACTAGTAAAACACCTGAGGTGGATCAGCCCCTCAGTCCTTTCAATATCCATATATGTCTTTACATTCCTCAGCATGAAAGGCTTCTTAACCTGATGACAAGGTTGTCACCAGGCAGGTCTTTGAGGGAGGCAGGATGAGAAATTGATCCCCCACTTTACAAGTTAAAGCCAACACCCTGAATGGAGCTCAGAAGCAGACAGACAAACAATACAAATTGGCCAGCATGAACAGACCCCTGAGGAATTCCATCCTGGAAAATTCACAGTGTTGAACAATATTTCACAAGCACCATCTTCTGGATCCAGTCCTCCCATCTGGAGCAGAATCACTTCAACGTAGTACCTCCACCTCTCTCCCAGCTCATACAGTAACTCCAGAAGAATACCATGGCCAATTGTATTAACAGGCAGTGGGACATGCAAGAGTATCATCAAGGTCACAGTTCCTTTTTCCCAGTGTGGAGTAGTGTACACAGGGACCCAAGCTGTTTTCATGCCAAAACCCACTCGGAACCCAAGTCCAGTGCTGAGGGAAAAGCAAATAAATGATTTCATTTTCACATAGTATCTCTTTAAAATGTCTTTAAGCTTTGTTTTACACACACACTACAATCTCCAGTTTACTGAGTGATCACTATCATACTGCATTGATCTGTTTTAGCTGTAATCTTTAAGATCTTTAAAGTATAGTATATCTCCTTTAAGGAGATACTTTTATCAAACTGGTATCTCTGCTGATGGAAGGCACTGTAATCCAGTGAACATTTTGTTCAGGAGAACAAGGAGGAAGGTGATCTTCAGCCATTCCTCTTCCCTTTGAAGTACTCTGTAACCATTCCTAAATCTTCTCTGGAGAGTGTTGAGACCTCCTGTGGGAGGTGGTGAGCGGTCTGCAGCAGGAGGACAGATTGTCAAAAAATACTACTGCATTGGTAGACACTGCACTGGATCAAAGAACATCCTATCAGTGGAGGAAAACAAAATGAATGCAACCACCCATAACAATTGTAGAATATGTTTCGCAATCTGTTTTGGAAGTTGAGTGGGAGGAGAATATTGGTATAAACTCAGTGAGGTGATAACAGCATTTCCTTACCATGTTTCTAAATTTACCAAATTATGGGTTCTCGGTGTGTGTTTTACCATTATTGTGCTTTTACCTTATATCACCTGGTAAGAAGAATGAGTACAGAGAATGGGCTTCTGGCCACCATAGGAAAACAAAGGAAACATTTCATTTGCATCTTAAGAACAACTTTCCTAAACAGATATGGAACTCATGTGGCCCATTCATTCAAATAATAATTTCATATGCTCTCTCTCCAAGTTTAATGTCTTCTTAAACTTGAATGGTAGGCCTAAATAAATTTCCTATTGTATTTTTCTGCCAGTATCTGAAGGATTTCTCAAAATACGCAAAAAGAAAGAAAGAAAGAAAGAAAGAAAGAAAGAAAGAAAGAAAGAAAATGCAAGGATTAACCTCTACTCTTGTGTGTCTTTATCTCTAGTTTTCCTTGAACCAAAGGGAGGCAGTTTAACTATTAAAAAAGATTGAAGCTATTAATTAGGCTATGAGATAGAAACTTATGTCCACACTGTCAAAGCAGACCCAAAATAAACCATCTACTAGATTTTTTAAAAATACACATTTCTTGAGTTTTGTCTAAACAAAACTTCCATGGGTCAACCTTTTATATTCTTATTCCTGGTTGAAAGATTAAACTGAAATGCATTACAAATGTTGATGCATTTGTGTAGAAGAAGCAAAATGACCCCCTTTCCCTTCCTATCCCAGCACTTCACAGCACATTAATCAACAAACTTAATCATTTAGGAATTTCATAATAGTGTGCAAACAAAAGAAAGGGAGAAGATTAACGGAACGCTTAGGCTACAGAGCTGCCTAAAATTACTCTTATACACTACACTTAATTTTACAGAAACTCTTTTTAAAAATGTAATTTTATGAAGTAACAGATAGTGTATTGACTGCAGCTATAGATCAGAACCTCAGGAGAGACTAGATGTATTTTTTTCAGAAAATTGCTAATGGAAATGACAAAATATTATTCAGAACAAAAGACAGCATGTTATTTTGTAATTTTAAAAGCTACCCGATTTTGGGTTTTTATGCCATGAAAGATTTTGAAAAGATATTTCTTAAGGATTAAAAAAAGGCCACCTAAATTTGTCTGTTCTCAGCTTCAAATTAGACAACCTCATAAAAAGGATGGATTGTTAATAAAATACATTCATCTCATTCTGTGCTAAAGGTGACCTCCTTAGAAAAATAGATTATGATGAAGCAGGAGAATTACAATAGACTATATTAAATAGCTCTATCTGAAATATGCTAAAGGTTGCTTCTAAACAGCAAATTGAAAAAATATATAATAAAGGTCAAAATAAAATAAATACTTCAAGATTAAATGAAGAGCTGAGTCAGGTCAAGTGATATTTTTTTGTATTAAGAAAAGGGACCTATTCGGAGCTTTATATAAATGTATGTGTGGAGTATGGCACCAATAGCAAATACAAAGCACTACTGATCAGAGCCTAAGTCCAAATTGTGTTTGGTGATACCTGAACTTTGATGCAGTATTATTGTCATATAATACTCTACAATTACAGAGTGAATGCCCATCTGAAACATCAAAAAAGTGTGCATGCATGAAACTGCCATTAGAGCTTTCCTAACATCTCACATCATCTCAAATAAAATACCTTTCAGCTGAGCATCTTCGACCTTCAACTTGTGTCATGAATAGTTCAGTCACTTAGTGGTCAATCTACATGATGTATACAGAAGTGACTCATTCCCTTAGCTTATAAATGACCCAATGACTGGATTCACAGAACACAATAA
>NW_025335438.1:13639296-13802879 GCF_004798865.1 Varanus komodoensis | reverse complement strand
AACCACCATGGGTTATTACACCATGAAACTCAGACTACAAGAGAAGTTTGTCCGCTGAGAGTCAGTGCAATGTAGTTGTTAGAATGTTGAATTGGAATTTGGGAGGACTGGGTTCTAGTCCCCAGTATACCATGAGGCTCATTGGGCAACTTTGGGTCAGTTACTGACTCAGAAGGAAAACCTTTTAAGTTTCCCAGAGTTCCTTGCAAGAAGAAGATAGTTGGGGTAAAGATGTAATAATAACTATAATACCGTGTAGGTCCTTATACACCATGGACAAATGGTATTTATTTCTTCCCATTATACTCATTCACACTGTGAGCAGCATAATTAAGGACCTACTTTGATGGTGGGCTCAAAAGAGTAGAATCTATACTATCAGAGGGAATATATAATATTTATGATGATCTCTGTGAATACAACTGGACTCAAATCAAGCTCTATAAAAGTGGTGATAAGTGCTATTGTTACTGTTTTCCAGTGAAAATTGTTGGCCCTTGAAGAAAAAGACATTCAAGTGCTGTAGCCTTTGGTGCCAGAATGTACGCCACTGAAGGATTATATAACCCTTTCTGTATGCCCTTCATCCTTCTACAGCTCTCTACCTCTCATGTGTGCCCTCTCTCTCAGAGGACTGGAGGGTGGCATCAGTGGTCCCAGTTTTCAAAAAGGGTAGTACAAGGGACATGGGGAATTACAAACCTGTTAGCCTTATGTCCACTGTAGGAAAAACAATGGAAAGGCTCATAATAGAGAGAGATCCAGTGATGCCAGATAGGGAAGGGAGGCTGACAGCCACACAACACGGCTTCCACAAAAACAGGTCCTGCCAGACAAACCTTGTGGAATTCTATGACAAGGTTTCGAGATGGCTAGATGGAGGGGATGCAGTGGATGTGGTATACCTGGATATCAGCAAGGCCTTTGACAAAGTGCCCCATGATATCCTGGTGGAGAAGCTGAGGAGTTTTGGGATACACCAAAGCACTGTCTGGTGGATTAGGGCATGGTTGACTGACCGAAAGCAGAAGGTAACCATTAGTGGGGAATCATCGGGATGGTGGCCAGTGACAAGCAAGGTCTCCCGGGGCTCTGTCCTGGGGCCGATCCTGTTTAATCTTTTCATAAATGACATGGAAGAAGGGGTGAACAGTCTTCTGATCAAATTCTCAGATCATACTAAAACTGGAGCAGTGGCCACAACTGAGGAACAGGTACTCCAGATCCAAAAGGATCTGGACAGACTATGGAAGTGGGCAGGAGACAACAGGATGGCCTTCAATGTGGATAAGTGCAAGGTCTTGCACTTGAGGCATAGGAATGGCTGTCATAAGTACAGGTTAGGTGAGAAGTGGCTGGAGAGCAGCACTTGAGAAAGGGACCTCGGGGTACTGGTTGACTGCAGGCTAAACATGAGTCAGCAGTGTGACGCGGTGGTCAAGAGGGTGAACGCCACCCTTGGTTGCATAGCCAGAAGTGTGGCTTCTAGATCGAGAGAGGTATTACTACCACTCTATACGACTCTGGTGCGCCCGCAACTGGAGTATTGTGCTCAGTTTTGGGCCCCTCATTACAGAAAGGATATAGCCAGGTTGGAGTCAGTGCAGCATAGGCCCACAAGGTTGGTGGCCAGTTTGCAGGGGATGGGGTATGAGGCGAGACTGAGGGAACTGGGTCTCTTCAGCCTGGAGAAGAGAAGACTCGGAGGGGATATGTTGGCGACATACAGGTATGTGAGGGGATGTCACATGGAGATGGGTAGAGACCTGTTCTCCCCTGCAGAGGAAGACAGGACACGCTCCAATGGAGCAAAGCTCAAGGAGCCAAGGTTTCATTTGGATGCCAGGAAGCACTTCCTGACAGTCAGGACCCCGAGGGTGTGGAATGGGCTTCCACAAGTGGTCGTTGAGGCCCCATCAGTGCGGGTGTTCAAGGATAGGCTGGATGTCCACATGGTGGGCATGTCATGAGCGGAGCTGGCTGGTGCTGGAGGTCAGACTAGATGGCCCAGGAGTCTCCTTCTGACTCACTCTGTTTCTATGTTTCTCTCTCTCTCTCTCTCTCTCTGTCACACACACACACACACAGAGCACCAGAGAGCACCAGAGAATGCAGGAACCACATGTTCTGTCCCTCAGATGTTTAGGATGCTTCACTAGAATCACTAATATCAACTAGAACTGCCTTTTATTATTGTGATTGCCATTTGTACTCTCAACATAAACAAGGCCATTTAGAGGGTCATTTTGGGAAGCTGCTGTTCCCAAATGTTTGGCTTATCATATGAATTGAAGTTATGCTTGATATGTCCTAACTCTTATGGCGCAATTTGGATTAGGATGATGATGCTCTGGAAGGAAGGGAGTTAAAACTCTCTCACACATATTCTCCCCAAATCCCATCTGCCCACTTACTGAACTAGAGAGGATTAAAAAAAAGAAGAACGTCTCAACTTAAATCAGTGGAGAAGTGTTTTCTTTTTCATTATTCTGGCCTTTCCCTGCATGTGGAAAGAAAAATCCTACCTAGAGCAGGGGTTTAACTTCCCTACTCTTGCTGGAGCACCATATTTCTGATCTAAATTAGGGATAAACATACTTGAAAGGCAGTTAGAAAAACCATTGCTGTGCTATGCATGATTAAGTAAAGATCAAGTTTAATTACCAAAGCCTGAAATGGAAAAAGCCCTCTGCTTTAAGAGTATATCCACAAGTCAATTTTTTAAACTAAAACCATGATGTTTGACCTAGATCTAACAGGAAGGAATCACTATGTTGCCATCACAACCTGGTTTACAGACCAGGAAGACATTCTTAAGACCGAGAATGTCTTGGTTACCCTCGTGACCAATCTGCACCAGGAACTGAACAAGAGGATGTTTGTTCTCTTGGATCTTTCACTGGCTATCTATATTTGACCACAGTATGTCAGGGCTATCTGACTGGGTTGGGAGATGTTGTTTTGCACTAATTCTGGTCTTACTTGGAGGGCAGGTCTCAGACAAGGTGCTGGTGGTGGTCCACTCTTCTGTTCCTTGAGCATTGGCCTACAGAATTCCACAGGACCCCATCTTTTCCTGTGCTGTTAAGCTACTGGGAGACATCTGGAAAGCTGGAGTGCAGTGTTATGAGCAGGCAGTTATGAGCAGTCAGCTGGCTTTCCTGGACAAACCTTTTAACAAAAAGCAGGGAGGCAGTGAATGTCCTAGAGTGGTGTCCAGGGACTGTAAAACATTGGATGTGGGCTAACACACTGAGGCATAATCCAGACAAGGAAAGGGATACTTTTGTAAGCAATTGAGGATTGGTTCTTTAGCCACTTTCAAGTTCTTTACCTTGGGAGTACTTCTAGACTAGGACTGGGGAAGTTCTGAAGTTGCTGTAAGGATCACATATGGCAAGCAATAGTTCTTCAAGAGAACATCAACGAGACAGTGTAGTGATCCCAAAGGAATCATTTATGTTCAAATTTGACTTTGTACAAGGAGTAGATCCAGTTAATTCTATGGCCCCTGAAACTAATACTCTCCTGAAAACACAAGATTGGGGCCTTAGAAATTCAAAGAATGCAAGACCATATGATTTCACAGAATGTTTTAGAGAAGCATTTTCACTAAGTGATTCTAGTGTGAAAATATTTCCATTTCTCAAAAACGGGGAGCAATCACACCATGTTGATGCAGAATAGCATAGATTGCCATGCATTTATTCTTGAGCCACCTACCTGGTTGAATTTTGAATTTTAATGGTGCTAATGCAGGAGAAAATTATTACAGCTTTATAAGTACATGCATATTCTAGGCATATTTGGACAGAAAATAGTCCTACAACTCCCAGCATTCCCTAGCCATATTTCTGTCTAAATATGCATAGGATTGCACTCCATATGCATTGTCTCCATTTTGTGTATGCCCTTTGCTCACTTTATTGACAAAAGAAGCATGCAAACATGGAAGCATACCTTTTCATGGAAGTTGATGTTTGCCTAATTTGATTCTTTGATAGTGGGCTGCTGCGGCAGAGGCAAGGACCAGGGCACAGCTGCCCACCAGCACCAGGAAGGTAAGGTGGCAGGTGATTGTTTTTTGAGGACTCCCTGCTGAGGGGCACTGAGGTGGCAGTGTGCCGCCCCAACCTGGAGACAAGGGAGGTTTGCTGCCTGCCAGGCACATGGATCCAGCATGTGAAGGACAGAGTGGAGCGTCTTGCTTGCTCCGGGGGTCACCAGCCGCTCCTGGTGATCCATGTGGGCACAAACGATGTGGCCAGGCAGGGTGTGGTTGGGACCACCAGGGACTTCAAGGCCTTGGGAAAGAAACTCAGGGAGCTGAAGGCCCAAGTGGCCTTCTCGTCAATCTTACCTGATGGGGATTTGGGCCAGGAAGGGACAGGAGGGCCTCTGAGGTGAACGATGGCTTAGGGTGTGGTGCCAGAAGGAACGCTTCGGGTTCCCCAACCACAGCACTCGTTTTCTTGCCAATGGACTTCTGGCAAGGGACGGATTACACTTCACGAGGAAAGCCAAGGTTTCATTTGGATGCCAGGAAGCACTTCCTGACAGTCAGGACCCCGAGGGTGTGGAATGGGCTTCCCTGGGAGGTTGCTGAGGCCCCAATGGTGCGGGTGTTCAAGGATAGGCTGGACATCCACATGGTGGGCCTGTCGTGAGCAGAGCCTGCTGGTGCCGGAGGTCAGACTAGATGGCCCAGGAGGCCCCTTCTGACTCGCTCTGTTTTCTATGTTTCTAAGTTCACTAATCTGAGCACATTTCATTCATTCACAGAACGACCATATTAATCTGAAACATTTCCCTGCAAAACTCTTCTCCCTATCTATCCCCTATTACTCCAGGAAAAATCTTGGAGCCTTAAAATCTAAATGCTGGCACAGGTAGTCAAAAAAGCAAAAGCAAAAATAATACATTGGCTCTCAAACATTTTTATACTTAGAAATGGTTTACTTCATACCAGCAGTGCAGTTCTTCTTTGTTTATACAGAACTAGGCATATTATAGAATTGATCACATTTAATAGATTTTAGGATGCTCATAATGAATGCTCAGAATTATTCAACCTTAATTTCACAAAGCAGAAAGATATAATCCACTTCTCTCTCGCTCTCGCTCGCTCGCTCTCTCTCTCTCGATATATATATATATTCGAGTTTTCTGTTTAATTTTTGGTGTGGTGCCATTCTGTATCAACCAAATGCTCGTCTTAGCCAATAGGGCATGTCATTTCCAATTTATTACAAAGACTGATTAAGCACCCTGTCAGCTTTTTCAAGCCAGTAGCTCCAACACAGCTCCCACCAAACAAGGTACATGGCTCTTATTGCCACCCTAACCATCTGACTCCTTGGTATTAATATCACATTTTTAAGGCATAGTTTATTTTTCATATACACTCTTGATGCAAAGCAACTTTAAAAACACACATGTCTAGACTTTTCTCTTTTGACAACTTTTTTAAAAATCATTTATTGTTATAGCCTGAGCCCTTACATTGGCTTGGGACAGGAAGCAGAAATAATGCCCAGCATAGACATAATCTAATTCACTGAAAATTCACTGTTTTGCTGCCATTTGCCAACTTAACCCCATAGCCAACAGGAACAACAAAAACTTAGGGCTAAGCAGCAGCCAGTGTGGTATGGTGGTGAGAGTGCTGAACTAGGGAGCCAGGAGATCCAGGTTCTAGTCCCTACTCAGCCATGAAACTCACTGGATCATTTCTGGCCAGTAACTCACTCTTAGTTCAACCTACATCACGGGATAAAACAAAGCTTTTGTTACGAGAGGAGTACAGGTGGTATAGAAATGTAATTTATTAATAATGATGATGATAATAACAACAGCAAGACTTAACCAAATGTGCAATTAAGAGATCTACAATCGTATCTCCTGTGCTTCTAAACAATGCAGCCACTGCCTTTACCGTAATTTGAATAAGGGCTGTAATACTGAGGTGTGCTTCTTTTCATCTTTCTTCTATACCATTTTCTTGCTCAATGTTTCCCTCCACTTGCTATTTTCCCCATTTAAATGTATCATATAGGATCCATTAAAGAGTCCCTGCAGGAAAAAGAATAACTCAGAATAAGGGAGAATTCAGATTTCTCAGATTGCATGGAAATAGGTGTAAAAATATTTTCTCCTCTTTGACAGCAATCATATCTCCACCCCCACCCACCCCAGCTACATTTTCCAGTTTAGAGACTTGAGAAGTTTTGATCACAGAACTCTTGACAGTATGCCAGGAGTTTGCCTTAATGCAGCTTCCAGAGATGTTGCGCTTTTGTTCATCTGCAGTGGGATTAAGTTCTACACCTGAAGGAATTCACAAAAAATGTTGCTGCTTGCCAGGGTACTTACTTACAGGCCCGAGTCACAGGCACATATGAAGATATCTCTAAGAGAAGGCTGGGACCCACACCAGCCTCACTAGACGGTCATCAGACACATCAACCTTTTCCTAAATCCATCACTATTGCTTAAATATGTGGATGCATTGCTTTACTATGTATTTTATTCTATGTTGTGAGCTGCCCCAAGGCTTCGGCAAGGGGCGGCATAGAAATGTTTTAATTAATAAATAAATTGCTGCATCGTATTCCCAAATCCCGGAAGCTATCCTCTGGCCACTGCAAATGGACTATACAAGCCCTCATGGTGGCTAAGAGACTCATACTAAGGGGATGCAAAGGCAAATCATCTCCCTCAATCATGCAATGGACTGAAGGCCTCACAACATCGGCATCCTATGAGAGGATTTGCTACCCACAACAACAACTTTATCTCAACACTCATTCTGACATTTGGTCAACCTTCCTCAACCTGTATTAGTGAAGTGCAACAGGAACTTAGAATATTTCTGTGCCTAAGTGTGAACATACTTTCCAGACCAGCTCAGTGTAACTCTGTGTGACTATATCTTTACATGTGTATTTGTGTGTTCTTGCTTTGTTTTGTTTGTCTTGTTTTTCCCCTTTTTTCTGTATATGTGTTTGTGGTTTGACTCTGTTTTTATTCTTAGATTTTTTGCTGATGTTTGGTCTTATTGAAAGATTGTAAAAAATTAATAAAAATCACTGAAATGTTTAAAATGCAGAGGTCTTGAAAACCTAATTCAGATGGGGGGAGGGGGGGAGAGATGCATGCCAGCAGTGGGTGAGGCTGAACGCACTGATGGGAGTGCCAAGGATGAGGAACATGGGGACAAACCAAAGACTGAAGGTGGTGCAGATTTGGATGCATTTGAACCAGTTTGGACATTTTCCCATGAAGCAAGCAAAGGCATCTCAGTTGTGCACATGTCAACTCAGAAGTAAGCCTCAGTGCAGCAGTTTGCAGGCATACAAAAAAAACAAAAACAAAAACAAAAAAAAAATGGTTTTATGTCCCTACAGAGTATTAAAAGGGTCTAAAAGACTTCAGAATGGATACTATTTTATTTCTAAAGAAAGCGTAGTATATAATTTTTATAATCTGGGGGGCACCTGGAACTGTAGCAGGAGACCACATGTGGGCTCTATCCTTGAGCTATGGGGATGCTAGCATGCACATTAATGTATAAGTATTTAAAAATGCAATGAGTATGATGTTGTTTTGTTCTTTACAATGTGAATCTCTATAAGCTGACAAAGTGTGTCAATTTATTATCCATTATGAATTAGACCCTCTTTTATGCAGTTCACAAAACTAGTTTTAAGTCCATGGCACTGTTGCTGCCCTTTAACAATTATTGTCAGGATTATGCAAACTGATTCCAAAAGCTCAGTGGTGTTTTTAATTTCATATGCACTCTTTCATCAGTGATCAATTATTTGCAAACAGAAAAAGTGCAATTTTTTCTTTGTAAGAATAAAGGAATAAATGTAGAAGAGACATTTGATACGGTTTCATTGTTATTCTCCTTTAATAGAAATAAAAAATTCTTGCTCATTTGTTGTGTTTTCTTTGAAAGCTGAGGAACATATTCATTCCTTTTAACCATTAGTGTTATGTAGACCAACAGTAAGTACCATGGCTACAGTCATTTCACTGTCACAGTATATACAGACCTTTGCAGCACGTATAGGTCAAATTGTTTTGTCTAGTATGTTAACATTCCCGCTCATTTTAACTATACAGCTCTTCCCTCAAACCTTCATTTAACCTTACATTTTTAAGTGAACAATCTCCTGGTGGTACAGACAGTTTTGTGTTGCTGTTTATTAGATTAGAGTCACCACTGGTCATCAGCTGGTGGAAGAGAGTTAAACCTCAAAACCACAGACCAAATCAGAGTCTGATGGGACTCCAGTGGCCCAGAGATTGATGGCTATGTCCATTTCACCTTCCCCTTGCCCCACACCCTTTTCTTGATCTCTGGTCTCTGATCATTTGGAGGTTTCCAAGCGTCAGAATGTGCCCCTTTCCATTTTACAAGGTTGGTTTAGTGTTAAGATATAATATGTTGGCAGTTTGGGTGTTTTGGGCAGTTCCTTTTACCCATGGCCCTACCTTCCACAGTCTCCTAGTGTTTGTCCAAATGTCAAATATGGCCCTTAGGTAGAAAGACATGCTGTCGCAGTGGAACCAAAACTGCTAGAACAAATTTCGCCTCTATGCAGATACATCTGCTCCAGAGTCTTGAGCTACCCTCCAGAGTAAATCTGGGGTATGTGGTTGGGAGGAAGGCTGCTCAGAGGAAGAGAGGCCAGGGAAGTTCTGTTGTGCCAGTGGAAGCAGTGTTGCACCAGGGACATACACTCATACAGCAGTCCAATCCAGCTTGCTGTCAATTACAAAATTATTGCTTCTGCATTTCCAAGTTTTTTGTTGTAGGGTGCCCAGACAGCACTGTATTGTGTAGCACACAAAGACACAAAATAAAATATATTTCTGTACATATAATAAATAGTTACCATTCTGACACAGATGAGATAAAGTTGTTCTCCTTTTGTGATTTATATATTGATGATGGTGTTGGAAATTAATACAGTGCTCTGAGTGTAAAAACAAACAATCTAGATTCCTGTCTGCAAACTCTACAATGTAAAATGGTCAACAGGAGAACAACCAACAGGGTGAAGCACACATTTATTGTGCACAACAGCAGCAACAGTGCATGTGGTCAAATGTTGCAGAATCAGCGTCAATTCCTTACTCAAAATCTATTTGCAGATAAGAATTGAGGGGTGAAGCCAAAGACTTTCAGAAAAGATGGTTTAGAGCTGGGATTTGAAGGGAAATTGAGCTGAGGGGACAGATGGTCAGAAGCTGGAATCTGTGTGCAACTGTCATTTAAAATGAGCCACTGAGCTGCAGATGCTAACTTTCACAGTGTAGGATTTTCAGTCACTAGACCGACTTCACACAAACAGCCTAGCCACTGGTTTCTTCTGGGCAAGAACAAATACAAAGGTCCTCCTGTTCCAGCTGAGCCTTGGTTGAACAGCATCATCTTCCAGAGCTCTTAGGCCTATTCAGGAGTACACTTAAAAAGTGTAGGGGGAGCCAGAGCCATATGTACTGCCCTCACACTGTGCACCCCTGACCTCTGCATGTTGACAGGGGAAGGTCTGCAGTGAATGCATATTCAAATGAATACATTTACAAAGCCCTGTGTAATCAGGAGCACTTTAGAAGCCACCAAACAAAAGACCCAAATGAGTAGGGGCATATTACTGTGCTGTTTCACCTTTCAGTAATGGAAAATGGTGTTGATGGCACTCAATACCAGCCATCATGCTTTTCAAGCATAATATAAGAATGCTTAGCAATACATTAGGATGAGTCATGGCAGGCAAAGCATTTAAAGTTGTTTCATACAAGAATGTGCAAAGATGGGTTTCCTCAAGCATTCCTGATTCCATGGTGACATAATTCTCTCTGCCATACTAGGTCTAGTAAGCATCAGACATACCTGGGAGTCATAGAAGTATAAGCCAGAGATTTTGCAACTACTGCCACCAATATCACTTCTTTTCTGGTGAAGAAGTTTCCCAACTCTAAAAGCAGACACAAAAACTCCCAGCCAAAAGCAGATGAGCATCAGTGGCAGTGACACCATGGCTTTTGAACTGGATAGTATCATCCCTAAATCTACCTGGAATTTGCTAGGGTTTGTCTGAACTCCTTGCAAGAATAAATGCAGTCTTTCTCTTGTGGTCATCTGGGCAACAGCAATGAATAGGTATGTACCCATTAATCAAAATCCTTCACTAATAATTCTTAATAAAAATAACTGCATGAGTGATGCACTAATAACAAATGGAAAACAAGTCAGGTAATGTTTTTCCCATTAATTTAACATCTAAGTGGTATATGCTGGTTTTTAAGCAGAAGTTCCAGGTATAATACATCTAACTTTTGTGGTATCCTTAATAGTGCAGAATCAAACAGGGCAGGATTAACTATTATGCTAACTATAAGGGGAAAGCAGGGCCCCTGATGTAACCTAATTATCTGAAAGTGCTCACTAATTTTATGCTAGTGGAGCTGCAATCATGTTTCCACAGTGGTAGTGAATTTCTAAACATCAATAGTCTGTTTAGCATGAGAAGCTAAGTGGTCATGCTCATTACTGCACCACAAGTATTGGATTAGCAGGACAAAGGGAAGGTGGCAAATTCTGTGTATCTGTATGACTGAGTATAGAAAAATAGTATCAAAGAGGTATTAGGGCTTGGAAGATAGATAATCATAGGATGCAGGCTTGATTACCAGATTTACTTTGGACGTGGTAAAGGCATAACATATTTTTGCCTTCTTTGTCCTGAATATTTATTATGGAAATGCTTTCTTCCACCTACACCCCAATTATGCTGAGTGCCATGTAGGAGGCTGCCAAGTCAAACCAGTGGTCTATCAAGCTCAGCCTTGTCTATACGTACTAGTAGCAGATGTCTTGGCTTTCAAAGAGGAGATTTTCACTTCCATCTGGAAAAGCCAGGGGCTGATTCTGGATCCTTCTGCCAATAGTGTGTTCAACATCCCCTCTACTTGGAAGAAGCTTAGGAAATAACATCCCATCCCCTGCAAACACATGGCAGAAGGGGACCTTAAAGGGACTCGGGGCCCCTGGATCTTGTAATCCTGTACCTGAGTAAAGCAAAATTCTCAAAGATACTTAGGTAACAATAACCTTGTCCATTCAGTTTTCTCCACTTATGTGTTGAGAACTGTGGTGTTCAAGTTCTGCAGTCTTGTCTACGGGAAGGGAGATGCTCTGAATTTCCAAGAGACAATGGCCACGAGCAAGCATAAATTGGGAAGATTCCACAAGTGCATTGCCCCAGATCGTGATCATTGGGCAGCATGCTGCGATTTGCTTCTGCTTATCAGCAATTATTAAAGGACAAAGGGGAAACAAATTACTTATAGAGCATACATGCACCAGATAAATCTGTATTTCTAGGTTTGAGTTGATATATGTCTTTCCAACTTTTATTAATCTTGCTATGTTTCCTGCTATACATCTGTTAGGATGGAGACATTTTGCAAGTGGAATTTTTGTTTTTCTCCTTTTTGCATACTTCTTTTGAAAACTAGAACATTGGACTGCAGTAGTCACATTTACACACCATTTCCACTACACGTCAAACATTTTATTTATCTATTACTTATTTAAAACCTTTGTATGCCACCAATTGCACCACAGTACAATATATCACATCCCAGGAAAGAATTAATTTTCCAAAAAGAATAAAAGGATTGGTGCCATTTAAAAATCTCTCAGTATGCTGATTTTCACTTTCCAAATCATGTCTGGACACTTATGTTGGAATCTAGATAAATGTATTCCAACTGTGACTGGGTTTAACATTAACCCATTTCAAAGCATTGTAAAATTGCAATGGAAAATTAACATGCAGAGAGAAAAGTTTGTTGTCTCCATCTCCAACCTCCATGCGTTGATTGGCTCTGTATGCACAGAACCTATCCATGAACAAATTACATATGAGCAAGTTTTGTCCTTGTAATAGCATTTTCAAGAATTTCACATTGTCAGGGGGTGCTGGGGCACAAACTGGGAGCCTTTGATATGGGTGCATCTGCCTGAGTTTTGAGCCCCTGTACTGCATGTTGCATCCTCTGCCCAGGCAGTTTAGTATCCTTCTGTATTTCTTACATTTCTACAGCCATGCACTGAGTGAAGGCCATTTGCCCTGAGACAAACTCTTCTACTCAGGCTGGCTCTTAATTCCTTCTAACAAGGAGTAGTGGAGAACTTCCTGCTCCAATTAAACTTTATTGAGCAATGAGGACTTCTTGAGGCCTGGAATCATGCTGCATTCTTGAACTATCTTTTGGTTCCAATTTATTCTTTGGTCCCAGTCATTGGCTTCTCCCATGACTTAGGGTTCCCAAGTCCTGGAGCATCACAGCTCACTAATAAGCATTTTATAGCCTGAAGTACATTTGCATAGCATTTGTGCAGGACTGCTCAGGCAGAGTCGGGAGCAACCCAAGCTTTGCAGAAATATATAAATAAATATTGACTCCCCAAAGTGCCCTTTAATAAGGGTACCTAAAACAATTAAAGTGATTTCCTATAAATCAATGGCCAAAATGAGAATTCTAAGGTAACTAAGAATGGTCACCACTGTATTCACATGTACATCCCAAGCCCCCAAAAGGAAGCTGCTAGAGAGGTACAGACATTGTAAACTCCTTTTTGTTGGTATTTTGCAGATTTCCAGGCACATTTTGTTCCACCATCTGCTTACTGAAGGAAATGGAATTTGCACGAATGCATTTGTACATACTTGCACATTTGTACTCCTGGAAGAAGTTCAGTTCCCCCTGCCTCGGATATACTTCCCTTCCAAATGCCTATTTGCACACTTTATCCTATGGGGGGGATCTTTTTTTGGTTGATTTTTATTTTTCATATTTTCTATGACTAAATTTATGCAAAAATGTATTCATAAATTTTTAAAAATGATCTGCAAATCCATAGAATCCAGGCAAATTGGGAATCATTGACCTGCTGTAAGAAATATTGTTGGATTATTATTTTTTTTTTTTTGTTGTTGTTGTTGTTGCTGCATATTTCTCTGGCATCCTTAGCAGCAAGATGAAGAAATGCTGCTCTTTCTACCCAGTTCTTCTTTAGTGTAAAATAATTGCTTGTGCATGGTTGACATACATGGTGTGTGTGTGTGCGTGCATGTGCATGTGCAAAATGCTGCTAACTCAGTTCTGCCATTTTGGAAGGACCTGAAGGTGGGGTAGAGTGACATGGCAGACTTGCAGTGGATTTCACATTGCATACCAGAGGTCTTGTTGCTTTACCGCTACACTTTCTATAAACAATGCTTTAACACTGAAATGAGACAAACATGTACAATTAAGCCAATTCAGGAGCTTCCTTTGCAAAGCAATCTTGACTGGCAAACTAACCTTGGGTGCTCCTAGCACCCTAACCTCCCCATATTGCTGCCCTGTTTCATTCTCATCCCAGTTATATTTGTCAATTAGACATCAGCAGCCTTCATTGAAGCAATATACAGAAGTGAATGTTAATTGCCTATTCCAACAATGAGGAATGCAAAACATTCACTTTCTAGCATTTGGTACAGTTACCGCTAAGATAGTATTGAATATTTTGCATTCAAGCTGGTGATGAGTTGGGAGAAAGGAATAGTTGCTACGCAAATAATTGTCCCCAGATGACCCTGCAGATTTTCACATGGAAATCTGATCAACGGTTAATACAGCTTGAAACAGCTTTAGCTTCTGCTGGGTGCTCCCTGCTGCTACACTGCTCAATAGCAGGGGGCCTGTCAATGACAGTCAATGACAGCAAGATTCCCAAGGGACAATGCTCAGTGCCAGTAGTTATAGATTAACAATAAGTAGTGGAGTGGCCCAGTTTGGGGAAAGGAGCAGCGGCGGCGGCGGCGGCAGCAGCAGGGCCTCCACAGCTTGACAGTTTGCTCAATTTGCATCTCTTTGATAACTTTACATTTATGGAGGTTTCATCAAGGCGGATCAGAACTGAACAGCTGAGCTTTTAAGTCTCAGAAAGCCCATTTCCAGGTCATATTATCTTAGCAACGCATCCCAGTTCACTTTTTGCAACCTTCTTGTTATTATGCCCTCTGCACAGCAGAGGCTGAGTGTTATCATGAAATGAAAGGGAAGACCTGCACCTCATAATAAGCCCATTTTTTGTCATGGTCTCAATAAAAAATATGTCTTATTAATGGTTAACCTGCCATAGAGGTGTATGACATGCTCTATTTTGCTGTCTTTCCCACATGCAAATGGTTAAAATCTTACATTCTTTGTGCTGGAACAATATCCTAACCACTACCACTGCATTTGACAAAACACCATAGTTATTTTGGAGGCTCCAATGCTCTTCAAATCTATGAAGATACTTGGCAATGTTAATAAACTCTTTATCAAAACATGATCTGAATAATATTCTCATCAATCTGCGAGAATAGAGATCTGTGGGTTTTGTGTCTATTCATTAATGGAATCATACTTTCCTTCCTTTGGAAAAGTACACAAAGTGGTCTGTCACAATTTAGGAAACTTTCATTGGCATGTAACAATTGACATATTTTTCTTAGCTCAGTCTACAATCAGTAAGTGCTACAAACAAATAAGAATGTCATACTAAAGAGGCTGAAGAAAAATCACTGAGTATAAAATGTAGGTGTGTGTGTGTTGTGTCATATATATTAGTTTAATCCAGTTAATTTTGTACTCCTATATAGGAGCAACAGAGCAAAGCTCAGGGAGCCAAGGTTCCATTTGGATGCCAGGAAGCACTTCCTGACAGTCAGGACCCCGAGGTGTGAAATGGGCTTCCACGAGAGGTCATTGAGGCCCCATCAGTGCGGGTGTTCAAGGATAGGCTGGACGTCCACATAGTGGGTAAGTCATGAGCGGAGCTGGCTGGTGCCGGAGGTCAGACTAGATGGCCCGGGAGACCCCTTCTGACTCGTTCTGTTTTCTATGTTTCTATGGTTCTATAGCTACATTTTGATACAATTTTGGAGAAAAATCTCCCAGTCTGTGCAGAAGATGCCAGTCCACTACTGAATCCATTGGTGAATTCATAGAAATACAAGTAGTTTTAATCCAGATTGTGTGAGAAATGGGGTATGAATGTAGAAGTATTCACCAGGTAGAGAAGTATCCCTTGTTATTTATTATTTAGTATGGACACCTAAATGCAAATTTATTAATTATTTATTTATTGGGGATATTTCTAAACTGTCCAATCACTATGCGTCTTTAGATGGCTTATAAAAAGTTTTTAATAAATACAGCAATATACAAAAATCATAAATACCCCAAACAATAATAAGATTAACAACCCACGACTGAAGTAAAACATAATTAAAATCTTTCAAACATTAAAATACTGGGTGAATAAAAAGGTCTTGACCAGGCACCAAAAACCATATAATGATGGCACCAGGCAGACCTCTCTGGAAAGTGCATTCTATAGCCAGGGCATCACCTCAGAGAAAGCTCTCCTCTGGGTAGTCTGTCTCCTAATCTTCAAGGAGGGTTCCCGGAGCAGGGCCTCTGCTGCAGATCTTAAGGGGCAGGAGAGCATGCAGGGAAAAAGATGTTCCTTTGCGTATCCTGGTCCCAAGCAATTTAGGGCTTTATAGGTCATAACCAGCACCTTAAATTGGGCCCGGACTTCAATGGGAAGCCAGTGAAGTTGATAGAGGACCAGAGTTATATGAGAGTAACAACCAGGATACCTGCAACCTGGCAGCATTATTTTGCACCATTTGAAGTATCTGGACTGTCTTCCAGGGCAGCCCCATTTAGAGCATGTTACAATAGTTCAACCAGGAGGTTGCCAGAGCATGTGTCACCGTTGCTAGACAGTTCTTGTCTAGGTAAGGATGCAGCTGATGGATCAGCTGAATCTGAAGGAAAGCACTCCTTGCCACCACTGTCACCTGGCTTCCAGGGACAGTTCTGCTTCAACTTACTTCCTGGAATATTGCATGAATTTGCATGTCAAATTTACATTCCAGTTCAATGCATGTTTATTTGGGAGTAAATTCCAGCAGCAGGCAAGACACAAGGTGACATATATGTTGCCTAGAGCAGAGGCAGGGAACGTAAGGCCTTACATTGATTTGGACTGCAACTCCCATTAGCTCCCTCCAGCATGCTAATAGTAAAAGATTATAATAGTTATCTCCCAAAAGGACTGGAGGGTACCAGGTTGACTATTCTTATCTATTATGGGTAATGTCCATGTTATTTGCAGTTAGGTAGGCAGTAAAACAGATAATATATTATTTTCCTTTCCCTCTTTTTTTTCTTTCCCAAATCCTTTAAATTTAGCTACTGGTTTAGTAATCTGTATGCTCTCCAGTGTGACCTCAGCTGCTCTGTAAGAAGCATCTGCTGTCTAATTCAGCAAGCATCTCCTATGCACACAATATTGGTCTGTCACCATCTTCACCTTTTGCCCCAAATTGTAACACAATTATGATTTGATACTGCTGAATACCTTGGAGGAAATCACATGCTCACAATTTTTTGCCATGTTTTCAAGCTGCTTCCATGTCACTTTTTGCTCCATATGGGGAAATGAGGCAAATGTCAGTAAAATCCTTTCAGTCAGTAAAAAATCCCTTTCAGTCAGTAAAAACTGAAAGGGGCTGGTTTCACTGCAGGAATTACTGGCTGCATGAGTCCTACAGATTAGTCCCTAACTACAGCAACAAGAGGGCAGCACAATCCATATTCCATAATCTTACCAGTACATCTACAACACTGATGTACTGAATGTTGGAAGTATTATCATTATTTTATATGTTGTACCTTGAGAAAAGGAAAATAAACTCTTTCGTCAACAGTAGATTCTCTGCATTGGAGCCAAACGAGAAAAAGTTGCACACAGCTACCAATGCACATGCTCATTGCTGCACATTGCTGCATTCGTTGGCACATGGGATCTTCGTTTCCTTTTTCATGGCAAATTGTAACCCTGTCCCGGGTATGCAATGCTGATGGATTAGGGAAGCCTGAGTCACTCCTCCAAAGAAGAAACGTCACTGAAACAGAGGCCAAAGTATACATAACATTGACTGGGCTCACACATATGTTGTACAAATGGTTATGCTCTAATTCAAACACAAGCACAGTACTGTTTACCATACTGTGGAAGACTGTGACAAAGTGACATTTGTTCCTTGCTTAGTCTGCTGTGCAGGTGATGGAGACGCAGCCCCCAGCTGTTCTTTTAGATGGTGCTTTATCTTTCTACCAGACTTGCACTAGACTCCCTTCAAACAGGGAGCACCTTCCAATAAAGGGACAGTCATAGGCAGCCCTTTCCACAAACTGGAGACCTGACACCCTAGCACTGAGGTCTTCTTGGTGACTGCTCTCCTAGGCTCTGGTACTTTCTCCCTGAAGAGGACATTTTACCCCTTTCCTGAGACAAGGATGTAAATGTAATACATACATGCATGGATAAGTGTTTTATCTGCTGGTTTTATCTGTTCTTGGCTGCTAAAACCAGCCAAGATTTCTGATTTTGTTTTTCCTGGATGGAAGGATAAATTTCCTCTAGCTACACATTTCACTCACTTCTTAGCAGATTTGGTCCCTGATCCATAATGAGGAGCTATGCACACAACCATAATTGCTGCATGCAAGCATTCTGCCAGAAAACCTGATTATAGCCTATTCCTTGTACAGATTTCCCTTGCTTTATAGAGGCAGTTATCCCCAAGCATCAACCTTGTCATCAACAAAAATCAGGGGCAGAATGCTGAACTAGATGGTCTGTTCTGCAAAGTTCTTATGTTCTTATAAACAACAGAAAGGAAATAGTTATCACTGCATGGAGTTTGTGCATGTAATCACCAATCATTTATTTTACTTATTTTATTTTACTTATTTTATTAAATTTATATTCTGCCTCTCTCCTGTCAAGGAACTCAAGGCAGCTAACATAATCCTCCCTTTTCTCTCCATATTATGTTCATAAGAGCCCAGTGAGGTAGATTAGCTGAGAATCTGTGACGGGCACAAAGTCACCCAGTGACCTCCACTGGCTTAGTGGTGCCCAGAACCTGGAGCTCTCAGATGCCCAATCTAGCACGGTAACCACTATACCACACTGGCTCCCAGTTGTGATTATTAATTGCAATGTATGCAAGTAAACAGTAGTCTTCTTTTTCATGATCACTAATATTAGATTTATTACAGTATGCTATGTTTAGACTTTTGCTCTTCTTTTCAGATTTTATGCAGGTCATGTGAATCTGCAGTTACATGAAAGAAATTTATAAAAGTAAACTTTGGATCCAGCTGCAGGCAGAATAATGACTGAAGATCAGTAGGAAAAACCATGGATTTTTCCATAGGTAAATTCTGACCTATGAACTCACACATTATTTTATTCCCACATTTGCAATGTGAAAACAAAATGTGACTCTGTCCTACAATTAAGAGTGCACCCAAGCATCCCAAAAATAGACCATGCACTCTAAGCATTTAACAACTATGCGCACATGCACACACATTTTGTTCACCAAGCTTTGACAGTCTTTTTAATTAGCTCACATAATAAACTTTCCTTTGCCAGAGACTTTCTGCTATCTTCCTCCTTGTTCATGGAATTGTTGTCACTCAGGTCTGATGTGCTTAATACAGTTGGCAGGGCACTGATAGTGACCTTAATGCCTGACACAAATCATTACCATTGGCACATGTGTTATACATACTTGTAATTGCTCCAAATACTTTATCTGTGAACACTAATCATAAGTGCATGAAACATCATCTTCTCCTATAATGGTTGCATACTTGAGGAAATTAAACATTTTAAGTGCAGAAGCTTACAAGCATTATAATTACAGGTTTCAAATGCCGTAGCACAATTGAATAGACAACAGAAGAGTCTTCTCATTTCCAATGAACCTGGGCTATACAGATCCACAAAGGAAGCCATAATAAAAATTTTCACTGCTAATAATCCAAAGAAGTGGTTTGGAAAAGGACAGAATAGTTTCTCTCTTAGGGCTTCCAGCATTAATATTGTCAGACAAGTCACATCCATAACATCACCGCGTAGCAGGCATCTGCATCTGCTTTAAAAAAACAAAATTGGCATGGAGAACACCCTAGAACTAGTGTGCCTTATCCAAATCTGTCTTGCAGACATGCATGGAGAAGTTCATCAGATTTTCTAAATTTTGCCATAGAAATAGCTTGTGGGTGCTGTTCTTCCAGCAAAAAAAAATCAAAATGTCTGAAATGAGCCTTGGTGAAAATTCTTAATTTTATTAGAAACAATAAAGAAGGGTTCCAGAGAAAACTTGGAATTCGGTATTGAAAAATACAAAATCAAGCAAAACAATTCTGACACTTACATATGGACAATCCAGGAACTGGATCCAGATTTCATCATACTTAAGTTAGCCATGACTTTGATACTCTAAGAATTATTAAGAATGGACCCATGCTGAGGAATGCAATTCATACACAAGCTTCTCCCTCTCTTTCTTTCCCTTGTTATTCCCCATAGAATCCTATAATAGTAGCGTTGGAAGGGCCATCCAGTTGAACCCTTTGCTGAAAGCATGGCTACAGATTAAATCACCCCTCTCAGATGGCTGTCCAGCTGCAACTTGAATATCTCTACTGTGAAAGAGCCCACAGCCACCCTTACTAATAATCTTGCTTCCTGTAACTTGAGCCTATATCCTGCACTCTAGGTTGATCAAGAAGAGATGCTGGCCTTCCTCTTTCAAGTACTCAGAGTGCCATCATCTCTTGTCAGTCTTCTCTTCTCAAGGCTAACATGCACAGTTCTTACAATCTTTCAATCTCTTCCCATAAGGCTTTGTTTCCAGTCCATAGAGCATCCTTGGTGAACATCTCTGAAGCCTTTCCCATTTGTCTGCAATGATTGTGTCCAGAACCAGTAGGCTCTATTTACACTACTTGTACACCCTTTGTTGTGTGTGCAATCAATGGCTCTCATGAGCCAGTCTGACTCACATGGGTATTGATCATATTCCCATGGTACTTTGTTGGATGAGCCAGAGCAACATGTTGTTGTTTTAGAGGAAGAGAATGACACTGGGGTTCACAATCATGTCACATCAATAAGCTTGTTTTGTTGTGCATGACATGATCTTACAAGTTTCACCTTTTGACTTCAGCTGAAACTGCAATTGTAGTAACTGGAAATTGTGTTGAGGAAATTTAGGCAAAATGTGAAAACCCTCAGAGCTTGTCCCCTTGAATCCCTGTCCTGCTCATCAAGACAGGTTTAAACAAACAGCAAACTCAGTTTTATTGCAGCAAGTCAATAAGACAGCTATACCTCTGTGAATTTACAGTCACAGTAAGACAATCCTTAAGCAAGAGCTATCCTCATAGGGTCAAAGACATAGGGTCCAGTGATAGATATATCACACATCAGAGTTCTCAGAATCATAGGTTCAATTCAGGGTTCAGGAGCAGTCCAGGGAAGGAAGTTTTCTGAGTAATGAAGATGTTACTACAAAGGCCAAGTGGCTTTTGCACAGACTTTTAAACAGAAGCAAAGTTCTTAAGATTCCTTGTTAATACACTTATCCTTACAGGAAGATTTCATCTGTGTCATGGGCCATCACTGATCTGCTCTCTTTTGTTGATGTCTTAATCCTGGAGACAGCTCCTGACCTACCCTCTTACATGGAGTCAACAGACTGTACTGTTCCCACAGACGAGTCCCCAGCTTGCTGGGGCCTTTGTCTGAAAGCTGCCTCTGGCTGTGGCTGATAAGGAGTCTCAGCCTGCTCTTCTGGGGTCACTGGCAGAAGTGAACTCCCAGCTTCCTGAAAGCTCCCAGTTTGAGCAGGTTCTAAATCATTCTGATCCACCTCTAGGTCTGGCTCTTGCTTTAAAGTCACAGGGTCCACATTGCCTGATAGTGGACCAGGACCCACAATGCTGTGATGCTCCATTCCTGATTTCCACACGTAGGGTTCCAGTTTATGTGGAAGGTTCCATACATGTTGGGTGATGGTTGCCTTTCCTACTTGAATTGGAAGTACTTAGTACAGTAACCTTGTAGGATAGATAAAAAATATCAAGCTTTTTATTTTGTGTTCTGGTTGCCCCCCCCCCCCACAATACAATTATTTTCTTTTCTTTAACAATTAGGAGCAATCTCTTCAGGGGGTTTTTATATGTCAATTTTATACTTCATCATGTTAAATGAAGTGAAGCCACATGGACCCCAGGCATCCAAATGCATCACTGGGCAAAGACTGAGTTCGTAATTTCCTTAAAAACAAAAAAGTGAAAAACCTAGATAATATAAAATATTATTGTGCCATCATAACATATAACCTGTGATAAGCAGGGAAATGAACCTATTGATTTCAAAATAGGTTGCCATCACATAATAAAACGTAAAATATTGAGTAGTTTTGGATTACTTAAAAAAGTAAGAAATAACAATGCAGAGATTAAGACCAGACTAATGGATTAATGCATAGCTTCTTTTTCTTGTATCCTTCGTTATCTTGGCTGACACTAGGCTACAAAGGAACAGAATCTCAAATTAGTAACAAGCTAAAATAGGATAGTTCAGCTTAGGTAACAGCTTGCTTTTCAGAAGCCACAGGCACAGACTTGATAATAACTACATAGGATACTATTCTATTTATTCAAAGCCCATGGTCATCTTTCAGAGCATAAACAATCCCTTTTCATCCAACAGCAGATGAGGAATGGAAGACTTCTGTATGAGAAAGCTCATCCAATGTGCCTCTGCCATTCTGACTTCCATTTTTGTGCTGAAGGTCCTGTAGGCAGTCATACTGATAATAGCCATGTTCACATGATACGCTAATCCTGCAAGGCACCCTGTGAATAAGCAATGAAGTGTGCATTGTTTGCAGAGCACATAACATGTGATATCCCCCGTACCCAGATTGTTCTTTCCTTCATTCCCCTTTGGTCCCTCAGCCAATATCCCAGTGTCCTTTGTGGCAGAGCCATCTTGTCTCCTCTGCCTCTCTGAGCACTGTCCCCTTTCTTTCACTACTTTTCCAGAGCCTCAAAAATGCATAGTTGCATTCATGATTTTCCTTATTTTTTGTTGTTGCTGGAATGTTGCAAGTGTGCAGGTAAACTCTAATGGGTGTCCAATATGTGCAGTCTTGCTGTCAGATTTCCAAGGGAATGATAGCATGGAATAGGTGAAATGAAACATGAAAATTGACAATGTGTGGCTGCATTTAGGTTAATTTGAACACAACTGACAGTGATCAATTGCTAAGTTGTCAATTGAAAAGCAGCAAAAAAGGCTGGGAGAAAAATAGAGAGACAATGTTTTCCACTCAGCAATGGAATTCTCTTGACCATTTCTTGTTTCGTTCTCCTTTACAACAAACCCCACCTCTGCAGCTAGTCCAGAAAGGGGTCATACTAACTCCCTCCACCTTTTTATGGTTCCTTTTTGAAGTGCTTACTGTAGTTACTGCAGTTTCTAGTCAGCTCAGAAAGACCCTCAGAAATAGATGTAAATTTAATGACTAAGATATAGATGGGGGTAGATCTCTCCATTACTTTCTATTTTTTACATTTGTGTATATTACCTAGCTCAAAAGTGTGTAAATATTTCCAACAATGTTTTTAAAACCATTACAAATGGCGGACAGGGACAGAGCAAATGGAGCACCAGCAGAAGCAGCATATCATGTCTGCCATGGGACTCCATCACTCCATTCCATTCTGTCACCTTCTTGAGGATGTTCCTTTAGAATTGTTGGGGAGCTGCAGTAACAAAAGGAGTCAATGTTCTAAAAGGGAGATACAAAAGTGTTTGGAAGCCAGTATCTAGCTGGACTAGCTGGAGACATGAGGAAATGGCGAAGAACACTATGAAGAGTCAATTGAACATTTAAAGGGGTTCGATCTTTAAGGAGGATTACATTGCTAAGTGATAGATATTGTTCTCCCACCCTTTTTCTGTCCCTTCTTTTGCAGCTTTCACCCTTTTTACTGGTGCTGTTCTTCACCTGGTAACTGGCAATTGGACCCAAGCAATAGTAGATTAATTTCACTCCCATGAAACCATAGGATGTCTCCCTTTCTCACAGGCATTCAAGTAGAGCTCCTGGGCTGTAGAAACCTTGTTGCAAAGAGTCCTGGGCTGCTATAAGCAAGAAGAAATGGAATTTTTAGTTTTGAATAACCCTGATTTTTCCCTCAGCAGGACAGAGCTCTTTGCAGGGGTGGTAGCAACTCAGCAGGAGATTCTGAATGCCTCTGTGGAGGAAAGCTTCTTGGCAAAGAATTCTGTATTGCTACATAGTTTTTCTAAAATGAAAAGCTCAGTATTCTTGCTTTCTAGAGAGACTTCTGCTGTCCAGGGTGCTCAGGATCTATTATTGGGGGTGAGGTGGGGGAGGGCAGGATGTGGTCTCGGTTCCAGAATGCCTCAGCTTTCAATGCGCTGAAGCAGACCAAGATTTCCTATCATTCAAGGATGGTACAAGGTGGTTGGCATAGCCTTCCTATGCTTTACAACCCATGACGCTGCAAGAAAAGCACTGGTGAATTCACATAGGAAAAAAGCTAGCAGTACACTTATTAAGGAAAAGGAATCATGTACTACAAATTATTTCACTGTATGTTTTTGTGTTAAAAGTATTTATCTATTTTAAATGTAAATGTTCAAAACAGGTTTGGAAATGTTTTGTAACCCTGTTTTGGCATCTATATTTTTTAAATAGCCTGGAGCTCTCTGAATGTCTCATAGGACCCAAGGCTACATTCTGAATGATTAAGAAAGAGGATGACATCACATGGTCTCACAGGAGTTGCTGGACTGGAGAAGCCTCTCCACACAGGACCCAGGCTGCTAAAGCACAGGGAGTTTTCAAAGTAAAAAAAGCAAAGTAAGATCTGTCAGCCTACACTTGAAAAGTGAAGGAGAAACCCTGTTTTCAAGCTATTGAAACTTCTCATCTTCCCAGCCATTTTTGACAGAGTTTTCATTTCATCCCCAACCTTCATGAACTTTAAAAAATGGAAGAATCAAAATATCTTGCCCAGCACTACTTGAAACCCCTGAAATAGTCAAGGAGGCCCATGATCCCTCTTATTGTCTGCAGAGGAGATGGCAAAGCAGGGCTCCTCCAGGAGAACCATCCATTATAAGCACTGGGGTTTCAAGCTTTCAGTAGGAAGAAGAGAAAGCATGGAACTGAATCTGTGTCCTGTACATAACATCTATTGATCCTGTGTCATACTATTGCTCTATCAATTTTAGTTCTGGCTACACACAGCTACAATCCTCAGCATCCCCAGCCAGCATGCTCTTCACCAAGGCTTCCTCAGAATTTTACTTAGACTTAACTGGGCTAGACCAAGGCCTCCTGGAGTTTACCAATGAGAAAGCATAGTATAGCCAATCTTTGATCCTTTTGTGGGAAAGAGAGGTGGGGAAAGATAGCAAAAGCATTGGGAAACATAACAGTAGGTTTGGGAGTAGAAGATGTCCTCATCTGCACCCCCATAAAAAAATTGCAGGGCAATGGTCCTATAGAAGTCTCTTCTAGAGATATCTCCAGTGATGCCCCATATTAAACTTGGGACCTTTTTTGTGCAAAGCCTGTGTACTACCACTGAACCATGGTCCTGCCTTGAATGAAAACATAGCCCAGAAAGCAAGTCATGTTTGAAATCCATGGGGTGGGGCAAGAATAGTGGCAGAGCGTAGGTGCGTGTACTGGGACATACACATAGTAAAATTAACATCAAACTTAAAAACATAAAGCCTTCTCCTCCACCCCACTCCCCAAATCACATACAAGACTGTCTTTTTCACCCTACTTCATGGTAGGGCCAACTTTGCACCATTCTTTCATCTAGTTTTAAATAAGAGCCCAGTAAAGTTGCCTGCAGCTTAATAGTCCTGTTAACTGTCCCAGGAAAGCTAAAGAATGTACCATGCCCTTCAACTTTAGTTAAGCAGTACAGTGAATGAAACATTAAAAGAAGCTGCCTGTACTTTTGGATATTTATTTTCCAAATAGTACCGGTAGGAATGACTGCAATAAGATCCATGGCATGGTTGTACATAGTGCATTAATAAAGCTTGGAATAACAACAGAAAATATAAATAAAGATTCATAAAGATTTACTTTCTTCATGTATTGGTGGGAAAGATCAAATGAAAAAGACTTGTGCTTCCTGTGAGGAAGACATGACTCAACTTCATCCCCCACCCCCCTTGCAATTACAAAGATCTATCACCAAAGCTAACCCTTTTTTCCTTCCAGAAAAAGAAATCAGTGATGTAATAATAAAGACTGACCTCATTATGTAAGCAAGTCACAGACAAGATGCATTCACTATATCATAGCCTCAGGGCAAAGAAAGAAAGAGCAAGTTTACAGTGGATTTACTTGGACTCTAGTATTTTATATACATTTTTTCTTGTTGAAATATTTTATATCACGTTTGTTTCATATTTGATGAATACAAAGTCAAAGTGCTGACAGAAAATACCCATCATTCTTTTTTGTCTTAGCCAATTTAAATAATCTGGTTTTGGCTGTAAATGCAGCCATGTTCATCCCTAACTTTATAAAAAGTTATAAGATTATTTCTAAAAAGCCAGATTGGCAAAAATAAAATTCCATAAGAAATTATGCCAAAATCCATATTCTTGTCATAGCTTTGTTAGGCCAAATTAAAGGTCACTGATCAAGCTTTTGCATTCTCCAGAGCTCATCATAAGGTGGTGAACAATACTAAGAAAATACTACACATTGGTGGCTTTAAGCTTCTCACCCACTCCCACAGTGCTCCTCACATCCTGGCTATCTTCCACCACCCCCACATAAGTTCACTAAGATGCACTGGTACAGGAAGGGGCCCACAAACCTTGAGACTGCCCTGTCTCAGATCTTGAGGTCTCAAAGTCTAATCCAGCATCTCTGATGGGTCTGTGAGCTCAGAGTACATGCCTTGTGATCCATTATGTTATGAACCAACCACCACTTTTCCTTAAGTGAAATGAAACAAAAATAGAAATAACTAGCAAAGAGTATAGCCATTCCAAGATTTGCTGTCAGAAGTTGCCTGACCAGGCAACAATTGAAAATAAAGTGGCAACAATTTCAGAAAATGTTCCTTTCTGGCTGAAAATACTGAGAAAAACGTTATATAGATTGTGCAGGCTCTTGTCATCTCTCTCTCTGTTTGAAAAATGAAGTGTGTTAGATAGCTATCCAAGCTTGGAACACATAAGAGGATTATGAACACAACATATTTGACTTACAATCCACCTAATTTCAGCATCAGTAGAAACAACTTTGGACAATAACTGTGAAGCAGGTTTTGCAATTCATGTGGAACCACATAACTGTATTCTGGGGGAAAAAACTGAGCGTGCAATGGTAGTTTTTTTTAGAGATTCAGATCATAAAAGCAGAACATGTTTCTCTGAAAAATGGCTTGACCACTCACTGGTCTACATAATTTGCTACTGGGTGTGCTTCAGGAATACCCCCAGTACATGTTGATCTATGGTGAGGTCAAATTTGCTTGGTAAATCACCCAGGTGAAAGAATTATGCACTTTTACCTTGAAAAATTCTGTGTTAGATAGACTACATCAAATCACTGAGTATCTTTCAGGATCTCCCTCCTCCCTAAACAGTTGCCCCATCTTTGTGTGGTAAAGAATAAAAGCATACAGAAAAACAACAGCCAACCTACAGACCTGCTTAAGGCTCCAGAAGTTTCATGTACAATATATGTTAAATACCATGGGAATAAGATAGAACCCCGAGAGACACCACTGACCATTACCTACACCACTGAACAGAAATACGGAAACATCACCTTCTAAGATAGCCCTCTCAGGAAAGACCTGAGTCAACATATAACTGTGCCTCTCAATTTCATCTCAGACAGACAACTCAAAGGGATGTCAATGTCAGTACTTTTCATTCTCAAAAGCCAATGAAAAATTCAGCTGCACTAACAAAAACATGTTCCCCCTGTCCAGTTCCCAGGGTAGATCCTCCACAAAAAATGACCAAGTTTGCATTCCATAACCAGGCTTGAAACCAGGTTGAAAGGGTTCTAGATTATCTGTCTCATTCAGAAATCCCTGGAGCTGAGAAGTCACCACAAACCTGAGCAACTTACTAATGGAAACCTGCTGTAAGTTATCCTTTAACATACACACATGGGGAGAGACAGAGAGAATGGTCTTACCAACACCTTTGTTAGGTAGAATTGAATCATTCCTTGTCATAAAGAGGTATCCATCAAGGATCCTGTCCACATCTTCAGACTGAACAGTCCAAAAGGTGTCAACTGGGATGAAGTTGGGCAAGCAGGAGCCAGAGATATATTCACTGGACCTGTGTCAATGATGGTAAACCAGCATGGATATGATCAATGATATCAGTAAATTGAACACTGAGTGGCCCATCTTTTCTTATATAATGGACCTCTGGCCATCCAAAATTTTCTCTGGGTGACACTGAGCAGAGGAATAATAGCAGAGAAGTACAATTTCTTTGCCACCCTTATTTTCATGGAGTAGGCTTTAAAATGAGCTCTAGTCCATGTTCTATCAGGTTCATTCCAAATTTTATGCCAACATTTCACTAATTGACCTTCCAGTCAATGAGCCCATTTCCCTGTTAAAACAATGACCAGGGTTTCAAGAAAATCACCTGAGGAGTAGACAGGAAAATCCCCGAGAGCTGCAAGATAGCTGTCCAGAGCTATCAGTTTCTTTGGATGGACCATCCTAGTTACTGCAGTTCTAAAGCCCACCAGGTAATGCTCAGTCCTGAATGGAACATTTTCTACGCCCAGATCATCAACATCCTACACAATCCAGAATATCAGGCGCAAACTCTGTCCAGCTGAAAAAGTAGGGAAAATACTAATTGGAACAGATCCATGGTTTCATGAAGTTCTGAGCCATTCCCAATAAGTTGGTGTAGTAGGTATGTTGACCTACTTTGTGGCAATTCCAGCACCAATCTCCAGACAAACTTGACTAGTTCAGGAACAGAGTGTTGACTAGTGAGATGGTCAGTTCATCAACAGAATCCCTATTTGTCCCACACACTTCATTGCAGTGGGGTTCTCCCATGGCATTGGCTATTATTAATCGTTATCATTTTCATTTTTATACTGCCTCATAGCTGAAGTTCTCAGGGGAGATACAAAAAAGTATAAAACAAATAAACATACATACAATACAAGGGACAACCTGAGGTGACGCAGAAAAGGTCCCTTATGGAGGTAAAAAGTCTGAATGGTAGCCTTGCAGTATATCTTATTTAACATACTGCACAATTATATCCTAGCTATGCTGTGTCTGTAATTCCATAAACTACTTTTTTGTTCGTAAAGAGTTCCTTCCCTGCCCAGTTGGGCCTTCTGCAAGTGCTTGTGGAGGAAATGAAACAGGAAAATGTGGATAGATTGAGTCATAGTGTAACAAGGAAAAGAAAAGTATGCAGATCACCCTTTAATTGCTCTTTAATGGTCCGTGTTAAAAACAGCAGCCTACATTAATGCTGCAGGCAATTTCTATAAAGGTATTGGCAATACTGCTTTAACTGTTCTTAAAAGATGCTACTGAATTGTTGAGAGACAACCTGTCCCACCCCAATTGCAAATAGTTTTTATATTCCATAAACAAATGTAATAATGCTGGAAGGTTACAGAGAACTCTCCAGGTTGCATAACCACTTTTTCAGGCTCCCATGAGAAGGGTGACTCATCATATAAGCAGAAGAGCCATTCAGCTGGAGTGGCAGGTGGAAACAGATCCCACTGTTCTTGTCACTCATCTTTGCAGAAATGGCACTGATTATCAGGGCCACAAATATTATAAATATGAAAGACATCAAGTGGAAACAGAAGTTGGGAGCAATGGATCTATTAGGAGCATGTTGATCCCTACAAGTGGCCACTCAGCTCAAAGACTCCTCCATTTTGCTCATCTAAATAATATACTTTTATATCAATCTGTCCAAGGATGAGAAAATCATAAAGCAGCTCAAAAATGATAGCATTCCATTTCCCAAGGCTATTTTCTGAGCAAGGCTGTTTTCAGTATAAGTGGTCATGGAAGACTATTGAAAAGTGTCTTCTACTACATGTATTTCAGGGTCCAATCCTATGCATGTTTAGAAGGGAAAAAGTCCTACATCCTTCTAATGTGCATAGATTTTTTTCTGTTCAAGCTGTTTTAAATGCCATTAGAAAACGTTTTGCTCATATTATTCCCTCTTGTTCCAGGATTCATCCAGTGAGTGTCACTGCTTATGTAGCCAGAGCTGCACCATCCATATAAAAGAAAGAAGGGCCACCAATCTCAGAGGAACCTCAAGGTTTGCAGAAATAAACTGTTTATGAAAAATGGGGCATTGGGTGGAGCTTCCCAACTGAATGTGTACTGATCATGTTCAATGTCCAGGGAATGCTGTGATGTGTGTGGTGGATGGGGATGAAAACTTGGGAAAATGTTTTCCCAAGTTTCCGAAATGGAGTTTCCGGAATCCTGAAAAGGAAGTACTCCGTTCTACAAACATTATCCCATGTCACATTTTTAAATCTATTTTTGATCCCTTATATATGACTAATTAAGTTTTTCCTATTTTATTGTGATTGTATATTGCTCTGTTTATGCTATTTTAGTGTCTATTATTGCTAGCTGCCTATTGCCAAGCAGAAAGTTGGCATATATATAAATACTTATATAAATAACAGTACTACTGCAACACATTAATGGAATAAAATTATTCATGATACTTACTCATTTATAACCCTAATACACTAGTGACATATATCAGAGGAAAACATATTGAAAACAAACTACTTACAAGGAAGCTATGCCACCTGGGTTCTTTGTTGAAACAGTCAAATATTCTGCTATATACATTACCAAAAATATTCCTTTTACATGGAGCTTAAAACAAAGTCTATTTTAAGAAGATTAACTGACAATTTAATGGATTGCACCAAAGATTGTTTTAATTTGCAAATAATCTCATAAATGCAATGAAATCTCTAAAGCAACATGCAAACTATTCTGGACCCACAAATAATGAGCTATTGATTCTTTTGTTATGAAATCATTCTACTAGGTGGCAAAATACCTTTAGGCCACAGTGTATTACATGAGCAAATTATAGTACCGGATGCTGACAGTGAAGAAATGACTGCAAAGTTTTTCTCATTAAAAGCCATGCTGAGGAGGAAAAAAAAGCCCTAAAAACTAAATTTACTGAATTTTTTCCCTTACCAAACTATCTTCTAGAAGATAATAAATAGAAGTCTGAGAGGATCAGAATGTAAGCTATTATTCAGAAAGGTTTAACCCCTATCTACATATGAACCAAAAAAAATTAGAAAAAGTTGCCAATATGCAAAAGGTGTTTGGGATTGAAGGTCAAGACTCTGATCCAATGAAGAGTTGTGTATAGAAATCAATGGGATGGATGATTCAAGTCCTATTGATAATATTCAATTAATAGGAACCACATCACACTCCAGTGAACAGAAAGGTTCACCGGTCTGCCACTGACAGCCATCTAGTTCAAGTCAGGGGTGATGCTGGAGCTACCACAGCAAATACTGCCTAAGTAATACATCTGAGGTCCTTAACAGCTGTAATTTTCCAGCATTTTGCAGCTGCTACATTGAAAACAGAGCTTAGTCCTATCATGAAGAGGATTCTTACACCTGCACTGGCAATGGAGGAGGAGGGCTGGTTAACTGTGCCACTCCATCCCTGCCCAGCCATTGCCACCCTACCATATTCAGGTGGTGCTCAGCTGGTCTTCAGCATTTCTTATTCCACTGTGGCCTTGGAAATGGGAAATGGAAGTGCTCTATGAAGCAGCTACTCTCCTGCTTCCTCACACTGCATCCACTGCTGGACTTCGTGAGAGGCTGGCCAAATTCTTGTGAGGGTGTGCTTGCACTCATGCTTGAGTGATGCCTTGAGAGAGTTTGAGCAAGCTGTCTCAGAATGCAACTGAGTATAGCCCTTCTGCCAAGAAAGGGTGCAAGAAACAGGTAAGAAGGGGCACAAGTGGCCCATGTTCTCAAGAGCCTTCTCATCTTTCACATCCATAAGGCATAAAGGTAGAAGCATAGAAACATAGAAACAGAGCGAGTCAGAAGGGGCCTCCCGGGCCATCTAGTCTGACCTCCAGCACCAGCCATTTCCGCTCACGACATGCCCACCATGTGGACGTCCAGCCTATCTATAGAAAGGACCAGGTAGGATATGGTCCTCTTCGTTATGGGAAGAGTTGTACCTGTCAACCGTGGTCTGTGCAGAATGGTGAGAATTTTGTTCAGTTCATTGCTTGATAAAAATGCTGATATTTGCATATTTCAGGATGGAAAGAAGTTGTGATTAAACAAATTGAAAGGTAGAAGAAAGTGAAACTGACACATTTGTCTATCCCTGATTACCCCTTGTTATCATTTTAACAAGCTTCTGTATACCATGCTAAGAAAAAGGCAGCTGACATGCAAAACTATCTTAAACCACAGAATATTTTTTTATCATTTCACACAAAAAAAGAACGTGAGAGGCCACCTTTTTTACAAAGTCAAGACAATGCAAGTCCATTAATATGAATATTGGGATCTGACTATAGATGATTTATATCAATAATTGATTTAAACATTGTATTCAGTCTTGCATTGGTCTTTCTGCATGGGAAGTACTGAGAAATGCTTTCTATAGATCTGAAAATAGAAAGAAAGAATCAAAGCTGTTCATCCTTTTTAAAAGCTCAAATAAATTTAGCCTTCCATCTCATGTCTGATTTCAAGAGACATTTAGATTGTCCCCAGTAATTATATGGTATTTCCATATAGCCTGACATGTTAAGGTGAAAAATTTGCAAGGACAGTCTCACCACCTGTCATCAACTGGTTTTCATGACACCAAGGGCTGTTTTAAAATGGTCATTGAACCTAATAAAGACCTTTTCCTTTGGCACTGTTTACATTTTGACTTGGCTGTTAATAATTCAGAGAGAGAAAGAGAAAGAGAGAGAGATTTTATTGTTTTGTAAGGAACATAGAAATGCAGCAGAACACACCACTTAAGTTTTCAGACATATAATGTCCTTTTGCTACACAAAAGATGGCAGGATATAGAGAAATGTTACTATAGACCTGTAGTTTTTTTGTAAAAAAAAAAAAAAAGGTGCCGGAACTCACGTCGCCGCCAGCAGTAAGCGCTCAGCGCTCGACCACACACACCAATCCCAAGCAGAGCAGCAGAGCGGCGTCCCAAGCCGAGCAGCGAGCAGTGCCCTCACTATCTCATTATCAGATAGCAGACACAAAAGCCGCCCACAGGCACTATGTTAATGATGTTTGCTGCTGATCTGCTACGCCGTTCAAAATCACTTTGTAAAATCCATTGGGAAAAAAGGTGCCAGAACGCCGTTCCGGTGCATTCTATGACAAAAAAAGCCCTGCTATAGACATATATGTTTAATAATCCTCCCACTTCCTCCTCTTCATTTTATCCTCACAGTAACCCTATGAGGTAGGTTAGACCAGTGAACTAGGTCCAATCAGTGACCAGACCAAAGATACCCCATAATCCTTGCAAGATGAAAAAGCGGGATACAGCTACAATGATAAACAAACATTGTTTATCATTGTAGCTGTATCTCTCCCACCCCCACCCCACACGTGTGTGTTTGTGTGTGTGTGTGTGTGCTTGTAGATAATATACTACAAGGAATATTAAAATATTTGAAAACATTGAGTAATTTGATTGATTGGTTTAAAATGTCCCAGGACTTCCTAAAAACTAGCAAAGACATGGGTGGGAAAGGTTTGTCATTTCTCACCAAAGTTCTTATAAGAACTAGCCAACAACTGACTATGGCTGTCAGAAATCCCTGTATGCACATTGAAATGTACAAACTAGGAAGGAAGGGGAGAGTGAATTTCTCCAATACCAACTTACTGCAATGTGAATGCCAGTCAATGCAACTTTCTATTGCAGATGGAAGAACTTTGCTTCCTTCATAGCAATGGACCATGGGCATTCTTGTCCAATAAAATGACCCACTCATTTGTATATGCAGTCCAATAAAGGGTGATATAAATATATCTCAGAAGAACTAGTCAGAAGTAACTTGCTCTTTTCAGGATGCCAAAGCTGCTGGGTGAAATAGCATGCTATTTGTTCACATAAAAGGACTGCAGATAATTCAGTGCTTGTGGAAGGTATGGGGGGTTGGGGTGAAGAAATACAAAAATCTAAAGGATAGGAAACACTTTTGGCTCCTTGGTGATTGGAAAATGAAGAACGCATAAAACACATGCCCTTGTTTCTAAATATTCAATTATTAGCAGATGGTCAGCCATTGTCAGAAAAACATTCACATGTAGCAATCGTTTTTTAAAACCCCAATCTATCATTTTTCCTGCTAATAAACAAAGGTTTGAAATGACCTAGGGGTCAATTCTTCCTTCAGTACACACAAATACTCTTGATGAGAAGGGGAATTACATATATCTGGAATGGTGAATAAATCCCTTAGGATCTAGCTTTGCTTTCATCTGTGTACCTCATCTCAAGAATAAGTCAATCATCTACATGGCTCAGTCTGGCTCCTCTCTCATATGTTTAATTCCACTGAGATATTTGGCTAAGCATAAATCCCAAGCTCAGCAGCTCTTGATTGATATATACAACTTCAGCTATCTGAGTTTCCTGCAGAGGCTATGAAACTGAGACATTCAGGGAAAATATTTTAAAAGGCGGACCCTTGTGAATCTATGGATGCTGGCCAAATGAACACAGAGCATCAACACAAGGATGGCACCATTTGGTTAACATTCATTTGAGCTTCTGGTTAAACAGAATCGAATTCAAAGTTACCACCAGCAAATGTGATTATGCATTTAAAGCATGGCAGGTGTCACCCCAGTCCTTCTGCTTCTGTTAAGAATACTACAAGGCATGAGTACTCTTGGCCTCAGTGTTAGGACACGGATACACACTAGAAGAAAAGGAAGGCCATGCAGCTAGCTGAATAGCTCTGCACGTTCACAGTCAAAACCTGCCTACCGTGGCTGTATTCTCATATACCTTTAAAACAGCCCTGCACAAAACCTAACTGTACATGTTCTACATTCCAGAAATTTGGAAATCAACAATCCTGGATCAAAGAAGGCTCCATTGGTCATAGCAATGAACATGGTCACCCTGGTGTTACTATAATTTCAGTATTATTCATAAAAATAGTTTATTTACTATTCACCAATTAGTCTTTTTAAGATACAGATTATTTATCTATTTTGTCAACAAATAAGGTTGACGTTAAATCCAGACTTTAAATCTATTATCTTTCCTAATCTTCAGCTGCTTCCCCTTTTCTGGAATAAAATTCTGTGAAACAAGTAGTGATGGACGGGGCCTTAATCCATCTAAAAATCCTAACAGCAACTAAATCTAGGGTTGGACTTTCTAGTTAGTTAGGCTTGTTTCTAATTTGTGTTGTCCAACTAAAATTGTCAGGATGTCATATTATACAGAGTACTCACATCTGTTTTGGGGAGCTATGGGTCAGAAGAGTCAATGGGATCTCTCTTTCTACCCTCCTGACAGATGATAGGTACTATTTCTGATATTCTGTCTGGGGCTCTATGTTTGGAAGCTAGCCCTTTTCTGGTGGTGGTATACATTTGCTTGGAGATAGTTAAACAAAGAGGATGTTGCTTAACTAACTGCAAGATAAACGAGGTTCTTAGTGATGAAGCAAACATTAACTTAAACTGAAAAATGTACACCTTCATCATAATGAGGAATAAATAGTTCTGCCACTTTCTTTTCAATTTTCATTGTTCTGGTATTAAATTCAGGTTATCCCAAACTTTTGAGAATTTCTACCAATCTTAAATTTTGGTCATATCAAACTTTGCTATTGAGGCTTTAAAATTATGAGAACATTAATACATCTGTGCATTTTTATGCATTGAGTTTTAAACAGTACATTTGTATGTTTTTAATCTAAAACCATTTTCAAGGAATTTTCTTAGCACAATGCATTTGAACATTATTTTTTCTCATATACACATGTATATATGCAGTGTTTGACTGATGAACACCACTGAAACATTTGAAAAACTGCATATTTTGAAGTTTAATGGAGTTCTGGTTTACACAGCAGTTGGAAAAGGCAGCATTAAGTGAGTATGCATTAAATTCTGAATTTCTTTCTCTCCCATGATTGTAATGCATATCTTGTTGTCATACTTGCACCGGGCAACTCCTCCTCTTTGGGAGGTCAGTAGCTGCCAAAGCTGAGGAACCTGCCAAAGTCAGAGAGCTTGGGGGATCCTGATCTACCCCCACAGGAGAAAGGGGGAAATACACTTCAGAGACAGAAAAGACAGAAAATATACTCCCCCTGCCAGCTGCCGCAAGTTGCCAGAGACTGAAGAGGCAGTTCTGATTTGCTCTTGATACTAGGAGAAGCCACTGGCTGCAAAAGAGATTACTTGGGAGTAAAGGGCTCTTTTTAGAGCTACATACAAGTCAGAACAGTTGGAAGATGGAGCAGTTGCTGGGGGGTGGGGGGAGAGAGTTTATCCTGTAGGCTTCTGTGCCTCCCTGATTATTGACTTTGGTCAGTCTGTCAGCCCTGTGCCTTGGCAAAACAGAACACCTGTGTAAACCATAATGACACAGTTCAGACTGAGAGGAACATGACAAGTGATTAAAGCTGATCCACATGACCAAACCTGCAAGGATCCTATTGAAAGCAGTGGTTATGGCTCTGATTTAAACAGTGACTGGGCAAGTGCATAACAGAGCCTCTGCTCACTTCCCACTAAACTGTCGGTAGCCCCTCTCTCCAATTAGTCTTTCATAGACTAATGAATTCAGAAAAATGCATCTGGGGAGAAAGGTTGCAGGCATGGATACATGAGAAATTTATTTCTGCTCATAACTCATGTATACCTGTCCCAAATGCAAATGTGAACAGGAACACTTTCTCTTGTCTTTTAAAGAAATATTCACAACTGTCTGAGTTTGTGATCACATTGTGCATATCTTTTAAATGCATGCTTTGAAATACATGTTTTGAATTTATTTCAAAATTCAGAATACATTGAAATATGTAGATTCATGCATGAGTGAATGGAAGGGAAATGTACACTTTTGAAAAATATGTCCAGAGCTTATAATTTTGGCATTCAATGTATGCACTTTTCCCATTTGAAAAAGCTGAAGAACAGGTTGAGAAAAAAAATAGGACAAAGCCAAAATTATCTTTAGTGAATTGTGGAAAATGTACATGAGTTTGAAAATTGCTTGCTTTTCCATCCTTAGGTTCAAGATGTTAAGCCTCAGAAAGATCCAGTACTCATCACTGAGTGTACCTTTTGCTAAGGTTTGATTCTATCCACCTCAGCTTTTTACATTCAAAAGATATGAACTAAATTGCTTTTCTTAATTGGTTCTGTTACAGCAATGACACACAAGGTAGCAAAATAGTGCACTGCAACTACTGTACTCATGTAACTTCTGCATGATAGAAAGGATAGATTTTATCATTATTCTCTGGCTACATAAGTATTAAATGAGACCTTATTTTTGGAAATACTATATTATGATGCATCCTAACTCCTTAACTGTTTTTTGAGTTAAATTACTGGATGATTAGGCTTTTGATCAAACAGTGGTTGTGTGTAGGTATGTTTCCTAGAGATACTGTGCATCAAGTGTTACATGCTGCTCACTGGGTTACCAAAGCAATAATTCCCTGACTCTGAATACATAAATATAGGCCAGGATAGTATGTGATAGAGCAACTGTTCAGATAATCATTAGTGCTGAATTTAGACTCTGGGCTGAATGGTCTTCTGTGAAGCACATAACTAATATTCCTCTCAGCTTCATATGCCATTTGATGCTTTAAAACTGCTTCTACGTCGCTGATGAGTTTCAACAACAAAACTGTTTGCTCTTGTTATATGCCTTCAAGTCATTTCCAACTTATGGCAACCCTATGAATGGAAGCCCTACAAAATGTACCCTCCATCTTCAGAGCTCTGTTAAGCTCTTCCAAGTTCAAGGCAGTGGCTTCCTTTATGTACTCAATCCATCTCAAATCAGGACTTCCATTTCACCTTCTGCAAAACCAAACTTAAAAAACAAGAACAACTATGTTCAGTTTTGTCTTTTAAACTCAGGTAAAACATAGACACAGCATGACTGCTGGAATCAAATGGAAATTTCTTCTGCATATGCACTCTCGGTGTGTTCATTTGGTGCCAGCTTGGGCTGCGGGGTCCAGTACTTAGGTACCAAAGCCAAGTCCTAGCTGCATCAGCCAGATGACCTATTAAATATTAGGAACAGAGAATCAAACACATAATCCACCAAGCACAGTTACTGTGTAGGTATCATTGAGAAGGACGGAGATGTGCAGACAAGCAGCAGTTTGCACAAATATCCAGTGTGTTTCAGATAACAGTAAGGGTCATAATAATAAACTATGAGGAAGAGACTTAACTGAGAGCCCATTTTGTGCTTCAAAGGCAGACAACAATAACTTGAATGAAGAAAAAAGAATATTAACCTACTTTTTGCTACAAGGCTTGTTATGTTTGGAACACTGGTCACTTATTTTCAAAGGTAGAATGTTCAACCTCCCTGCCGAGGTCACAGCTACAAAAAAGAAAAATCTGTGAGAATCCTAGCAAGGTATAATTTAGCAGCATTCCCAGTGCCCTTGCAATGCTCTGTGATCTGCTGAAATAGTCATCTTAATCGCTTCTTTCCTATAAGGAGCAGCATTTTGTCTGAAGTTTTGCTCCTTAATGTTAGACTAATGAATATTAATGAGAGCTTTTCAACAGCACAACAAGAAGCAGACAAGAACTGCTTGCAACAAACAGAGTTCTTCACACAGTGGTAAAATCTCTCTCCCCTTTCTTTCACCAACCCCTTCTGTTGCTTAGAAAATACTTCTTTCTAACTGCCGTTGTCATTGGACATGTATTCCCTGATAACTGGCTTTTTTAAATGAATTGAAAAATAAATAAGAAACATAAGAAACCTCGGAACTTCCTTCAGATTACACAACCTGACTATTTGAATGAACAGCACCAATTTGCATAACTTGGATTCCAAACAGGAACATTTGAACTCACATTTCCTACATGTCAGGAATCAAATTACATGTCACAAAGCAGGAAGCCCCTAGTGCTGGAGTGGAATATCACGTCTTCCATTACGACATCAAAAGACTGATTTTTCACACATTTAGTAAAGGAACAGGATTGCTTCAGCTAGCTATTCTCAGTTAAAAGCAAGACATCATACATGCCAATGTACCTAGTACAGCTCTTTTCTTCAAATATATGGAAAATTCCATGCCAACATTATTACCAGCCTCTGGTATGCTAAAAAATTGCTTTCAGGGTGAGATGTAAGATCCAGATTCATTTCCAGCAGGTACCTCAGACTTGCAATCATATTCAGGTTATCTGGAGATCACTGTAAGCCTGTCCAAACCAAAAGTTACATTTTAAATTATTTGTTAAATCATGATAGTGATTAGGTTCATTAGAATATTACTTTATCCAGCAATCCAGTTCAGAATGCAGCTCATGGTGTATATTTTCTTCTGTGAGAATAATAAGCCTTTTGGAAAGGAGAGGGCTGAGCCTATTCTGGATGCTCAGTGTGCTTTGCATACCCACCTCTCTTTCTGGGGTTTGGTGATAGGGATGAAGGTATAGGGAGGAATCTAACAGTGACCATCCAAAGTGTCCACTGCTTGCACAACAGAGATTTAGCACTTTCAGGGAAAAACCAGGAATGAGCAGAAATCCTTATTTCTGGAATGAGGTAGGTTGGTAGAACTTGCATGGGGGAGATTCACTGCCCAGCCCCATTCTGGAAATGAACGTTTCTGTTTCTTTGCAGGGCTTGTCCCTGAAAGCAGTTGCACAAAGGAATTGGCAGTGTTGGCTGCTCAAGGGGTGGAGCCATGGCAGCCCCACTCACAGGTGCACTGCACTGCATACTGCTTGTGGACTCGCCTGCCCAGGTCAGCTGACCTGCTTGTTCACCCCTGGTTGCAGCAACAAGTTGAGTTCTGAGGGACAAATTAGACAAGGTACCGTTTACTCATTTAGCAACAGACCAGAGAGCATTTCCAAAGTCAATAGCAGGCTCCTGAGGGATGTTTCAGATCAGAATCCTATCCTGGTACCTGGGATAGGATAGCCCTTTGCCCCTGTTCTGTTTCTAATGCAGGCAGGAGGGTGCATGCCTTCTCTTTATACTGGGAGGGAAGGTTCCATTCATACCAGTGCAAGCTGAAGCTGTGGAGGCTCAGTCTGGAATGCAACTTCAGTGGAGGAAGAATTCAAGTTCTCATTCACCTGGCTTTCAGTCCAAGTCAGCTTCCACATACCTGCAATTTCTTTTGTTTTGCCTGTTTGTTTGTTTGTTTGTTTGCTTTTTTAAAGAATCAGTTCACACTATTGCTAATCTCATTTATTTTGGCCACCAGGGTGGGCATTTGCAAAGGTACAGAAAGGAAGTATTATTTTTTCCACCCTTGCTGACTTTTGTAGGAGTTGTTTATGAGCTAATAGACCAAGTACCTCATGACCAACATCTGTACTTGTGCATCCTTTGATCTTAAGAGACAGAACTCCACTATATGTTTCCATACCATATGAGTTCTGTGTTTCTTTACTTATACTTCTATGTTCTTCCACATATGACATAACTGGCTATCTGGTTAAAGAACCCTATCTTTTATGGATTATAGGATAATTTATAAATTGGATGGTATAAAAACAAAATTCACCACCATCATCTTTATTACCATGGGTGGAGTTTAGACCATAGGGATATACATTTTGAACTTTCTATTGACTTTAATGGGAGTGTTTTACATTATTCTACTTCTTTAGTTGGAAATTCTACATCTTTAGTTGGAAATAAGAGGAATATAGGATTCCTCCAAACCTACTTCACTGCAGCCCTTTTCTTATGTGGCATTGTGGGTAAGCAAAAGATTAAAGATTTTGCCAATGGTAGCTTCCAACAAGATATGTGGGAAAGAATATCAAAGTTCATTCACTTGTCTTTATGTTTTAGAGCTCTGATAGATCTAAGGGGAGGCTACAGCTGAAATTTGTTCAGCTTGCATTGTAATGCGAGTGTGACCTAATTGTGCTCATTGAAATTAATACACGAACTAAAACTCGGTTATCCTTCAAAATCTCTCCAAAATTTGCAACTGCATTTTCCAATCAAAAGCATATGTACAAAATGGGAGCATACAGATCATATGTGTATCTTGGTGAAAATAATGTTCACAAATCAACTATATTATGAAAATTGTTTACAAAACAAATATATTAGGCAATGCTGCCTACAAAAATGAATGTGTTAGGAGAAATATGCTCTGAAATGTGTATGGATGTCAACATTTAATTAAAAATTCTCGAAGTTCGGCATAAACCAAACTGGACAAATTCTGGAAATTCAGGATGAACTGAATGCAAGAAACAAAAAATGAGAAACTAGAAGAAACTAAAACTGACAGTTTTATCCATCATAGCTCAGAGAGATTTCGGAGCAATCCTATCCTAGCCCAGCAGGTGTGACTCAGAAATAGGATTATCCTGTAACAGAAATAGAAGTGAAGAAGAGAAAGAGGAAGGTGTTGGGCACAGGGAGATAACTGGATGTTTATTTCTTGTGACCATTTTTACTTCAAATCATTTTCACTATAGAATGGAAACATTTTAGTATGTTATAATACAATGAAGACAAATCTTTTCAAGGGCATACCTGTAACCTGACAAAATCAACAGGCTATTAATATAAATTCAGGCACTTGTGACAGAATCAACTTACATATAAATCTTCCTGGATAAGCACAAATATGATCTGCTCTGCAGAACAACAGTGGCTAAACATTTTAAGGCAATTCACTGGAAACATATCAAAGGATATTCTTCTGTACTGCAGCTAATAATTTCTAAATGCATGTGCAGTTCTGATGATGAATCAAGAATTTTCTTCTCAAGGAAAATATAAAAGGATGATCTAATAATGGGTCTATAAGAATCCATTGCAGAGTGGCCCCTTTCAACATCCCCAAAACAGAGGAAATGCATCATCCAGAAATAGGGTGTGGCTTTGCATAAAATTTGCACATGCATGTTAGAATAAAAATATATGTCTCATCACAGTAGGAAGACCAGGAGCAGGGGACCTGTGTGCCAGCTCAAATCTGATGCTTAGGTGCTAAACTTTGGAAGGCAATTCCAAGATTCCAGCAATTTTAGTCTTAGACTGAACTTGTACCAGACTGACTTTCAAAAATCTGACTTTTATCTGGCCTGGGCGGCTTATTTTATATTGTTATTTTGGTATTTTTAATTTTAATGTTTATATTTTTAATTTAATGTTATTTATTTTTAACTTATTGTTGCAAGCCGCCCCGAGGCTTCGGCGAATGGGGCGGCATAAGAATGTTTTAATAAATAAATAAATAAATAAATAAATAAATAAATAATAAAAAGAGAACACTTTCAAAGAGCACTATGCTAAGAAACTCCTGTAAATACAGGAATGTTTCTTGTAAAGTAGAACACATGACAGCCTAATCCAGTGGTGAGGTTGATATTTAAGTATACCATTGCACCAGTTTGGGACGCACTGTTTTCTGTAATGGGAGTGTTTCAATTTATGCCATCTCTGTTGTTGGCATGATATTATATTACAAGAAGCAGAGGTATGCCATGAGATGAGCATAGGACCCCTTACAAGTCAATGCAAACTTGATACTTAATGTTAGCAAAAGGTCATATGCCCATTTACACTCACTTAGAAGATGATACTGACTTAGATTTAAGTAATAAATATGAAGTGATGGTGAAATAATACGCATTCTATAGAAGACTAGATTAGAACTGTGTTTTGCCTCAACATGCTTTTATTATTTGTACATTCATATTTCTTTAGACCTAATTCCCATCACTTAGATTATAAATAGCATATTTATCAGAATTTTGTGAATGCTCAAACATGGGGATTCTGTGTAGTGTGTACCCCATATATGTACTGAATTTATTTGTGTCATATTTTAAATTGTGGTGGGATTGAGGTTGAGAAGACATTTTCTTTCTTTTTTTCTTGTCCCCAAAGGGGACAATTGAATGCCTCTCTTCAACAGAACAAAGGAATCAATTCTCTGTGTTCTTCTAACACCTTATTCAGAAGGGAGAGTTCCCTCCTGCAGTCTTGCTCCCCCTCAAATAAACAAGTGCAACCTGGCAGCTTCATTCTTTTTAGGGTTGCCGTGTCTCTTGTTTCAAGGGCTGTCCAGTTCAAAGAATCATAAAAAGAAGAGCAAGGTGCCTATCAACTATTAGCACCTGAACGTTGGACACAGCAGGCATAAAAGATCATTTTGTTCATACAGTGACCAACCAACTGCAAATGAAAATCCCACAATCAGAACATGAATGTGACAGTACCCTCCTACCCAAGTTCCCCAGCAACTGGTATACCTTGGATCCTGAAGGTGGCATATACTCCTGAGGACTAGTAGCCATTCTCTAGCCTTCTCCTCTATGAAACATAGGCTGCCAGATCACAATCTGCCCATTTTGATAAGAGGAATTATATTGCTGTTTAAATTATTGTTATTATTTCTAAAACTTCATCTATGCACATAAATAGACATACATGTTAATCTGCATCTTATTTTGTCTTGGGGTGGAGGGTGGGTGGGTGGAGCATACATTTCCCTCTTTTGTAGAGAATAAATGACCCACCCTAATTATCTCCCTTGGTGTTGTCTTATCTTTGTGCTTGCCTTCAGTCCATTTAACATCTTCTGCAGCAAAGCCTCAAAAGCTATGAGTGACTCAGGATTAGTCACTTAATTTGTGGACTAACATGAATAGAAACAGAACCCTTCTAGGTCCCAGCCAAGAATCTATCTGTGCCACTGCATTTTCACATCAGTTCCAATGGCAGAGCTAGTAGTAAAAGGTAATCAGTGGTTTGTTAAAGGTTAGGCTGCCACATGATTAAGCCCCACTGAACACAGTGACACTTACTTTTGAGCAAACATGAGGCAAATTGTGCAGTGACATTTATTGGCTCTCATAAGCCAGAGTTTACTGCATCAGGCCTGACAATGAAACAGCAAAATTGGCTGCCCTTATACTAGGCCAGAATGGAAACAGCTGGCTGCAATTCTGCACCCCTATTCACAAGTGACGGCTGTGGATACTATGATTTGAAGGGGATAGAGGAAGGGCCTATCATGGTGGCAGCTTCTTATCATCTTGCATTCTTTTGTTGCAAATTAAAAGCTGGACAGCTCTTCTGTGAATGCACAAGAGGCAAAGTGAGACGATTACTTCAAGCAGCCTTTTTAGGGTTACATGAAAGGGTAGCGAACAACTAGTTGCTTCAAGTATTGTGACTGTATCTTTATTGCTAGGAAGAGAGAAAAGCCCTTGCAGAATTTGCAGCCTTTGGTATCAAAATAGCATAACTTCCATTATGCACTTTGTGCTGCTTGACCTCTGATGTCCAGTCCAGACAAGCCTGAGATGCTGTTAGTGGGTGGTTCCCTTCACCAGATGGCAGGTGTTCAGCCTGTTCTAGATGGGCTTGCGGTCACCCTGAAGGAGTAGGTGCATAGCTTGCACCCTTGATTCAACTTTGCCACCTGAGGCTCAGGTGGCCTCAGCAGCTTGGGGTGCCTTCTATCAGCTATGGCTGATGGCCCAGCTATGTCCCTGTCTTCCCCTGAGACAGCCTGGCTTCAGTAATCTATGCTCTGGTGATCTCAGCATTGGATAATTACAACACCTTCTACACGGGAATGTCCTTGAAGTTGATTCAGAAGCTGCAGCTGGTATAGAATACAGAAGCCAGGGTAATATGGAACCCATAGGTCCAAACATATAAAGCCTGCAATGGTTTCCTGCTTCTGGGCCCAATTCAGGTTGCTAGTTTTAACTTATGAAGTGCTACAAGGCTTAGGACTGCAATACTTGTTGGAGTGTCTCTTCCAGATTTGATCTACCCAGACACTACACTCAATCTTTGGGGCCTTCCTCCAAATGCCAACCCCATAGAGTGGCAACAAGGAATAGGGACTTTTCTGTGGTGGCCCTCCATTTTTGGAACAACCTCCCTGCTGCAACCCACCAGGCTCCAAATTTTCCATCTTTGCAGTACCAGATCAAGACAGCCATTTATGTGGAGACCTTTAAGGATCTCCTCGGTTATCCAGGGGCTGAGAAAAATGTCCAAGCGATTTGTCTCCTTTGCTGGGTCTTTTGCTGTATTTATTAAACTGCATTTTACTATATAGTCTAAACTATTTAAAATTAATTCTAACTTCATTTTAACATTGTTGTATATTATTGATGTAAAACACCTAGAAAGCTTTGGTGATGGGGTAGTATAGAAATGAAACAAACAAAGTTTTGGGGTGTCAACAGTATAGCCAAATTATACATTATGAAAGGCGATAGTCTGTTTTACTGAGAAATTAACTTATTTCATCCCTCCATTTCTTGATCAGGCTGAAGCAGATACATCATCTATCCCTATCTCTGACTCTCACAATCACCACCATACAATTTCATTGCAACCTTCCTACAATAATTTATTAGGGCAAAATTATGGCACATGGAGATAGTACTCATGTGATAAATTGCACATATAAAGATTATTTTAATGCAGTTGCATTAATCATGAATTTCTTAGGATAATCCATCTCTGTCCATGGCCCGTTTTCTTTTTCAAGCTATTAGAAGCCTAACCATGGGCTGCTCTCAGAACTTGCTTCTTGAAAACTGGAGAGAGATGAAGACAGATTCATCTCAAAGTGGGATGAAATTTGTTAGCTGTGCAACACATTTTTTTAGCCCTGATGCAAAATGCCAGGGGGGCAAACATAGTTGGAAAAAAGCTTAAACCTCCTATATCCCAGTATGATGGTCCTAATCTGAATTGGGGCCATGCATGCTTGCAAAAGTGTAGGACACGTAGCCATGGAAGCTCAGCTATGCATGGTTAAAGAAACATTTATAATGTTTCAGCATACAGTAAATACCTCAGATGGGCATGTGAAATGAATAACCCTCCAGATGTGGTTGAAGGAAAGAAAAGGCAGAGAAATCTTCCAATTCAAAGCCCATAGCTCATGCTTGCTAGTAATGGTGGGGAGCTGGATTATGTATGCCAGCTCCAAGGATGATGTACTATCCCCTCTTTTGGCATCCCAGATTCACTCCTGTATTGCTCTAGTTTCTAGTATCACTACTGAATCTCTGAAAGAAGGCTGGCAAGAGCAGCAGATGTTTTCATGCCTGCAAGTGAAGCATGCATGCCTTCCAAGGGAAGGCTTATAGTGCAGAGCTCCTTCTAAATAGGCAGACCTCTCTCTCCATGAATGGAAAAGGAATGGAACATCCTTCAGGGACCTTAAAATTATGGCCTACTATTATAAAGTAGAATTGAATCTTTTAAAATATGTAAACACAGCTGCTGCTAATCCTATACCTACCACTATTATTCTTATTAGACTCATATTTAATTTTATTTAGCACAACCAAACACTAGAGTGTTGGACTGGGGACCTGGGAGATTCAGGTTCTCTAGACCCTAGCTGGCCATGAAATTAACTGAGTGACTTTGGGCTAGTCACTCCCTTTCAGCCTAAGCTACCCCATGGGGGTGCTGTGAAAATCAAATAGAACTATGTAAACCATCTCGGGTTTCTCACAAGAGGAAAGAAAGTAAAATATAAATACAATGGGAGAAGGAGAAGAACTGAAGGGTCATTCTGTCAGTTTTGGTTTTTCCAACATTTATTGATTTAAAAAAAAAACATGTTCAAGTACTTTCTGCTGCAAATATGAAGAAATGCACACATTCTGGTAAATTTGTTTAGATGAATTCTTATCAAAACCAACAGAAATGAAATTTTCACCTTTTTGCCCTAGCCAAATTCTGCAGACACAGCTAATCCCAGCATGGAAAGGACCATGTCCTGCCTGCCTGCCATATAGCTGCTAAAGATAAAGAGCCTGTCAGAACCAAGAGGTAGCAATACTACTTCAGCACAGGCATTCAAACAAGACTTTTATGACCTTAAGCAATCAAAGCCCTTGGCCAAGAAGGATGAATCTGTCAAGTTTGGTCAGTGTTTTATTTTATTTTGTTAATCTCATTTTTTTCCTGCCACAGATATGGAGAAATTTGTAAAATTTGGGGAACTTAAATGAAATTTGCAAATTGAAATTCTCCTAGGAAGCTGCCTTATATTGAGTTAGACTATCACTCTGTCTGCCCAGCATTGTCCAGATTCACTAAGAGGTTCTTCAAGATTCCCAGCAAAATTCATTTCTAGCCCTATCTGGACATGTGCGGGATTGAATGTCGGATTATGGGTGTATGGATCAGATTCTTAGAAATTCCAGATCATTTTTGTTCACAGCGTATTTCTTTGACATCCATTCCTAAGAACTTCTGCATGCAAAGCATGTGCTTTATCCTTAAATGATGGCCCTTTCCATAACCAGCACATTGCTTTGTCATCTGTAGGAATTGATATCATTGCCTTTGCAGAGATTTTATAACTTGTTGGAAAGAGAAGGCGGGTTCAAGGAAATGACAGAAACTCATCCAGAAGAGCAGGTGGCAAAGGGAGTCAACTATATAATTACATCTACATTTGAAAATATTTCTATATACAATAATGCAACTATATTCTTTTCTGTAAAAGTTTATCATATTGTGAAATAATCAATCTTTAATAATTAAGGACAGAATAAAGCCAGCAAGTGCCAACATGCTTTTTTCTTGCCTAAAACTGCATGGGATTGCACCTTAAACCATCCAGCCCTAGTTGCAGAGAATGAGAGAGAGAGAGAGAGAGAGAGAGAGAGAGAGAGAGAGAGAGAGAGAGAGAGGAGTGTTTGTCTTTTTAGAGCAATTAATCATTGAGGTTTTCAAAGAGTGCTTTGGTAGCTATCAAAGGGTATAGAAGATGTTACTGCATGACAGTCTGTAAAAACATGGTTTGCACCCCACTGTTTTAATTTTAAACCTGCTTACAGCTGTGTGTGATTCTCTCAGAACAGCTGCTTATTGTGCAACATGGGTAACTGACGTCTGAAGATTGGTTCCAGGCAAGGAACATATTCACCGCATGCCACTAAATTCTGCATTGTGTTTGCCATGGATTCCACCTTCCCCTTTTCCTCCTTTTGTAACCGCATAAAATATCAAATGCATCAGTGGTTCAGCTGCAACCAGGCTTCTTAAGTGACAGCCCAGCAGGCAGAGCTGCCTTTATTTGTCAATGAAAGTTAATGGCATAAATAGAGGCTCTTCTCTCTCACCACCTTCTTGTGTAAAGAGAACTATAAGTTGCTGATTAATATGCGGTCCTATTAATTCTAAAGGCTCCAAGGGAGAGAAGACTGAATAGGGAAAATTAATGACCTCCTGTCTACGGTTTGCCCCTTACCTAAAAGGTGAACTGAAAAAAAAATGATACTATGAAAGGCAATAGAATTATTCAATATTTTATACCAATCTCATACACAAAACAGTTGTCAAGACTAATGGCTTTGATCAAATTTAATTTTCATTCATCTCATTTAATTTGACTTTATTGCTGACTGGCACTGGCCCAACTGTTTGTTGCTTCTTTCCTTTTGTTACCATTAACTAATTGAGATTGGGAGGTGGGGGTGGGGAAGGGAGGCAAATCCTGTAGGTTATACAGGCCTTTTCTACAAAGGAGCGGATAGGTGTAAGACTGCTTAAAAGGAAGAAATGTGGCCAGTGGTCTCACACTCGTGTGCACACACAGGAACCATTGTGATTCTGGGTGTCATTCTGATAACGAAAAACTGTGCATGGGTTAAAATGAGACAGACCTTGCTGGCAGGTGGACCATCAGAAAGAGATTTTGTAGCACCACCAATGACATAAGCACATGTGAAGCAGAGGGTCTACGGTGCACCAAATTTATTCTCAGCCTTGCCTTATTAGCAGCTTCCTACTGAGAACTGACAAAGTAGAATTTAACTCCTTTGAGTTTAAAAACCATTGGTGCAGTTGGTACAGAAACTAGGAATAGACACTGTGTGTGTGTGTTGTGTGATGTTGGCAGTAAGATTCTTTATCTGGAATTCTTAATTCAGCACAATACATTTACTTCTGTCATTTTGGTCTGAACGGTTTTCATTTTAATATCATCCTGTTTGTTGGTCATGAGCTTTGTCTCTGTAGGAGACAGTGAATTTGCCTGTTGTCATTTTTCCCCATTTTACTTTTCTGCTTTATTAGGATGCAGGACTAGGCATGTTATTTTTATTAAATTGAGCATTTGAAAGTTCAGTTGACTATTACATCAATTATACATGTTCATGAAATTTAGGGAAGCACTACAAATTTGAGATTTTTTTTCTTTATTATACATGGTCTATCTTTATTATTGTTTTTCATCTTTAGAAATCTGGAAATTTTTCTATTCTTTTAAAACCAATATCTCCATGTTATTCTATTTAGCAGTTGGATTCACTCAGAAAACTCATACAGATTTTCCTAATAATGCCTTTTAAGTAATCTGCCCCTTTGTTAATGGTTTAAACACACACACACACACACACACACACACACACACACACACCATGCCATATACAAGGAATCAAAATTAGCATCTAAATGAGGATGTTTCAAACATATGCCTAGGGGTTGTAGTTTTCACCTTTTTATAGTTTGCCATGTTAAATTATGTAAAATAGAAATGGTATTTTAGTATTTAATGAGCTAATGTAGCCCTATCAAGCTTATCCCTTTTTATACTTTACCTTTTCATTGTATTTATTATATTAAAACACAGAATCTGTAAGCTATTTTCAGGTATAGAAAATGGAATAATCATGATCATAATCACAATCAAAATCAAAATGAAAAGACAAACTATGTGATATTCTTTAGAAGGCAATATAATTTCTTTAAACATGGTGGAAGGATTTAGTTAAAGTTTCAAAGGTAAGAAAATATGCTTTTCTCCTAATAATTTACTTGGGGTGTGATCCAATGATCTCCTGAAATTATCTGGAAGTTTGTAGGACTTTTTGGTGCTGGAACTTCAAGGTTCTGAATTATTGGACCTTGGACTCCAAAGCCTGAGCCCACATCCTCTCCCTCTCACAGCCAGATTGGAAATACATCTGGGCCTCAGAGAAGGCAAAAAGGGTATGCTGGGACAGGTTGGGGCTTGGATGATCACCTTTTACTGATTCCTCATGTCACTCCAGCTTCTTTCTTCCCCACAGCTATATTTAGACAGCTGAAAATGGTTGTCTTTCTAGAGTAAACACTGGAGTGGAAGAGAGCATTGCGGCCCCTCACTATTGTGTATTATATGCATGTAAGCCTCCAAGTTACATTATATTAAAAGGAGGAAGTTCAATACTTAATTTTTATTTTCTAAAGAGGAACTTTTAACTACTAGTATGGAACTGCCTCTTAATTAAATTAAGAATCTAATATTTGTTGGAAACACACAGGCGGGCATTCAGCTGGAGTTCTTTTGCCATATGTAATCTGCAGCTCATGTGAAGCCTTGCTGAAGGTCCTTCCTTTCTCAATTCGTGCCACGTAAGCACATTCCAGTAGGCTTTGCTGAGGAAGGAGAGGGTGGAAAGTAGGACCACTCTACCAGCCTGCTAAGAAACTAAATTTCTTCCCGCTTTCCATCTCATTCCATTTTCTTTGTGTCTTGCCTTTTTTATTGTAGGGCAAGGATTGGCTTATTTTAATGTTTCTATATAAGTAATTCCACTGGACTTTGTGGCTGAGGAAGATAATCCAAATAGAAATATTAGATAAACGTGTGGATAGAAGACTTGAACCCTGCTTGCATGACTTGGTAGGGGAATTCAGGTACCTCCCTGAAAAGACATATGAGGGAAGTGAAAGGGCCACACAAACTAGCTCTGTCCCTTTGCCACAAATATGCCCAATGGGCATAACATCTCATGGACAAAATTTTCAGATTGCCTCAGAAAGGGCCATACCAGTGATGGAGCCAGGATCTACCCTCACATGAGGGCACTCTATACACATTGGTATGTGTACAGAGCCCCCTCTGGTGAGCTTCGAGCATACAGACAATGAGGATGGTCACTGGATATATTGGTCCACCTCTCAAGACATTGTAGCATGTGTGGAAGGGCTGGGCTTCTCTACACTCCACCTAGTGTGCAGAGTAAGTCGGGATTGCACTCACTGGCCAGCCCTCACCATGAAGACTCTGAGCTGGATCCACAGGTTCCTTTCCTCTGATTCCAGTGAAGGAATCTGTCTTATATCCACAGATGGAAACTTTTGGAGCTAACCCTTTCAGCCAATGAATAGCTCATACAAGGTCTATTGAACACATGCAGGCTGGGGGCAGGGCCAAAATAGATATCTCATTTTCTTTTCTAAATGTTTTATTCTCTATATATCTCTCAATACACACCTACACCTCTCCCTCTCCCTCTCCATGTGTGTGTTTCCTATTTATTCCCTCAATTATTTTCCCTTCATTTCTTCTTCTTGTGGTTTCAGCAGATTTAAAGCAAAAACAAAAAACTCATTACAAATTGGATGCATTATAGCAGAAAAGAATTTTCTGTCATTACTTATCCAATAGTAGTTGCTGGATGGAGAATATGAAGAAAAGGAGTTGATTCATAATCGCATGTGTATTTTCCAAATTACTGGCCTTCTATAATAATTGAACATTAAGAAGTATAACCTCTTGCTAGCTAATACATGTGACAAAATAACACAAATGCTTTGTTTTTGAAGCAAATCTAATTGTATATACTGCAGGTGATTTTCTGAAGTGAAAGTATTTTCCCAGCAAATACTGGGAACACAGAACAGAATTTTTGAATTTGATTGCAACTATTAAGGTATAATATACTTACACAAACTCACTTTAAACTAAATATCAGTTTTCTGAGACATCATTACCAATTTTGCATGGCTTTATTTAATTCACATAGTTAACTTCTTTTTCTTTTAGTAGTGACTAAGTAAAATCATATATACATCTTTAATCCAATCAATTTTAGTAAGATCATTCATTTCAATGAAATTACTTTAAGTAGCACTTACACTGAATCTTATATATGTTCAACCTCCTTAGGAAAAAGTAGCACCCCTTCCCTGAAAAGATGTTGTCCAATAAAAAGATATTTATTTTATAACCACCCTCATGCAGCCCTCTGGCAGAATTTACCTCTACATAAGGATTTTGGCAGTCATAAAAATTACTAGAGAGGGGAAAAACTGTTTTCCCTTCAAAAACAATAAGGTTGTCTGAAGAAGGTTATTCTCATGGAATAGGCGAAACAGTAGAGATGGGAGAGAACATCACTTTTTAATTCAAATGTACCTAATGTCATATTTTCAAACCAAAACACTGTTATCCTTCAGTATTTATATTCCACTGAATTTTGCAATGGCATTTTCCAATCAAATATGTGTCTAAATATATCTTAGGAAAAGTGCACACAAAATATTATTGAAAATATTGTTTAAAATGCATTGTAATGGGAAATTGCTTGCAAAAATGTAACTGGCAAAACTGTTTTAAATATTAAAACTGTTTCAGATATTAACATAAAATGTTTCATGTGAGCATTTTTAAAAATTCTCAAACTACAGGAAAAATTAAACCTAGGACTGGAAACCGTTTCCAAGACTGGGACAAATTGTACTTAAGATTGGAAAAGTCAGAAATAGGTAGAAATTGAAATCAACAGATTTATCCATCTGTATAAATGTCAAGCTTCTTGGTATCTACTCCTGGGATTTATTTCAGAAGCTAGTGTTAAAAACTGGATCCTGACAACACAATTTCTGCATGCCTACTCCAACATATGTCCCACTGGGTTTGATGGTTTAGAATTGTAGCCCAACAGAGTCTTCCATATTAGTATGATCAATCTCGTAAGATCCCATTCAAAGAGCACAGTCCTATGGATTGCACCTTCACTGCTCAGAAGGCTCCAAATTCAGAAGCTTCTGAGAGCCTTTGCCCTGCCAGACTGAAGCCAGAAAAGTGAGATGAATAGTGGAGGCAACCTTCACCTTTCCATCTTCCATGTTTTCATTCCATCTAGCTGTAGAGAGAAGGAAGCTGGTGCAGGATCAAAGTACCTTTTGCTCTGGGCTCTCTAGTCTCCTACCTTCCCTGTCCAATAGAATGACTTATATTCTCTTCCTCTGAGGTAATTTTTCTGATCACAAAGATGCAACCAACACAATTCTCTCCATGCCAGATGAAAGGAGCAGTATATGGGGTTGACTGTCCATTTTGAATTTGGACTGCTGCTTTTGATATCAGAGGGTTTTCCAAGCAATTCTATGTTCCCTGGTATATTCTCCCAGGGCCCATGGCATTGCTTTTTGAAGCAACATTCCTATATCCACTTTCCTGGAAGTAAGTCCTATTAACCTGAAAGGGACTAATTTCTGAATACACATGCATGGGACTGTATTTTGAAGCAAAGGAGACACACTGTATAGGCTGGCTGAATATCTGTAAAAAGTTTTCTCTTCACTTCTTAGTAATAGCAAAGAATTCTCATTTAGCACGGGAAAAACTTCTGATTTGTAAGACAAGTTCTCCCAGAAATATTAGCCACCATATTTCTTTTGCCAAATTATTTATACAAAAAGGTTGGTTAATAAGCCAATATCTATTTTACTATCCAAAGATGAATTGATTTTAAAATGTCATGTGGACTGTTTGGCATCCTATGTATGGAAATGCATAGAACATGCCTGGAGTTCATCTGGGCATGTTCACATCCTAGATGAACTGGAGAAATTTTGTCCCCAGTATGGCTAGGAGTATAAGAGCTACTATACATGGAGATGAAATGGAAAGTTACAAATGGGATAAAAATGTACTGAATAACCTTCCATGTGAAAGCAATCATCACTAGGGAACAAGGAACCAAACGTTACACTGAATGTTATTCTACAAGTAATAACCATGTGATTTTGATGCCACAAATAACAAACAAAGCAAAGAGTTCTTGTGATTCCTCATAGCCACCACAATTTATCATGGCACATGTTTCCAGTTGCCAGAGTCCACTTTGCCACATACTCATGGTCCACCAAACCTCTTTCATTCATGACAAAAATGTATGGCACAACATATGATTATTCCAAGGTGCTGCAAGGTTTTGTTTCTCTTTCAATCAAAAAATTTGAAGTAGTTTGGCAAACATTTCTTTCAATATTCAGGATACAGCTATGGGGCAGGTGCCATATCCACTTTACAAATGAGAAAACATGACAAACAAAACATGGTTGTGCCATATCCTATAAATATAATTTGAGTAGCAAAAACTATTCATTTTGCTGAATCTTAATCACCTATCCTCATCCTACCACATCCAAGCCATTTCAATCTCTTCAATGATAGTGACAAATAGTGAGATGTAAATACACACAGTGATTATGTAGCTAAGACAAGTGCTTCAAACAATAGGTTCTACTCCATCAAGATCACCAGAGGGTCTCAATCAGTGCAGAATTCACCTAATAATGTAAGTTACTGTGCTGCAGTCAGGCTGATTAACAGTTAGGTGATATACAGTTCAAGGTGTGTGTGCCTAGGGCCATTGCTTGTTAGGAAAGGGAAGGAAAGCCAACTAATGACACTCTCAACAGGGGACAATCTCAGGAAAGAGACTGTGCTTTGAATTGTATATCTAAGTCTGCAGTTCTTTCTTGCAAATTTCATTAGCTTCCATAAGTTCCAGAAAGTAACTTGGCCAGAAATAACCTAAGTTTCCCTATCATATTTTCTAAGCATGTAATTTGTGGGTCTTGAGACCTCTGCAGCCTCTGCCATGAATTGTTCTACCCTCATTTTGTGTGGACAGAGTTGTTGCAAGTCTCATTCATATAGCGTGGAATAAATAACTAAAATAATACAAGTGTTGTGTGCATCACTTTTGGTGTACTCCAAAGCAAATGTCTGGAGCTGCTCCCTTCCATGCTGTCCTTTGGGGTGCTTGCATCTGCTTCTCCGATCTCTTGCCCACTGCCTTGTTGACAATATGAGATGAAATAAGAACAATTACTGTAAGCAAACACAGTGAGATTATTTGATTACCTATTCACAGTTCTTCATATATATTACAGTCTCATAACAAGACATGAGGTAGGTGGCAGCAGTATGCAATAAACTCCAGAAAACACTGGCAAGCGAGAAACAGTGGAGCTGTGCCGCCTGGCTACAACCATGAAGGAGATCTCAGATTTTAATCTAAGTTGTTTTAATGCCCAGGTTTGCCTGAGAAGTATCCTCAAGCACCTTCACATTGGGTACAATTGGGTACACATGACTGTGTGTAAATTGATGCCTTTTAAATTCCATGTCCAGAGTCCAAAAAGCAAATCAGAATCTCTCCTGTAAATATACTTTGAATGTGAAAGTAAATCTACCATTTTACGTTTTCAATCTAATAATAGGTAAGATGTTAAGTGGCTAGTATAAATTTCATATTAAGGGTTCAAAGGTGTAATCCTATATATATTTTAGGCAGGAAAATGACCTACAACTCGCACAGCTACCAGGGTTGCCTTATGGTACAATTCTGTAGCACTGAGACATTGTCTGGGAAGTGGCAGAAACAAACAAAAAACCTTATGAGGTGGGAGCTGGAACTCCAACCTCAAAAGGCCCTTCCTCTGCCCATGCAGCTGGGTGGTTCTCTCCATGGTGGCTGGTCTCCAAAACCAGTCAGCCATATTTGGAGATGGCACAGGTGGCTGATGGGTGGAGGGCAGAAGCAAAGCACACCTGTCCTCAGAGGAATAGTGGCATTGCCTCTTTCTGTCTCTTTTGTGAGGAGAAGAAAAACATTTAGACAGATGGAATTGGGCCTCTCAAAGTTCTGGAAGGCAAGAGAGGCACAAAGGCCATTCTAGCCTCCATATTTCTCTCACCTTTCACAAGATACCTGCAATCCTCCTGTCTGGAGGATTATGAGTAGCCAGCCACACTGACTGGTGCCCGTAGAAATGAGAGCTGCAGAACTAACTAGAAAACTGCACAACTAACATGCAGAATTTCTTGATAAATGAAGCTATGGCAACTACCTGTTGCCGAAAAATCGAGTAACTGCTGAAATGAAAGTGAAATAAAAAATATCTCATTTTTATCAAGTATAGAATGGTTTTATTTCATATACAAAACAGAGCCATACACAGGAATGTGTCAAAACTTTTCCTCAAATTATGGAAAAGATACTAAATTTAATTTGCTATTGCAACTGATCACAATGAAAATCTTAAAGCAGCCAATAGTTTCCACTTTTTCTTTTGGTCAATGAAGTAAAGGTAGGACTATATATTAAATGTACTGTCTTCTATCAATAACTAGAATTAGATTTGATGCATGAGTTCTCTGTCTGCCTTTGCATTGGAAAGATAAATACACAAGGAGCTGGATGAGTCAGAGTATCCCTCAATAGTTACTTCTTTCCCCTGATAGGTTTCACAGATCACTTTGTTGGCAGGAATGTGCTTGTCTCATTTCTCGAAACACTGTGGACAGTGATCCTGTGCAGCAGAGCACACTTTGCCTGTTGCTCTTTTAGAGCATTTCACAGACACCTTCCATTTCTGCTCCTGCTCTTGATCTTTGTATCTTGCGCTAGCAACTCCCAGGGACATGCTGGGGTCTTCAGGCTTTTTTCTGCTTTAGTTTGCATAGGATTGCACCCTTAGAATGCTGATGCCTAAAATTGCTGAAGTGTGCACTTCCTGCATCTGGCCCTAGGCCCAGGATAAACCTTGTCTGCCTTTCCACCATTCTGGGACATTGATCTAAAGTACAACTTGCAGTATTTGACATGCCTGGGATTGTGCGATCCTGCCAATCCCACTGGCATTGAATGCACCACCTTTCAAAATATGTTTTCCTTCTCGATCCTTTATAAATTAGCATTCACTAAAGTTTCTGGGGACTCTTGAGTTTTCTAATCTTGATCAGATATCCAGGACTGCCTCATTTGAAGATTACAGCATTTAATGGTAAAGCCATCATTTCCCTTATCTCAATGCTACACCTTTATTTATCTCAAAACTACCTTATTATTTGCAGTGGACTTTTAAACCCATTGAGCTGATATATGAACAGTCAATCAGTAATTAAAAAAGGCAGGCTAGCCTGATCTCTTACCCATACTGAGCCTACAATTCAGCAAAACATTCTGATGTATGATCCACGCAACAAATGTTAACAGCAAAATACTGTGAAGTAAAGTGGTGCGTCTAGGTAACTGACTCTGAACAATTAATGAACTTACAGGGATAGGGCTCTTTAGAAAGTAAAATGCATTACTTTACTTTCTTCAAAATGTGGCAAGCCAGATGTGCCAAGTTTCAGTGCTCATCTACTTATTCTGTGTTCTTGAGTCCTACACTGCCCCCGCCCCCACCCCAGTTCTGCCTTAATGGCACAAATGTTGAAATATGTTATGCCTGATTAGAGGGGAATTGGTCTTCAGTGTATTATAAGATGGTGCTGCTAAATAAGCTCAACATGAGACCTATGTTTATTCATTTAATTAATTAATTTCTCTACCATTTAATAGCTGAAGTTCTTTAGGCTGTTTACAATGTTGAGGCCTAAGAGACATTTAAGGCAAGTGTCAGCACAGCAACATGCCCACAACTGATTTATTTATTATCTATTTGAAATTATTTATAGCTATTGGTTATATTTTGAATCCTCCCATGATCTAGCCACCTTTGCTGGATGGTGTGAACAGTGTCCAAACATGTCGCTAGTTTGCAGGTAATGACTGTGCCTGCAGTCTGCTGAGTGTATCTAGACTGGGATGGTGCATGCAGGCATGATCCCTGTCCTCCCACTGATGGTCCTTCTCATTGAACAGCCCTCCAAATCCAGCATCCTGGAATTCCTGAAGCTAAGAATGGAGTTATAAATCATAGGAGTTGTGATTTATAATTCCTTGATGTTCATCATGAGTAGCAGTTGTAACCACAAGATGTAGGTATATGCAAATACAGGGAGGATTCTCACTTTTCAGCCTGTTCATGGGGTTTTCTCTTCAAAGGCTTCATTCTGTGGTTACTCGGTTGATAGATATTCTGTGCCTACCTCTGCCATAGCTACAGGGCCACTTTCTACAAGACAATGGCACAGAAGATGACAATCATAAGAGAAATAGATCATGGAGTGGAAACATTGCAAAAATGATGCCATCACAGAAAAAAATAATAAAAAATAGGGGCATACTATAGACAAACCTGACAATCAGGGACATTTATGAGTCTATGAGTCTTGAGTCCCTTCACCTTTTAGATGTGCTCAGCTGCAAAGCCAGTGATTCTCAGCTCCACATCTCAAGGGTACCATATTTGGGAAGCCTGCCTTAGCAGGAGGGCAGCATATACATGCAATAAATACACAGTGCACTGAATCAACAGAGCTTCGATTTGTACATTTTTAAAACAAAAGAATGGTTTGGATTCTAGCTGGGTTTTGTTCACAGTGATGGGCAATAGGAACAGCAGGAGCATTTCCTGTCTAGAATTACCTAGGTTTAATGCTGGGTCTGTTTGCATGCAGAGCTTGCGCTTTCTCACTGAGCTACATCCCCTAATATTTGTAGATGAAGTGGCAGTTTTGGTTTGTTTTCATGTGCATGATGATGCAAATCTTTTTTTAAAAAAATCCCACATTTTGTCCCAAAGATTGTATTTGTGACTCTGACATCATAATGCCCTCCTACATAAACAGAGCTAGAAGTGTGCTCACTGAACAAAGCCTGTCCTTTTCAAAATAGACTATTACACATGTATGCACATGCTTTACTTTGCAGAATATGTATGGAATGGAATGCAGACCTCAGGGCTACCCTACCCTTGGGCTGGGTGGGCAGCTGGCCTCAGGTGGCAGATGCTGGAGGCAGCAGCAGGGTGTTGCGGGAGAGAACTGCAAGAGTTGCAGCCTGTTGGGACTGAGAGGGGCACTTGCTGTTAGTACACATTCCCAAGGCTCTCTGATCTGTACTCAAAGGAGGAAGCGTTTGGGGAGCCTTGGAATGGGGTTCAATTCCAGGCATTGATATGTGGGAAGCGGAGATGCTTATCTCAAGGCCAGATTATCCAGGTCCTCTGGCAGCCTCTGAGAATAACCAAGATGTATAGGAGGAGGTTGGGACAAGGGCATTTCTTGGGGGCAGACAAAGCAAGTATGGCTCCTGACTCCATGACATGGCATTGGGAGAGGAGGGCTAGCCAATTAGAAGCTCAGCATGCAGAGAAGAGGCATGATTACTTCCAGAAGGACCATCCCAAAAGGATGTGGCCCAAACATACTCAAAAGGAAAGTTCCTAGAAGTAAATACTAGATGGGGTTCAACAAACTCGACATGCACATGACAGGCATGTCATGAGCGGAGCTGGCTAGAGCTGGGCGTCAGACTACATGGCCCGGGAGGTTCCTTCTGACTCGCTCTGTTTCTATGTTTCTAAACTGCTCTGTGCACGCTCAGAGATTCATTCTGAGTGATTGTACTTCTGGAATACACTCTTGCAAAGAAAGTCTGCAAAAGGTTGAATGTGGCTTTGAATGTGTACAGGGAAGAAATATAGTTGAAAACAGCCTGCTCTGTACCCCTTAAATTAACCTGCTGCCTTCAGGTCCAGTAGAAGGCATTGTGTCATTGCTAGTGTTGACAAATTCTTCTGCCTGTTCAGGGAGCCTTGGTACATAGAATGGAAGGGGACATCATCTTGGCCTTTACCTCAGACAGCAAAATGTTTCGGGCCAGCTTTGAGAATCAGCCTTAGACCATATGTGTGTGAGTAGCAGATTCAACAGTAGATATGGCAGTTTCAAGAGGAGACTGAGATTAAATACATACTATTATCCAGTTCCAATAGATTCTAATCACGACAGGGTGCTACTTTGCAGCTCTAATTTCATTTCAATAAGCAATTATTTCTGCAAAGACAGTAAGGGACACAGTGTCAATCCTCAGGGCAGTCAGAGGTCATACTGGCAAGATACCAGATATTAAGTAACTTGGCAGAAATCTCCATGTGTTTCCAAAGCATGTTCAGATCATTCAAACTTAATGCCTTAAAATCAGGACAGGGTGAGCAATTTTTGAGTTACACTTCACACTTCTAAATCTGCCCCTCACACACACACACACACACACACACACACACACAGCATCCTAAAATAAACCGGTTAGAAATTCATAGCAGAGTTGTCTGGCTTAGCAAAATTTGCCAACAAGTGTGAAAACTGCACTCCCCTAAAGGTAAAACAGGCCCATTACTTTCTCTCTGAGTTACCGCTGTGACCATCTACTGGAAATCTGTTTGCTGGTTAATTTGTCGGCATTGTACTCCAACAAAAAGCATCTTTTTATTGGCAGGTGCAGACAAAGCTTGCAAAAGCTAGAAACACACACAAAAAGACTCCATAAAAAAGAAAGATAGCCTTGCTGAGATGGCTGTTCTCTGTGATTTTCTGTAATAGACTTCAGTTTGCCATGAAATTAAATTTATAGTATACCTGCTAGACATGAAGGGCCTGATTTATCCTCTGTATAATTCCATTGAACTCACTGGACTTACACCAGCATTTGGAACGGAGACTCCAGCTAAGCTTTGTAACTCCTTGATTTGACATTAAAGGCAGCATTTTCATGGAAGGCCATTTTGAGGCAAAGGAATGGGAATGATTTACACAATGCCTTGCACAATGCATATTTGTTTGTGTGTATACATGCCAGCAAAGGGAAACTGCTAATGAAAAGGGAACAACTCAAAACAAACATTTACTTCTATTTGAAAAATATGGAATATCAGACATGTTGCTTCTCAGGGTACTACATGTTTTTTTTATCCTGAAAGAAAGTTGAATTTTTAAAGGGGCATATATTTTAAGAAACTCTGAGGGATGACATTTTGCAGTCTATTTATTACATCGGGACATTGTGTTTTAAGTCTGCTTAGTCACCATGATATGCGAAATGGAAATACTGCAGCCTGGTGCTGTGAGGTCCTATGTAAGCAGACAAACTCGAAAGACTAGATGGCCCCATTTAGGTAATCAAAGAACACAGAGGAGCAATCAATCCTGTAGGGCATGTGGTGGGAGCACATGGATTGCAGCAGCCATGCCCCAGTGTCTCTGACCTTTCCAGATCCTAAGGCTCCTGATCACAGTGAGGATTCTTGGTGTGTTTAGCAAAACAAGCCTAGAATTCCCCTCCAGGCCTCGCCTTCAACATAATGAGGTCAGGGGGATGGAGTGAAGCTTGTTCATGCGGGGCAATTAAATGCCAGCACATCATCCCAAACCCTTCAGTGCATTCTTCTCCAGTGTACCTGGACAGCCTGAATAAGGCTTATGATTCCTGGGGCTCATGTATGAGCATAGTCAAGACTGCTGAAACTTCCACAGGTTTACTGAACATTTCCTCTCCCTGGAGAATTCTTAACATTTTGGCTATAGGAGACAGGACTAGCATTTCTAGAAATGTGGCCGCTTATACATGGTCTGCAAAGAAGAAACGTATCAATAAAGGGGGCAAAAAGAGGGCAGCAATCTGTGCAATGTTTCTTAGCAAATTTATATGCATAGGTGTGAATTTAGAAATGATAATGGTAATTTAAATGAAATTACAATACAGTGCAATACAAGACAATAGAGGACAAAGAGCCTGACAAGGTTGCTTGTGTGCATGTCTAGCTGCTGCCAGCTAGGCAATTGCAAGGCTTTGTTGCTTGACCCTCCTCAACCCTCCTTCTGCTTCTTTGACTTAGACTGGACACCTCTTCAACTAGGATAGTTCTTCAAATAGAGGACAACCTTTAGACAACTCTTCAAAAAGAGGGCTCTGAAGCAGGACACTAGGCCACCTAATTTCTAAGCAATTCTTTGCACCTTGCTAAACTACAGTTGCCAGAAATATCTGGGTGGAAAGCCAAGGCAGTAAATTTGTAGTTATTATTTTATTCTTATTTAATCACTTGATCTACCATGTACCATGTTAAAAAACTGAATTGCAAAAGGGGCTTTAAACTGATATACGTTTCTACTATAGATAAATTGACTAAGTTTTCCATGGCTAATTTTCTTTTTCCTTCAAAGTGGAGCTGATTGGCACATGTACTTGGAAAGAAACAAACCTCCTACATTGTCTGCATTCTGTTCCTGAGTTCCCTTATTACATAACTCTATTCTTTCAGAATTTATTGGCTCATTATGCTCTCCCACTATTTAGGGTATCCATGAGTCCTCCTTTGCAGAGGATTGTCCTCTCTCTGAAGGCTTGTCAAAGGTCAGTCCAACTTTGGTTTAAAGATAGCCCTAAGAAAGGAGGGTGGGTGTTGTGGAGAGCTGCCCATCCAGAGTTAGCACCTGAACAGGAAACTGAGTAGGCACACAACTCCTCTCATCACTTTCTGGTGAGATGCTCTGTATTTCCATTTAAATGCTATTAATTGTGTCTAAATTATATGCAAATAGGTATACTTTTTGTTGATGCATTTCCTCTTTTGGGGATGATGCATATGTAACCATCCTACCACTATTGACAATTTGATGTTGTGTCTTTTTGACCAGTAAGTGGGAAAGTGTGCACATATCCATAACTTTTTTGTGGAATGTACAAATTGTAGTTCTGTGGAAAACTAAAGTCACACAAATTCTTATGCAGTATGTGTTTATCTGTTCTTTATCTGTTTCCTACATCACATGCTCCACAGCAGCCACCATTTCCATTTCAGAAGGAGCCCAGAACAGAAAGAAGTAACAGATATTACTGTTTTAGATATTATTAAAATGGTTTGTAGTCACCATTACATTTCCCCTGGTTGAACTCTAGTCACACTTTTGTATGGTATTTATGCACGACTGGTTGCAGAACTAGTTGTGCTGATGGAAATGTGTGTTTCAGAGCTAGAAAGCAATGTGTATGGAGAGATGGTATTGACAACACCAAGACGTGCATTCCAGTGTGCATTTGGATGAACATCTGATTTATGCCTGCATTTCCTAATCTAGCAAGTTAGCGCACAGGCAGAGAAGGCTGCTTGTACCCAATTTCCTCAGGAAGATCAGCACTTACATTAACATGCTCTGGGAAGGACAGCTTCACTAAAACTATTACCAACTATCTTTCCCTATATTATAAGGTTCAATAAAGAGTGCAATGCAGGAGGTTTTCTTAAATATAGAATTTTTTTGATAAATAACAGCAAATTATTTATTTTCATATGGAAGATAAGAGGTGACATACAGGCCAATTCAGAAAATGATTTGAGGATGGGTGGGTAGGTGGGGTTTAATCTTGCCCCATGTAATAGATTTTTCCCCTTGTGCTCAGTTTCCTGTATGAATAACAAGAATGGCAGCCATTTTCTCCCAGCTCAAGATCAAAACCCCTTTCATCTGCTGTCTAAATGCAAACAAAGCAAACCTTCCACCAGGCCTTTCTTTCCAGATAAATTAAAACTCTCATGTCCGGGGGCCTAAATCAAGCCTACAGGCCTTCCCTAGATAAATCCTTTCTCAACCTGAAATCTTCTTGCTACACATGCTTCTTGTAAGATAATTTTGCAGGAGCTAATCAATAATGCAACAGTAAATTGCATTTAAATAAACATTAGCAGTCCTCTTAATGAATAAAATCTCATCTGCAATTTGTCAAAGTCAGAAGTGCTGGACTCTTTTGATATTCATTAGAATATTGAAAATTAGAGCTTTGACAGTCTTTATATATACTGCAGTTATGTTTTTTTTCTTTCAGAGACATATGGATGAGATTTATTTTCACAAGGAAAATTGCATAAGGAGTGGAATACGAGTTTGAGATACATTGTTGATGCCAAGTATTATTATTAGTATGTTTTTGTTTTTGTTTTTGCTTTTTTATTTTTTATTGTTTATTTTTTTAGGAACAAGGATTAGAAATGCTTATAAATCCTTTGAACATTAATGTGTTCTTTAGATTCTGCTATATAGGAATGGTTATCATTGATTTGGTGCAGGGTTTGAATAAGATCGATCCTGATTTAAAATTTAACCCCTATCTGTGTGAAATCTCATGAATCTTTAATACTGAAATTGTTAACGTCTATATTTCTGTGTCCACCTTTAAATTTACAGGAATAATATTCTGAATTTACTTCCAGGTGGATTGACTAAGCATATTGCTTTGTTTGCAGAATGCAGTGATTTGGATGAGAAAAGGTCACTTGGGAGGGGTCTTCAGCTGACAAGAATCATTAAATTGTAGACTCTTAGGGAAAGAGATAGAAGTCCTTTTCCTAAACTAAATGGGGCAAAGGTCAAATGACATAATACAGGTTACTCAACATCACTGGGATAGGTAGTAGCCAAAAAAATGAACTAACAGGAAATTTCCGTCTCTGATCTCAATTATAGTAGAGGCAGATTGCATAGAATATAGAATTATTTTGTTCACAAATATATTTTATCAGCACAATTTTCTCTGGATGGGACTTTGAGAAATGCTGTCTCATTTATTCTATGTCAATATTGCTACTCATAAAGAAAGGACAGACAGTGATTTTTCTGTTCTTTTAGTGACCAAATGATGTGACATATCGATCCTATTCTGTGTTCAGACTCAGAAATAGTACGTTCAGCACATGACTGTAAATGCCCAGGATGAATACATTATTGCTTCCGTACAGCTTTAAATGGCATTCAGAGTCAAGTAATATATTATACAAAATTACACATATGGGCAAATAATATTGCATTATTACATGTGATTTTTCCTGACATAAATTTATGCTAAATGCTTACACAATATATGCAACTTAAATATGTGCCCTGCCCTGCTCACTGTAACACAGCACACACACACAAAATTCTGAACATATTTCTATGACATTCTCCAGGACGAAATATGAATAATGAAGAGCTCTGAAGGCCACACCACGCAACCAAACAGGAATGGTGAGAATTGGAATCCATTGTTCTCCCATTAGTTTATCTTTCAAGGCAAAATCTGTTCTGCCTTTGTTAAGAATGGATGAATCTGTTTGTCACACTTTTTCACATGTTCATTTACTAAAAAAAAAAAAAAAAGTCTCTTTAATACTTCCTGCCTCATTTATGCTGAAATTTGCATTTTTGGTAAATTCCTATCAATAATGAATTCTCACCAAGTTCAATAGGTTTATAGTTATTGGTTTCTTTGATTTCCAAACAGGAATAGCTCTCAAGACAGCTATTCCCAACACTGAGATGACATTGTTGTTCCTGCCTCCCATGTAATTGTGAAAGATAAAGAGCTCATCAGGGGGAAAAAATGATGTGGCAATCCCAATCCAGCACCACTGACAGGGTTGAATATATAGAGGTGTAAATGCAAATGTAAGAACTATGTGCTATCCATCCATTTCCCTTTCTCTTACATTCATTTAAAATAAATAAATATATGCATAAAATATTTATTTATTTTCCATCCACATTTTGTATACTTTGCGGATTTTGGTAAATTCGTATTAACAACTTTGTTGTTGCTACATGCCCTGAAGTCAGCTCCAGCATATGGTTGCCCTGTGAATTAAAGCCCTCCGAAATGTCCTGTCCTGCCCTTGTCAGTCCTGCTCAGCTTTTGTAAACTCAAGGCTGCAGCTTCCTTTTGGAATTGATCCATCTCAAAGTTGGATTGAACCATTCATAGCAGTTGCTTGACCCACTTTCATAGTGCGTAGTGCCAGGGCCTGAACCAACAGTGAGGTTTTAAACAGTAAGCAATCAGGAAGAGGAGTAATACAGCACATTCTTCTATGCTGAAGCTTCCAGTTTCAGTCCTTGACATTTCCAGGTAGGGCTGGGAATGACCTTTGTCTGAAAACTTGAAGAGAAGCTGATTAACAGTGTAGATAGTTCTGAGGTACACAGACCATATCCGATTTGGTTTGAGGCAGCATCATACTTTCCAAACACTTTTTGGTGAAAAGGGCATGCATTAAGGGCACAATCCTATGCAGGCTTAGGCAGAAAAAGTCCTACAACTTCTAGCATGCTTGGAGTTGAACATTTTCACTGTCTAGGTTTACATAGGATTGAACTCTAAGCCTCCTTACATCAAAAGTTCAAAACAAATGAGGTGATTCTTGCTAACTATGAGCTTCCAGGTCAGAATTGTTCACCAGTTATAGCAATGAGGGGACCTTTTCTTACTTCGCCTTACAGATTCTTCTAAGGCTGTGCAGAAGTTGAACTGATATAGTTAGTGAGAGAAAGCTGCAAATTTATTTATTATCACATTTATAATTTGATGAGGTGATGATGATTTTTCATCCCTTTTCTGCACAGAAGAAGAAAGGGGGAGGAGGAGGAGGAAGAGGAGCAGCAGTAGCAGCAGCATTGTAAGTCTTTCCCTGTAGGCCCTGTCACAGTTTTCTCCTTGTTTCTGTTTTCAAGGTAAGATTTGGGACTCTCTGTAGCCTCCTGGAATACCTATGAACAGTACTGCATTATGTGCACCAAAACTATCAAGTCTATAGACATTTCTAGACCCTGTTCACTGAAGTATGTCTGACACACAAGTGTGTCAAACCTGCCATCTCTAATTTATATTGTCATTTATTCCATGTTGAAAAGGAGGTGCAGGGCATCCTGTTTTACAAGAGGGTCTCTTCCTTTCAATTGGGTCCTCAGTGTATCCCCTGAATATTCAAATTAATAAAAATGAGTGTGCATAAAAGGGGTATTACCTAGCATACTTAAGAACAGGGTCAGCCCTTCCATGAGATGAGATGGATGCCCTGCCTCAGGCAACAGAGCAGAAGGAACAGCAAATCGCACACTCCCTCTTCCCTACCAGGAATGCTGCAACAGGAGAACAGCTGACAGGTGCGTTCCAGAGGAGTCACCCACAATCTGTGTCTCTTGGAACTTTCTCAGAGTGAGCCAGAGGGCAAGTGCACTTTCTGCAAAAGAGGTGTCCTGGGAGACATTTCTTCAGGTGGTGCAAGAGCTTGTGCCATGGATGGTTCATGATAGAAACAAGCCTGCAGAATGTGTGAATCAGATGCAGAAGCAAGTTATCTACTTCTGTAATAACCTTTTCTAGTCCTATGGTAATTCTCAGCAACTACAAAACTGGTGTAAATTTTCAACCACAGATGTAGAAAAAAATGCCAGCCTTTTTCTATTACCTTTCCAAGTTTGGGCATCATTAAGATTTGCAAACAAGTGTGTGACCATTATTTGGTATAGTAAGCTCACTTCACTTCCAATTTATGCTGTCCAGCCTCACACAACTTCAGGGAATGCTTAATTTCCTTGAGACTTCTCCAGATGTTCACCTTTGGGCTAAAAACAAGCCAGGGAAATGTCAACCCAAAGAGGATTTGTGTGGGCACGTGTGCGTGCACACGCACACGCACACACACACAAGAAAAGAGTAAGTCATTATTGAAACCATTTCTTAATCTTGACCGGTACATACAATAAAAGGCCACCGATAAAAACTGGCATTTTCTGGAAAAAGGACACTGAACTCAAGTAATGCATACAGACAGATCAATCAATACCACTAATGCATCCTAAAGGTTGTAGCTTTTCCTGCAGTAGCTGCAGGAGAATTAATGGACTACAATGGAGATTTCTATTGCTGTGAGCACAACATGATTTAGGCACAGAGTTACATCCACTAGTAGTACAACTTCCTAAAACCTGCATTAATACTCTACCTGGTCTGTCTTTTACAAACTCATGTCCTCCTTTCTATCACTTGAAGACACAATCAATAGAGCATATATTAACATACATTAATTGACCACTGCTCCCTTTCTTTCGTTTGACATGCTTGATTTCCCCTCCTTTCTGTTATCTTTGCCAGTGTCTAATCAGATTTTAGGCTCTTTGGAGCAGGCACAGAAGAAAAAGGCCCTACAACTCCTACAGGATATAAATAAATAAAGCTGGTAGTCTTTTCCCCCCTAAATCTTCATAGGGTTGCACATAGGACTTTTTAATCCAGAAACAAAGCTGTGCTTTGTGCTGCATTTGACTAATATTGCCCTTATAGTATGAATGTGTGATACCCCTCCTAGAACTTAAAGCTGCTATGCAAAATGTTTTTTTTTTTTTTCATTATTGGATAAAAGTAAATCTTGCAATGTAGAGGTATATCCATGAGTGATCCAAGAATGCTGAATCAAAATTATTTGAAACTTCTTATATTTGGACATAAAATACCATTCAGAAAAAGCTGGAGTGACTGCAAAAGATTAGAAATGTGTGAAAAATACATTAAAATCATTTTTCAAAGAAGATCTTATCAAAATTTGCATTTTTCATAAGCAGAGCAGAATGAACCTGAGATTAAAACATCATAATCTGTGAGAAATTGAAGCTGATAGTTTCATCATTTTAGGCAAAGAGTTTCACATGCTTAGCTCTTAAAGGCCTGTGTTTGAATTGCTGTTTCTTCAATTATGTTTGCGCTGCTGAATTAGGGTTGCCAAATTGTTCTTTCTGATAGATGCCTTATTTTTAACAACAATCATATATAGCATGGTCCTCACCATAGTAAGAACAGCTGTACATATTGAGTGCAGATAGATAAGAATTTAATTTCAGATCATTTTTATAAGAATTTATCAAAATCCACAAGTCCACCAAAATTTTCATATATGAGACTTGACATTGTGCGAGAGAATGAAACTTACAACCCTACAAGAGATAGTAGGTTCTCCTCCAACATATTTGTCACTTGCCATTTGCTCCCCCATACATGCATCATAGTACATATTAAGATCCTACACAGAATAGGTTGAATCCTGACTCTCCTAATGATAACCTTTGCCAAGCTGGGGTGGCATTTTTTGTGGGGGGGGGGGGAGATGTCTCAGTATAAGAGGCTTTTGGATATTTGGAATGTGTCCATTCTGAATGAAGGTCTTGATTAACCATATAGTTTAATTTATCAGCATTTGATTTTTGGGATTCTAGTAGAACGTTGGCACCAAGGTCATTCACAACCACAGTGCCTGAAAATACCATATCAGCAATGAAGACAAAGAAAACATTTGGCTTGTCTTTTAGATGTCCTTATGTCCTTTTAGCATCTTTCTTAGCCATCCAGCAGTCCAGCTGCTTTCCTAGCTGGTTTGGACAAAGGGAAGTGCTTGCCATGATTAGGTCAGGGCAGCTGACCAATTTCAGCGGTACTCAAATGTAGCTAGACATGTTAACATTGTGGCCTTGAGCATGCAGTTTCAGTAAATCTTTGGTGAAATTAACACCAAAATAAGTCTCCTGTATTTCTTAGATTTTTATCCCACCTTTCTCCTGTAAGGAACCTGAAGTGGATTGTATAATTCTCCCCCTCTTCATTTTTTCCTCACAACAGTCCTGTGATGCAGGCTAAAGTAAGAGTCAGCAACTGCCAAAAGCACCGAATGTGCTTCATGGCTAACTGAGGACTAGTCCCAGTCAAGCGCTCTAGCCACTATGCCACAGTGGCCTTCCATAGTTCAATTCTGAAACAGCATGCATAGGAATGTGCTGTGGAGCACTCGATCCATCATTCAGGTTAGTATGTTACTTATTTACTATGGAAGACAGAAAGAATTTGATTCATCTGTACTGCTTTTTTTGTTGTGCACAGTATCTTAAAAATGCACTAATATGTGATCTTCATTTTTATTCTGTTTATCTATTTATTTATTCTATCCCACTTTTTTCTTATAACAGTCTCAAAGCAGTTTACACCATTCTCCTTCTGCTCCCAATCTTATCCGCACAACAACCCACCTGTGAGGTAGGTTGGCCTATATAAAATAAATCAAAGAATCTGTTTTTTAAGTTAGTAGCTGAGTTTGAGACAATGGACTGAGAAATTTAGAGGTAGCTTAGATAATCTGTTATCAGAAGCATTAATTTTACTACCTGTGTTGTTTATTGTTGAGCAGAGAAATATTTGTCCACTGACTCTCAATGACTGGTTCTTTTAGGATGTTATATTCATAAATATATCATATAAATGCTTACAGTGTATATGAATTGCCAAATTTTAAACAGAGGCCTTGATTTGAACACTTGTTTGTAAATATTACCAAACACAGGAGAACTGAATTACTTTTCTTATGAAGGTATTGAAGCATTTGTTTTAAATCTAATAAAACTCTTTTTTTCCTATGTAATTTCAGGAAAGGAAAGAAACAGAACGTACAGGTATTTTCTCCTCCACATGCTTCCCTCTCTCACATGTGCGCACATGCACACGCACACCACAGACATAAAGGCTCAGTAAACCATATGGTAATATGAAACATTAAAATATGTGCCAATGAAAAGACTTCACTCACAGGAGCCAGTAGAATCCTCAAGATCAGATTTTGTCATCGTCATCATTGTCTTTGCCTCCTTCTCCTTCTCCTTCTCCTTCTCCTTCTCCTTCTCCTTGGTAAATGCACCACAGAAATAATACCACACACATAAAGTGACTGTCTTGTTAAGACTGGAATGTTGACCCATAAGCCTAACTGGCCAAGCTAGTGTCCTCCGTCACCCTTCCAGGTATGCCTTGCCTCATTGGAGAGACTTCAGGGAGACTCTCACAGCTTAATATGCCGTAGGTATGAATAAAAAAAAAAATCTCTAGGGCTGCCGAGGAGGTTATGTCATCCTCCCCACACACCAACCCCAACTCCTTTCCCTGAACTGCCAAATGGTTTCTTGGCTTTCACATTGGGTGTTTTTAGGATCTCTCCCCCCGCCCTGCATTTTAAAGGTTTAAATGTCCCTTGAAGTTTTGTTGCTGGTAGTAGGATCTTCAAGTAAAAATCTGCTGTGTCTTGGTAGTTCCATCTCATCACTTTTTCCTTTGGCTCACCCACCACTGGAATGTGGCCCCCAAGAAAACCCCCAAAATAGAATTCAGCCCTCAGGCTATTGTCTTTTGACACCATTGGTTGAGATAAATGTTGATTAGGGTCATAGAAAACTATTTTATCACTTCAAATTGTTAGTTCATCCTGCCTAGCACTGTCTACTCAGACAGTCAGAGATTTTTCAGAGTCCCAGATGGAGGCATTTTTCCCATGATCAGCTTTCCAATTCTTTTATGACAAGAGACATGAACCTAGGAGCTTTTGCACACAAAGCATGTGCTGACTACTAAGCTACAGTCCCTCTCCTCTCCAATCGCCTATTACTGCATTTTTCCCTTTCCTGAACTAAACAACATGGACTCTCAAGCGCTAACTGAAGGCAGGTTTGGGTGTGTGTCCCCCACCTGCCCACAAATATGGTTCCTTAAACAGTGTGTTCTACATACCTACATTTTGTGACCAGAGTTTCCCAGGACATTCCATTGCTTCCCCAAGAAGAGTAGGGAGACTTTCACACTATAATACGCCCATGAATCCTAATGAATACTATTAAAAAGGAAACTTGTAGAAGATTCTTTCTTCAAAAATGTGAATTTTACAGATACTGGTTTTGTAAAATTTATAGAAGTAAAGTCAGGATGATGGGAAATTATTGAATTAACAATTACAGTAAAATTCAATTGAGTTATCTTCTGTATCTTCTCAACCAACATACTAACAGAAAAATACTACTACACTCTTGGAATCCAACCCCTTCCACAAATTTTAGCAGGTAAATTTGCCACAGATTCACATGAATTTGGATTACTATGATTCTCACTTGCAGCTTCCACAGGAGAACAGCTTTTTCTGAATTGTGTGGATTCTGTTGACTTACGGGTGAGTTTTTTGTTTTTGTTTTTAACTGAGATGGGTTTGCATGAATTCACATACTAATACACATTTGTACTCCTTCACACCTGCACATTAATGGAAGCTCAAATTAGGGCAAGCATGAATTCACTTAAATGGAACAAAGTTTTCGTACATTCCTTAAAAAATCTGAATCTGTCAGTGAGTGGATGATGGAAGAAAAGATGCTTGACAATATGCCAGATACAGATGGAGCAGATTTTTTAAAAATCCATATATCTCTACACTCTTTACTCCTGAGCTATCAGCACCGAAATCAACAGGACTTATTCTCAAGCAAACTTGGCTAGATTTCAGCCTGAGCTTTTTAATCCATGCGTCAGCCTGTACATTTAGAATTGCAATTTGGAATTAGCTTTCCTGGTGATTATCTTTCTTTCTTAAAACTTTGCTGGATAATTGGTTACCATGCAGGGACAGCTTCCAATAAGGGGTTTCCATGAATGAAACTACAAACTTTTTAAGCCATTTCTAATAAAATAAGTCCTGGAAATTGGTTTTGAAAAGTTAACCTTTGACTATAGAAACAACCTGGCTGAAACTGATGCCATTTATCATCTTCTCTCCTCGCATATCCCATCTGGTGGGAGGATAGGATAAGAAGTATTCTAAATATGATTTTGGTTTTTATATTTTCAAAGATAGAGGATCTTACACTGCATTGATACCTCCAGTGCATTCAGCCAGGAATAAATAATGGGTCCATTGGACAGTGTATGCCTTTCAGATACAGTGCTGCTCATATTACCTTATTGTCTTGTAGGGTTTGGAAACAGAAATAACCCAAGGGAGGATTAAAATTTCTCTCATTAAAAATGAAAATAAAAACCCAAACACAAGATCATCTCGTTTCTTGAAGACTTGAATGGTTCCACAATTGCATTTTCTATTAACCTACAGAACAAACATAATGCCATTGAAATTAATGAGAAGATATTTAGTGATAAGACCCTATCTCATACTAACTACGAGCCTTAGTGTTTTCTGTGGCATGCATCTCTTTGGCATCAGTGTCAAAATCTGCACATTCTTCCTGCAAAGTATTAGGAGAACTTTCTTGCTCAGTAGATTACTTACCAGGGCACAATACAAGAAATTCAGTGCTACTTTCTAGCATAAAGTAGAGCTCCTGGGTTGGATTCTGACAGACCATTCTGTGGATTGAAGGGCTGCCTTTGCTCACAGAAGATGGGGAGATGCAACAGAGGCTCTCCATGAGAGGAAGGTGGCAGGTAGGTGAACTTCGTGCATTCTCGCTTTCTCATGCTGCTCTTGAAGGCTTTCTAGGACTAGAGGGAACTGCAGTGGTAAAAGAAGAATCCTAAAGATTGGCTTCCTATCCCCTTCCTCACAGTGTAAAGTGCTTAGTGGTCAAGTGGCTGCATTTCTCTCCAAAGCAAGCATGGGCCCTACCCCCGCTCCCTTCCACTGTTGAAATTGCCAAAAAGTAGTGATTTTGCTTCACAATTTTGTAGGAAGTGTATGCCTTGTTTGGAAAGGCACACACTTTCCAATGGTATTCCCAGAAATCTCCTGGGAGTACAGTTCCACTTCCAAACGTGTTGTGTGCTTCCCCACACCTTGTTTTCAAATGACATAGCTGAAGAGTTTGCTGCCTTGGTGTATTTAGTAGTGGTGGTGGGGTGTGTGCAAAAAATGTTCCAGGGTTTTCTAATGGCTTGTGGCACTTGGGTTCTAGTATGACAAGAACTCTGCTAAGCACTACTCCAGATCCAATCTAATCTTGGCAACAGCCTGCCAAGACTGTTGTCTCTTCTGTTTTTATGAAACTGAGCAATCAGATGATTTAAAAATAGGGTTTTAGTTCTAAGTTTGTTTATAATCATAATCAGCTTCCTGACTTGCAGATATTCCACTTCAGTATCTTGTTTTCATCAGTCAACATTGTTATACAAGTCAATGGAATTTATTCCAGTGCCAGTTAATGATTTCTTATCATGTACTAGACAGGTTCAACATTAAGAGTAGCATGCAAATGGTTGTGTTATGTGTACCATGTTCTTTGTGCACATAGATGAGATACTTGTGTCATAGTCACTCACAGGGACAAGCAACACATTAAATAATACAACCCAATTCATAGGGATAAAGACTAATGTCAAAGAACTATTTGTGGCAGAGAAAAGAAGGACTTTATGCCAGTGGTTTATGATCCACACCAGTGCCAGTATTTTTCTAGGCCAGATTCAAAGAACAATGTTCAAAACTAAACAGCTTGGATCCAGGTTACCTGAAGGATAATTTCCTTCCATATATACTTGCCTGGACCCTAAGATTATATTCAGACTGCCCCAAAGAATGGGATGAGGTGTGTGGTTATTAAGAAGATGTCATTTTCAGTGAAGGTATTGAATAGTGGAACGCTGTCCCCAAAAAGGCTTACCCTAAATTGTGATCTTTGGGTACTATTTATTTTCCCACGCTTTTCAGTCCTTCAGTTTTGAAAAATTCTGCCTTTTAAGTCTTTGCAGTGCTGCTAGGTTTTATTCTGGTTTGTTCTTTGATTTTTTCTGTTTTAAACCTATTCTACTATATTACTTTGGTTTTATGGTTTAAAGTTTAATTTTATGAACTACCCAGAGATCCAGCTGGTGGATAGTATCATATTGTAATGGTGTCAGGATGGTGATTAGATTTTTTAGATCTCCAGCTCTGAGGACAAAAATCATTCCTACTTCAGCACTGGGGATCTGCACTTGGGTCCACCTGCCTTTGCAGCCAGCGTAGCAAGAACCATCCTGGCTGCTTTCCTGAGGCCGCCAAAGCAACTTTCAAGGACTCTAGTGGATGTTTCAGGAGGTGAGAAGGAGAGGGAGTGGTTCTGCCAAGAAATATCTAGGCAGCAGCTTACTCTTCTTTCCCCCTCCAAGTGCCAGACTTAGACAACCGAAATCAGACATTTATCTGCTTTGCAGAGCAGAGGAAGCACAGAGGTAGCCTTTGTGCACACGTCTTCCATTCTGCATAAGATGGCCATCGGTCTCTGAGTTAAGAGGTATACAGGCATCCATTGTTTTGCATCCTAAGCAAATAAATGGGACATCATTAGTAACAGAATCCTAGATGGAAGTCCTTCAAGCTTCTGATCACATTTCAGTATAAATGCATATTTATCTGATTATAATTCGCCATGTTTACATATGCATCCAAGCTTCCTCAGTAGTACATGAGCTTTTCCTAAAACTAATTAACTTTGTTGCAAGATTACCCATACAACTAAGTGCTACAAGGAGTGAATTTCCTCATCTTTTCTTAATTGGTCACTTTCCTTTGTTGTTGCCAGTAAATTTATTTTTATTTCATAACAAAGTTCCATGCTAGAATAAACAACACACAACCCTTCCTGTAAGCAATGCATGCTGGTCACTGAAAAATGTCAACTGGCAAATCAATAGAGAACCTCACAAATAGTCCATAGGATTGAAGTAGAATGTGAACCTGTCATGCCCTTACATAGTCAAAACAATCCACGGTGGCTTGTTGGAGTCTGCAGCACTATGTGCCAGACATGATTGGTATAATCACCACCAGCCTTGGCTTGCTGTGTCCTCTGAACCCAGGCCCCATGTATTTCTGGGATCTTAAACAACATTCAGTTAACTGACCAAACAACTCAGCAAACTGGATCTGGGTCTCTTTGCTTCCTCTTCATCGTAATGTCTAGTGTAACATAAATGTGACATGATGTCATCACACTGGACATTGTGGTCCCACCAGCAGCCCAGGATGTGAGGCAAGTTTGGGCAATATCAAAGATTTAGCTAAGGGTCATGTGTGCACAGGAGAAGGCTTCTGCATTTGCATCCTAGGTTCATGTGGAACTATGTAAAGAATGGCTGCTAGCACATGAATATGCACCCTGATAAACCAAGCTGCATGCACATAATGCCATCTGGACACTCCAACTGGAATGCCAAAGATTACCTTTAAGGATGGATAATATGGTCCTGCCCCAGATATTCTCCCCTTCTATGTCATAAATGATCAATAGTTTACTGAGAAAATCACCAACTATGCATGGGCAGCCTCTGACAGGATACACACATTGCTTTGAATTGGATTGACGCTTCTTCAGTGTGAAAATCTATAAATACATGAAGGGAGAGATTTTAAGCCTCACAGGAGGGCTGTTTAAGATGCTTTGGGAATGGCAAGAGTGCCATTCACAGAGAGAGAGAAAAGTAGACCACTGGGACACATGTACACTGCCAGAGGTCCCTGGTACAACTGTCCCTGAAAGCTGTGGGTCAGAGTAAATTCTGAACTAAATAGAGATGGTCAGATCATGTTCTAGCTCATGTTCACATTCTAGTTTAAAGACAGATATGACATAGTGGAAATGAATGTAAACACAGACACAATTCTTAACTCGCCGGCCGCGGCCGGGCCAGAGCCAGGACTGGACTGGGCCTCCACCTACCACCACTGCCCACAGACGACGAGGCCGACCTGCCAGACCGCTGATGCCGACGCCGCCCACTGGACAGACGGCAGCCACTGCCGGACCGGGACCAGGGGATGCTGCTGCCAGCCTGCGGGCCCTTCATCTTCGCCGATGAGTTTCTCCGCGGCCACCCTTGCCCCCTCCCCCACTGGCATGGGTGGCAGCTGTGCCGGATTGGGGGCTGGGCGGGGCATGGGGAGGGGCCACCGGCTTAACCCGCCGGCCACAGCTGAAGGGCGACGGCCTAAGGGCGTCGTCGCCGTTTGGGACCGTTCGGGGCCATGCGGAGGCTGGGCTGGCCATAGACTTTGTGCGGTGGAGTTTTTGTATTTTGTTTTAAGGTGGTCGGTGGGTGTTTTGGTTTTATTGTATTTTAAATTGTATTTTAGCTTAGATTGTTTTAATGGATTCACATCTGGCTGCTACCATGAGGTTGCCTGGGGAGCGCATGGGCACTACCATTGGGGTGGTCTTGGGCAATGGTCGTTATGGCGTTAGGGGTTTAACATGTCGGTGTAGAAGAAGGAGGGACAGATGGTTGATACCTGTTCCCCCTTCTGGTTATTCCCCCAGCTGGAAGGTTCCAGGTATGCTTATCAACTGCCCCTTGGGCCAGACAGTGCTGCTGCTTAATGCCAGGTTGGTCCACAATAAAACATCCTCATCCACGACTTGATTGTGGATGAGGGGGCCAACCTGGCTTGCATAACGGAGACCTGGGCAGGAGGGGGAGGATGTGTCCCTCTCTTTACTGTGCCCGCCTGAGTATCTGGTCCAGCACTGGCCATGCCCAGAGGGGAGGGGAGGGGGGCCGCTTTAATTTATCGAGCTTCTATCTCCCTCACGGGGCTTCCTGTTCTCTCGAGACCGGGTCTAGAGTGTCTCTACCTGGCACTGGGCAACTGAGACAGATTGGAGATTCTGCTGGTGTACCGTGCACCCTTCTGCCCATCAGACACCCTGACTGAGCTGACGGAGATCGTCTCGAACCTGGTGTTGAAGACCCCCAGGATGTTGGTCCTGGGGGTCTTCAATCTCCATGTCGAGACTGTTCTGACCGGGGCAGTTCAGGACTTCATGGCATCCATGATGGCCATGGGACTGTCTCAACATGTCATAGGCTCAACCCATGAATGTGGACACACGCTGGACCTGGTTTTCTCAAAGGAGCAGGAAGAGGATGATCTGAGGGTGAGGAATTTGTGTCTGACTCCCCTGTCATGGTCAGATCACTTCCTCGTGAGGTTTGAGCTCGACAGTGGCCTTTCCCTCTGTAAGGGTGCGGACCCTATTGTGTTGGTCCGCCCTCGGAGCTGGATGGATTCGGATGTATTCCTGAAGGCTGTGGGGGAGTTTCCGGTTGATAAGGCTGGCGCTCCTATCGATGCTCTGGTTGAACTGTGGAATGGGGAAATGGCCAGAGCTATTGACACGATCGCTCCTAAGAGTCCTCTCCCTTCCAGCAGAGCCCATTCCTCCCCCTGGTATAAACCTGAATTAAGGGCGATGAAGTGGGTTGGGAGATGTCTAGAGCATAGGTGGAGGAAATCACGAGATGAATCTGACTGAACACACTTATGAGCTCACTATCGAGCCTATGCTTTGGCAGTGAGGGTGGCGAAGAAGAAATTCTTCTCCACTTCCATTGCCTCCTCACAATGCTGTCCAGCAGAGCTCTTTCAGGTGGTACAGAGGCTGGTACATCCAGGCCCTAAGGAAGATCCTGTACCACCTTCGATGGCCTGCTGTGATGACTTTGCCAAGCATTTTAAGGAGAAAATCACTCAGATTCGTCACGAGCTGGACTCCACTAGTGATTCAGCGTCCTTGGGGGAGGTGCCAATGTTTCCATCTGGTCGGACATTATTGGATGAGTTTCAGTTATTGCGGCCTGATGATGTGGACAAGGTGCTTGGACAAGTACGTCCCACCACCTGTTTACTTGACCCTTGCCCATCGTGGCTACTGAATAAAGCCAAACACGGGATTGGTGCCTGGATCCTGGAGGTCATCAACGCCTCTCTGAGGCACGGCCAGGTGCCTGCCCCTCTAAAGGAGGCGGTAGTCAGGCCGGTCCTAAAGAAGGTGTCCCTGGATCCAGAGATGACCACCAATTATAGACCGGTGGCCATCATCCCGTTTCTGGGCAAGATGTTAGAACAGGTGGTGGTGGGACAACTCCAAGCACTCTTGGATGAGATTGATTATCTGGACCCATTTCAGTCTGGCTTCAGACCCGGGTATGGTACTGAAACTGCCTTGGTCGTCCTGTATGATGACGCGTGCAGGGACAGAGACAGGGGGAGTGCATCCCTGTTGGTCCTCCTAGACTTCTCAGCAGCTTTCAATACCATCAATCTTTCTGGATAGGCTAGCAGGACTGGGAGTAGGAGGCGCTGCTTTGCAGTGGTTCCACTCCTACCTCAACGGCCGATTCCAGAAGGTGGTGCTGGGGGACTATGGCTCTGTGCCTGGCAGCTATGCCATGGAGTACTGCAGGGATCCATTTTGTCCCCCTTGCTATTCAATATCCACATGAAACCGCTGGGAGAGGTCATCAGGAGGTGTGGGCTGTGGAATCATCAGTATGCTGATGATACCCAGCTCTACCTCTCTTTTCCAACCAATCCAGGTGAGGCAGTGGCTGTACTGAACCGGTGCCTGGCTGAGGTAATGGGCTGGATGAGGGCCAATAAACTGAAGCTCAATCCAGACAAGACAGAGGTCCTGTTGGTGGGTGGCTCAAGCTCCGGGGTAGGTGACTTGGACCTTGTCCTGAATGGGGTTGCACTCCCTCTAAAGGACAGGGTCCGCAGCTTGGGAGTGCTCCTCGACCCAGAGCTGTCTTTGGAAGCTCAAGTGACTGCAGTGGCGAGGAGCACTTTCCTTCAGCTTCGGCTAATCCATCAGCTGTGACCCTACCTGGAGGACGATTGCCTAGCAACAGTGACACATGCATTGGTTACTTCCTGATTGGACTTCTGCAATGCACTCTACATGGGGCTGCCCTTGAAGACAGTCCAGATACTTCAGATGGTGCAAAACAGAGCAGCCAGGTTGCTGACAGGGACTGGGAGTTACTCTCACACAACCCCAGTCCTCTACCAGCTTCACTGGCTCCCCATCGAAGTCCAGGCTCAATTCAAGGTGCTGGTAATCACCTACAAAGCCCTTAATGGCTTGGGGCCTGGATACCTAAAGGAATGTCTGCTTCCATATTTGCCCTCCTGCCCCTTGAGATCGGCGGCAGAGGGAACCCTCCGTGAAAGACATTAGGAGACTGAGTACCCGAAGGAGGGCTTTCTCTGTGGTGGCGCCCCACCTATGGAATGCACTCTCCAGAGAGGTCCACCTAGTGCCATCGTTATTTGTTTTTCGGCGCCAGGCCAAGAACTTTTTATTTAAACAATATTTTAATAACTGTGAATATTATTTATTGGTTTTAATTCTACAGCCAGGGTGAATCTGGATTTTATATGTATTATTTATACGCTTTGTTTATTTATTCTATTGGAAGCCATCCTGAGACTCATGTGAATGGGACGGCATATAAAAACTCCAAATAAATAATAAATAAATAAATTTGTACTTTAAATTGATTGATTAATTATTGACTTCTTGTACAAGAACTTACATGAATCCAGAGATTTCATACTTGCAAGCCCCATGCACCTCAATGGGAGAAACATTCCTTTATATCAGATGTATCCTCTCTCCATTGACCTATGCAGAGAAGCCTACACATTCAATTGCTCCATGTCTGTATTGCAACACCAGTAAGGATTTCAATGGAGCTAGATTTATTGTGCGAAGAAACATCTCCAATGTATCTGTGTGCATACACATGAAACTTCATACATTCTCTGTCGTAGACAGCAAAAGAGACAATGTTGTTTGTATTAATTTGACCTTTGGACATAATCTAATAAGTCAAACTCTTTGGCCGCCCAGCTCTACTAAAGTCAATAGAATTGCGCCCACAGTAAATGTTTTAAATTGTACGAGTAAGTGGAGATTTGTTTCAATTTTCCTTGCTGGTTATCAGATCAACAAACTAATATGTTTCAAATGGAGATATAGCAGGCACTTGTTCTGGAAGCACAGTTCTCTGACTGTTTCCTGAGGGCAAGCACCACATACACTGAAAGATACCAGAAAATCATGTTATAGAACTGGCAAGGATGGCCTACTACATCAATACAAAACTCCTATGCGCAGAAAAAACAATACATGGGAGAAATGGGCTGCTGCTACCCTTTGAACAGGTAGACATAGTTATATATAGAAACATAGAAACAGAGCAGTCAGAAGGGGTCTCCCAGGCCATCTAGTCTGACCCCCAGCTCTAGGTGGCTTCACTCACAACATGCCTACCATGTGCATGTCTAGCCTATCCTTGAACACCCTCACTGATAGGGCTTCAACCACCTCCCGTGGAAGCCCATTCCATACCCTCGGGGTCCTAACTGTCAGAAAGTACTTCCTGGCATCCAAATTGAACCTTGGTTCCCTGAGTTTTGCTCTGTTGGAGTGTGTCCTGCCCTCCTCTGCAGGGGAGAACAGGTCTCTACCCAGCTCCGTGTGATACCCCCTCGGAGTCTCCTTTTCTCCAGGCTGAAGAGACCCTGTTCCCTCAGTCTTGCCTCATACGGCTTTCCCTGCAATCTGGCCACCATCCTTGTCGCCCTACGCTGAACTGACTCTAACCTGGCTATATCCTTCCTGTAATCAGGGCCCAGAACTGAACACAGTACTCCTGTTGCAGGTGCACCAGAGTCATATAGAATGGTAATAATACCTCTCTCAATCTAGAAGCCACTCTTCTGGCTATGCAACCAAGGGTGGCGTTCATCCTCTTGACCACCGCATCACACTGCTGACTCATATTTAGGCTGCAGTCAACCATTGCCCCAAGATCCCTTTCACAAGTGCTGCTCTCCCGCCATTTGTCCCCTAACCTGTACTTATGACATCCATTCCTATGGCCCAAGTGCAAGACCTTGCACTTATCCACATTGAACGCCATCCTATTATCTCCTGCCCACTTCTATAGTCTGTCCAGATTCTTTTGGATCTGGAATACCCGCTCCTTAGTTGTGGCCACTGCCCCTGTTTTAGTATCATCTTAGAATTTGATCAGCAGACTGTTCACCCCTTCTTCCATGTCGTTGATGAAAAGATTAAACAGGATCAGCCCCAGGACAGAGCCCTGGGGGACCTCGCTTGTCACTTGGCCACCATCCTGATGATTCCCCACTAATGGTTACCCTATATCACAAATCTTATTGTGTTTCCAGTTCTCCTGGGAAAGTTCAATTTTGCATTAATTTGCATTCTACAGCTATTTTTCTCTCCTTCCTGAGCAACAGATATGGTAGTAAATGAGCCCTAAACGGTTGTAATTTTTTCAAGATTTTTATATGGCAAATATTACACTCTTGCAGGAGGAAAGATGCCTTCAAAACTTGCATCAGCCTCTTCAGTAAACGGGAGTTCCTGGTTGGCATAACCACCCTGATTTAGCAAGTCATGCAGTATCACATCAGGAGGAAGAGGAGTGCCTTCAGAGTATTGGTGTGAGTTGGGAGTGGTGATGCATTACCATGGAATGGCATTAAAGAAAGTGGGACAAGCTTTTGTGCATCCAAATGCATTGAATTTTGAAGGGATCATAAGATTTGATGATATTTTGGATAAGAATGGAGGCCTGAAACTAGATCAAGAAATACAAGAACAGGGACTCAATATTTCTTGGTGGTATAAGGTGCAGATGCAATCAAGATATGCTAAAGATTGTAAAATATGGGGGTTTCATAAAGATCTAACAGCCTTTGATCAAGTGACGCTAAAAACAGATGAGAAAATGATTAAAAGAATTTATGAGTCCTTACTTGACAGGAAAATGGAAGGGGAACAGGTTAAGGAAACTGATAACATGGGCACAAAATTTTAGATATAATATTGAATAAGAAAAGTGGCAAAAGCTATGGGAGAGAAATATTAAGGTAACTTTAGCAACTTCATATAAAGAAAACTTATATAAAATGTTTATAGATGGTATTTGTCGCCAAGTTGATTAGCTAAGATGTTTCCAAATATGTCAAACAGATGTTGGAAATGTAAACATGATGTGGGTACTTTTTACCATATGTGGTGGACCTGTGAATATGTGAAAAAGTATTGGATTAAAATACATAAATGGCTTGAGGAAATGCTACAAAAATCCTTAGCCTTTAAACCTGAAATTTTCTTGTTAGGCATTATACTGGAAAATATTAGCAAACAAGAAATGTATTTGATGCTGCATTTAATCACAGCGGCGAGGATTGCGCTTGCTCAATACTGGAAGAGTGAGGAACTACCCACTGAGGAACTGATTTAAAAAAAGATTCTGGACTGTGCAGAATAGACAGATTGACTCTATTACTGAAGGAGAAAGAAGATACTGACTTCTATCAAACTTGGGACCTTTTTTATGATTGGCTGGAGAAACAGGACTTGGCTTAGATTTAAAGATGTCTTTAAATTTTTATAAATCAATTTGAATATGATTATAGATGTTAAAAAGATATGTTATAGGGGGCTGACCCAGTATGTCCGATGTAATTGATGATTGATTTTTTTAGTTTAAAATCTTAATAAAAAATGTACAAAAAAAAGAAAGAAAGAAAGTGGGACAGAGGGATCAAAGGAAACCAAAAAGTTTGTTAAACTGTAATGCATTGCTTCAGGTAAAAGGATGTCATATTCTTGCCTCTGCCAAATCCTGCAGACTCCCTTCAGGGAGCAGCTTAGCACAAGGGCTTCTCTATGCTAGCATTCCTCTTCTGGAGCCATCTCCCCTCTCTGGCATCCATGATCATGTGATTGCAATGGTTTGTTAGTTGATTACAGTTTTTGCCATTTATTATATTAAAATCCCAAAGTGGTTCACAATAAAATACAATGCAACAATATGAAAACAAGATAAAAATAATACATAATTAAAATTTTAAAAATTACAGCATCAAAAAGTTTCAAACATGTTCTTGCAGAATCCATCACCAGTCAAGAAAAGCCTACATGAACAAGAAATGTTAAGACCCAGCCACTGCTCCTGCCTCTTGAACTACACCTGGAAGAATATTCCAAAGAGTTATTAAAAATTTCTTCTTTACCCTTGCTTTTCCTAACCATTAACTTACCTAAGGGCACAATCCTATGCATGGCTGACTGGGAACTGCTGGGAGTTGTAAGACTTTTTATGTCTAAAAATACATGGGCTTGTGCTCTAAATGTTGCTGTGCTTTTATAATGACACATTATTTTAGAATGTGCTCTCAGTCACTTTGGGATTTTTAAGTAAATAAATAAATCACGGGGCAGTCTTCCAGCACTTTGCCTTCTAGTGTGGCAAAGAGAGAGAGAGAGCTGCATCACTCATCACCACCTTTCAGAGGTCCCCATGTGCAAACACATAGCACACCACACTTAGTATGGCAATAAGTCATCTACTTGGTGTCAGTAGCTGCATGGGTTCTTTTTCTTGCAGTTTCTCCACTGGAAAAATAAGTCCCCCACCACAAACAACATCAAGCAGGGGGTGGGGGAGGTTGCATCCTTTGCAACCACCTTTATTCCCCACTAACCCTAACCTTCTGGAAGGGCCCTAATCCCCAAGGGGAACGAGACTTAAGCTGAACAATCAGAAAACTGGCTTGCTTTGTGGTGTTTACACTGCTGCTTGCTAATGGACTGCCATAAAGGAAGCAAAAGGGCTCTTATACAATTGAGTATGCTATCATGGGAGTCTTCTGAGTGTGCCTTTTTTATTTGCTGCAGTCAGGTTAATGAGCTCACCAGCCCACTTGATGTTGAGGACTTTGTAACAAAGCAATCTCTCATTAAATGCTGCTTGGCACCACTCTCTTGAAGCAGAGGGACATTTGGATTATTGAATGCCTTTGTATTCTTCCTTCCTACCAGGCTATGGAGTCCAGCAGTGGCATCCGGCCCACACACTTCCTGGCAGGCGTCCAGTCCTCCGCCTTCAAGCTGCATGGGCATTTGCCAATCTAAGCAGCACTGGTAGGCAAACAAGCATGGCACACGACTGCTTTGGCTGATAGCCAAATGTGCGCAGTTGAACAATTGCCCTTGTTTCTACTGTACAGGGAAACACATTCCTTGCCTATTCTCTCCCATTCAGCTGATTTACATGTCAAAGTTTTGTTATGATACAAAGGAGTGTGCATTTATCTCCATTTTCTTTCTCCTTTTACACCTTTATTAGTCTCAGCAGCACAGGTCATGAATTCATCAGTAGCTTTATTTAAATATCTTCTGGCTGACAGTTTCTTCAATAAACTAACCCCCGAGTGTTATCAGTTAGCTAGCAGGTGGGCCTGCTTCTTCAGAATCTCATTGGCAACAGAGCATCATGGGTGATGAGCAATCTATGCATGATCCCAGCTCCCCTGACATTACTCATGAGATTCCCAGTTGTTCACCCTGATGCAGGAACTTGCAAATTTCTTTCCTTCTCTGCCTTGCACTTGAAGGCGCATTGAACAACCACAGAAATTAGAATCCCCTGGGCTTGATTGCATTGTGTTCTTTGTTTTTTCAACCGTCCCATCCACTGTGAGGGGAGGGCAAGTCTTTACCCTTTAGAAAATTGATCTGTTCTAAACTTTGCACTGTGACAAAATTACTGGAAAAATAAGAGAAACACATATTCAAAGTCAGTAATTTCAGACTGTAATGCAAAGATCAGTGGTACAACACATACTTTGCACAAATTAAATCATCCATTGAGGCCACAATTTTCCAGTCCTTGAATATCAGGGATGAGGAAAGACTCTGCCAGTCTGCTGCTCTCAGTCAAAGTAGACAGGACTAAGATAGATAGGCAGAAGCCCTGATTCAGTACAGGACTGCCATCAAGGGCAGGCATGATGAGGTGCACACCTGAGCAGAGCCCCACTGGAATTGCTTCTTCTCTTCTGCATTGCAACCACCTGCTGTACACTCTGGCAAATGTGGCAGTGAGAAGAAGGAGCAATAGGTGCTACTGCCGACTTGCTCAGTGGTTCACTGCCTGTCAAGCAAGCAAGTGGTAGTAATGTAAGAAAAAGGATAAGGAGTGATAGCAGCAGGTCTAAGAACTGCTAAATAAGTAGAAACGCATCACCAAAAAAGATTAAAAAGGACAGTTCTTCGCATGACTTTTGCCTAAACTAATATGCATGTATCAATGCAATTTTAGAAATAGTTATCTTTTTAATAGAAATGTGATGCATCTATTCATAGTGCACAAGGTTGTGACTAGGGGACATGTGTGCCTTCCTGTTCAGTCCGCTGCTTAAGTCCTGGCTGTCTTTAAATAGAGGACACTTTCAAATAGAGGACAGCCCCCTGGCATCCCTTTAAATATAGGATTGCCCTTTGCAAAGGAGACGCATGGACACGGCACCAGGCAGCACTGGTGGCTAGAATGTAGACCCACTGAGGGAGAGGGTCTATTGACAGCATCTTGCTGAAAGGCTCTCACAAACCTGAGCTGGCACAGGCTCAGTAAGGCTTTTTTTGTGCATTTGTAATATCACTGTTTCTCCATAGCTTGAAGTGCCTGATCCTGACTGATCTTGGGGGCTAAGCAGGTTGGACATGGTTGAAATCTGGATGGGTGAATTGGTAAATATTTTGAACCTTCCACAGAGTATTGGTGATGATGGAGATGATGAAGAAGATGATATCTTTCTGGGCATGCAAACTTTACTCTGAACAGTACTTTGAAAACTCGCATGTCTGGTTGCCTTGTTACATCTCTGCTATGATATTCCAGGCCAGGAAAGCCAACCCACAATTTGGTTAAGCATCTCAGTTCAATTTGATGGAATTAACTTGGCAAAGTAAGGATCAAAAGGGTGATGCTAGACACGATCAAATAATGTAGGGTCCTGAGAATATTTAAAGAGCTTTGTTGAGGAGTACTTCCTAAATCCTAGTGGCATCCTTGCAGAAAGGAAGGAGTCATCACACCCCTGTGAGAAGGCTGTGACACTTCAAACACAGTGGCTGGGTTCATACATGTCAACCCACTCATGGTGCACTGTTAGAACATCTGCAGCTGCAGACTTTTCTGTGGAGTGGCTTATTTTTTCAGGAACAAGCTATGCAGAGCACCCATATTGTTGTAGCCTTGTTCTTTTGTCATTTGTCATCTTTTGGTCAATTGTCATGTCATCCAAACCTGGGAGCCTGATTTTTTTCATGGGTTGCTGCTGTCTCAAATCTCACTGGTTACTGTCCTTCCACTGGTGCTGAAATGGCACTTCGGATGGAATGCCACTTATTGCCTCAAAAATTTGACATTGGGATCATCATTTTCTGATGTTATATTTTGCCTGCCTTTTGTAAGTTTGCACTTCTGGCCATCTTATATGTGGTTTCCTAGACACTAATCTGTGCATAGTTGAGAAGACTGGAGAAGAAACAACAGGAAGTGAAAGGAAGGACTTGGTAGTACAAGTCAAAACATTTAAAATGTGTTGGGGGAGGGAGAGAACCAGAGAAGTACGTGTGCCAGAATGGGGGTGAATAGGGCAATATCTCCTCCTTGGTGATGTGATCCTGTCACTTTTAGTGTTGAACTGACAGTTGTCAGTGCTCTCCATCTACTTAAAATATGGTAATTGCCTTCTTTTTGTGGCTTCTTTTCAGTTATTGCTGCAATTACTACAGTGTCCAGACATTAAAAAGGATACATAAATGTACAGAAATGAATGGCTGGGAAGTAAATGAAGGGAATGTTTGTTCATCGGCACTGGCTGCTGCATTACTGCAGCTGTGCAGCTATGCCCTTCATTTACTTCCCAGCAATAAAATGTGCATATCTTTTCATGCTTTTTATAGAATTGTCAAGGCGCTGCTGTAACTAGAGCAGAAAGGACTCTGAGAAGCAAGAGGACCAACTTGATAAAGGGTAGATATTGCCCCACCTTTTATTGCACCTTCTTTTGTCACTTTTCCCATTTGACCAGTACTTTTTCATTGCTGTCTTGGCAGTTAGACCCTGGCAACTGCACACAGTTTTCCTACATGGCCTGCCACCTTGTCAATCTATTACCCAGGCCATTTTGCTGCTCCCTTTGATAGCTGAAACAGAAACAGAAATTGACCAGGTGAGATTATACATATGGGACAACCATAAGAGTGCATTTGCTAAATAGCAACAACAACAACAACAACAACAGTAGAAACAGTTGCACAATTAAAAAGGCTCCCAATTGGACTTTTTGGGGACCTGGATTAAAGAAAAGCAGCTACAAACAAAAAAGCAGTGTTCAAAGCAAGAATGGGGAGGCTTGATGAGTTCCATTTTGAAGAACACTACATCACAGAGCTGTCTAGAAAAATAGAAGAGTGGCCCACAGGAAGCCTGATTGTCAGGTGTACTGTGGATTGTTCACCAAGCAATGAACCCACCATTGCTTATTTTCAGGGTGGCTTAGAATGACAAGCAAACATGCCCAGTGCTTTGTTTTATTTATTCATTTAATTTTAAGCCAGTCTTCCTATAGATGCAAAGCTATAGATAGATAGCTAGACAGACAGACAGACAGACAGACAGAGATTTTTAAGTTAGGTTAAAATAGCAAAACCATTAAAACTATTCTCTGTCCCACTTTCTTCACACCGATGGAGAACTAAGATGCTGGGCTAAATCACTACACTGTCAAACAAGTCAGTATCTCTTAATATTCTTATGTTCATATGAGTTATTTAACTAGTCAATTAGATGAATCCTGAATAATTTTTAAAATAATTCTCAAGTTTCAGCTTTAAAGCCTTAGTGGAAAAGGAGTTCAGTAGTCCTTGGAGCACAGATACACACCTCAAACAATAATCAGCCCTTTCTTGATCTGTTCTAGACATCATAATGGATGGTGGACATCCATAATGGATGGACATCATAATAGACGGTGGACATCCATAATGAATGGACATCATAATGGATGGGTCAGTGGCAATCTTTTAAGATACATTGGGTCTAAGTCAGCCTTCTATAACCTGATGCCTTTTAGATGTTTTTGGATTGTGGGTCTGTTCATCTCCAGCCAGCATGATAGAAGTTCAATGGTGTCAGGCTGAGGGAGACTGATTTAAGCTATTTAGAAGTCAAAACACAAGTGAAATCCTGTGTGACACCAGAACATTGGTGTGATGTGAGTCAAGGTGCTTTCAAAGAGGCATTGAAGATAGTCCTATATGAAGTTTATCACATTTATTTTAAAGTAGTTTAATGATTTTCCTTTAAGTTATGTTACTTTAGGTCCTGCAGTGACTGAATTCACATGATACAGCAATCCATCACAGGTAACTAGCTAAGGTGGGCTGCTCTGTCTTTCAGGCATGGACTACTTCCCACATGGTGACTTGTTTGTGGGCAACAAACAACCCTGTCAATTCATGACTTATTCTAGGGGCTGTTGTTGTACCCCAGAGAGACTGCCATGTTATCCACACCCAGGTGACTGAACCCATTGTGTATATATGGAAGCTGTGAGCAAGCCACTTGGCAAGAGCAGCAAAAATCTCTTGCCCTGAGACCTGCTTATGTTTCTGTCAAAATGCATTGCTGGCCCTGTCAAAAACCCCATCTTGAAAGGAAGTCAAAATTTTGACAACTGGGGTGGCTTATATTTTTCCAGTTTTCTGAACATCTAGTCTTGAGAAAGCATGGAAAAAGTGTAATATACTCAGAACAATCAAGTGTACCTACAAAGACCACCTCATTGGCAATATATAGGCCACCTTCTTTCACCAGCAAAGAACTTTCTGCAGCTTTGCTTTCCCTTGACAACTTGCCATTTGACACTGCCTGGGAGAGCAAAGCGGTACAATTGTTTAGTTAAAACAAAATAACCTTGTTTTATCAATGCTCCTGGATGGTGCCTCCTGCATTTTGAAAGGAGGCATTTGCCAGAACATTGATGAAGTAAAGCTTCTCATTTCAGTCACCTGAAAGTGCACAAATACCCATTTATGAAAGACCAAAAGGGAGAGCAAGCTCTCAGAAAAGTAGGGAAGCCATGGCAAGTCCAAAAGACCTTCTCCTCAGTGCAGAGAAAGAATAGGATACTTGTGGGAATACCAAAGGGGAAGGGGTGGGGGAAAACAACCCACAGTGAGCCCTGTTATCTGTTGAGTTCATCTTGGGTTGTTTCATGGACAGCCCTCACAATGTAGCTTATTCATAGAGTGAGCTGCTATATCATGTGTACTCACCAAGTTTCTTACTCCTTGTGTCTGATGGTGGTTTTAATTTTTGTCACGATGTTATATTTTATGAGGTGTTGGCATGCCTATTGTTTATGTTATTGTTTTCACTGTGAATTTGGTGTATTTATTATTTTTAATTTTATTTTGTCCTGCCTGAGGAATTCTGGGAGTTATAGCATTTGATTTTCCTGTCTGAATATACCTAGATATGAGCCTTTAATAAATAAGGTTTATGCCTTATTTAAGAGCACAGATTTTAAATTAGGAAGGCATGAATGAGAGAACAATATCTTAGTCTGATATTTTAAAAAAGAAAGAAGTGCTACTTTCTCAGTGTATGAAGTTGGTAAAAGCACCTTGTCCTTGCCGTTGAAACCAGGAAGCAAGCATTTATTAATCAATGTGTGTGTACATTACAGCATTCATGCTTTGCAAAATACTTTAATGGTATCTTTATTCCACATCCAGATATGAAAACATATATTCAAATATTTTCAGATATGTAGCTTGTTGTTGTTTTTTTTAATCCAGCTGTAATTTGCCCTACAAAGTTGTTTACAAAACAATTTTTTGTTAATTACAAGTCAACTACAAGTTACTAAACATTAACATTATAGTGAAAACTTATAGTAGAACATTATAATAGTGTTCTAGGAGACATCTTTTACATATATCCTGCAATACACATTTACTTAGTAAGACATAGTATACCATTATATCAACTAGTCTATTGCGCACACTACATACAATAAAGTCGATTCAATGGTTCTTCTCCATAAAAAGGTATACAATGGTCCAGATTTTATAGGCTATTGTGGTACAATCTTGTGACATCTCTGCTTGGACATAAGTCTTAGGCAATTTACTCAGGGTCTAAGTGAGTAAGTGTCTAAAGGACTTGCATCCTTACATTCATTAGGATGACACAATGAGCAGCCCCATCTGTAAAGGAAAGCTTAAAGGAAACAATATCATGGTTTGAGACCCAAGGAGATACAAGTACACAGTCCTTAGGTATCCTCACATGACTCCAGCCTAAATCATATTGCAGGTGAGAGCGCTTGTCAGTCATCTCTTATCTTGTAAAAATAAAGAAAATAAAAGTATGCTGAATAGACTCAAGTATAATTTAAACTAATGGCTTGGAATTTGGTATCTGCTGAGCAAGATTCAAGCTAAACCCCAAATGGTAACATGCTACTCCAAGAATGAACCCTACACAGATGGTTGGCTTCCCCTAACTATTATGTTCCTATCTTATCAGCCTTTGTATGCATAATAAAATAGCAAGCAGTGTGTGTCACAACATATATGTGTCACAGTGCCTTGCAGGCTGTAGATTTTCAACTTACTGTACAAACTCAGTATTTCCATTAAAGACAGGCTGGTTGGTTTTCGATACCCTTTCTTAGCTGCCTATTTTTTCTATACAGAGAGATAATATTCAGAATGCATTTTTTTCTATACAGAATTCTGCAAACAAACCTAATTTTCCATACTACATACATATCCAGCAGCCTATAGTCCGGTAGAATAAATTTGATTTTGATCATTTATCTACCCTGGTTCTGTTGGTTATCTACACAAAAATTGACAGGGAAAGTGAAAATAAACATAACGCTAGCAACTCTCTTTTTCCAATTTTAACCATCACTTGGCATTTTTTGCCCACATAAATAGCCCAGGAGTAAAAATCCTTCTAAAAGTCTAAACTTTAACAGCTCAAAGAACTAGGGAAAGCTAAGGAAGGCTGAATTGATCAGCTATGCAAGCATCTTCACATTTTTCTGTTCCTTTTTGTCACTGAAATCTTAATGCATTTTCCATTTTGGATAGGTGGTAAGAAAAAAGATGCTAATGAAACTATAAATGATGTTATGTTCTATACGCCCACAGTGCTTAGATTTGCAGCACTATGTTAGGAGGGTTCGTGCACACGGGCACACATACTCAGCCTGTCTTATGTGTCTGTGATCAGAAGATCAGTTTTTATTGGACTATTTATAGAAAACAGCAGAAACAGCTGAGCTGACTGAAGGCATGTCGTGCTTACTGATAGAATGGCTGGCATATTCCAAAGCTGCACTGCTCTGCTTAAGCTACAGCTTGCAATGCAGCAGATGTCAGCACAGGCATTTTTCAGCTCCACTAATCAATACTGCATTGATGGCTCTCACATGACCTTTAACCTGACAAGAATACCAATAGTACAGTGCTGCATCGTGCAGTTTGCAAGGGCTGCCACGTGTAAGCTACCAATCTGATAATCGATCAGAACTCATCTTTGCGTATCAAGCCTGAGATCTCAAGAAGAGCAGGCAATTTTAGAAAGGTCGGCACCCGGGTGTTATTTGCTTGACCTCCACTTTCAACCAGGCACCACTGCTTCTTTATAACCATTAAAAATAGTTGGAAACATTTAAGATTCCCCCTTTCCCTGACATATTTTTAGTAAACCTTTGGGCATTTTCACTGTCCCTAAAAGAATATGGTTGCATGGCAACCTCCATGGTTGCTATGGAGACTCCATGTGTAAGCAGCTGCTGCAATCAGAATTAACTCCAGGCTTGCAGGGTTGTCATTCCAATACATGGGAAGGGGGGAGACAAATAGGACAGCACACTGCCGTAAAGAGGAACTCACCTAGATAATGTCACTCACAAACATATGTTCAACAATTATTCTTTCCACCGTTTTATTGCGGTAATTAGAGCTAAACTAAGATTGCAAAATTATATGGTTTTAATTTGCTTCTATTGACTAGGTTCTATTCAGAGGAAGCCTAGCTTTATTTTGGAGCAAATGTTGTTGGGATTTTGTGTTTTTGTTTTGGATTCCCCCCCCCCACCTTGCAAGAAAAGGATCCCCTGCATATGCTGTGCACCAAGGTAAAAATAATGAGGCTAGCGGGAAATGCTACAGGGCATAAAGCTATGGCCAAAATAGAAATTAACATCCTGTGCAAAACTATACCCCAAGCCCCAGCTTCAGTTCAATCTATGTTTGCTGTATTAAACATGGCAACATTTTGCAGTGCTGACGAGGGCTCTGAAACAGCAAAATGCTTCAATCCCAATGTGCTGAAATTCCATCTCTAGCTCACCCATCATGTGCCAGGATGGAGAATATGTTGTGGTATTTGTATGATTGCTGGGTGCTCAAAAATGCCTAGTATAAACTGGCAGAAACCGAACAGGACTTCAAATAAGGTAACGGCACAGCCTGGGTTCTGCATTCCCCTGCATCCATGGTTTTAAGGCAACACTTTAACATTTGTTGGTTTACATTGACACAGAGTATGCAGCTTGTTCTGCACTGTGGCAGTTATATCACAAGCGAAAGGGCCATAACTAATTTGCATGTTGTACATGTATATCATTAACATAATTTGCATATCATTTTTCCAAACAGTTGGTGAATATCTTACTTTTTTGTAGTATCTTTAAGAATGCAATGCCCTCAATGTGAAAGACTGAATTTATTGTCTTTACAAAATCTTGATGGTTATAAATTAAAATAGTTCAAAATTGAAGAATGTGGATATTCTTTCTGCAATATCAATCATTACATTTTAAAGCACAATTTTGTGATGATGTTAATTAATTTTTTCACATTAAGAGAAACAAAACTAGACATTTTCAAGAGAGTAGAATAAATTTACAAGCAACATAAATAAAAGTTTCCAATTTGAATGTAGAATCTCTTATTTATGATTACATAATTTATGCATTTACACAGGTATCCTTGACATAGAAGACATAGACCTAGCTTAGGTTGAACTCTTTTTAATTTTTTTCCTATAAACATTTTAGATAATGTCATGATCCGAGATTGAGAAAGCCATTTTGACCGAAAAACTAGAGCTTTAGATTTGAGATTAGGATCAAGTCCCTCCCCTGCCTTAGCTTTGGAAAACTTTGCATCAGTAAAATGCCAGTACTGCTGTCTTATTTCTTAGGATTATTTTAGAAGATGCATGACATGAGATAAAAATTATGAACCAGTGTGCAATTCAATGGTTCTGATTAAGTATATGTAGCAGCAGTGTGTGTTAACAATCCAATCTTATGCATGTTTATTCAAGAACACGTTTCACTATGTTCAATAGGGCTACTTCTTAGTTCATTTGTATAGGATTGCAGCCTAAGCCTGCAGTCTTAAATACCCTTACTAGATCATAAACCCCACTTAACACAATGGAAACAACTTCTGAATAAACATGATTAGGATTGTGCTGCAGTTCCAATCGATTTCAGTGGGATTTTATGCATGTGTATATTGGTAGAAATGCACAGACATTGTCCGCGTTGTGCTTAAAATAGTAAAGCCATAGATCATAGCTGCTCTGTGTGTATGTGTGTGGAGGGGGAGGGGAATTCACTATTCTGAAAAAAGAACAAAACAAAAACCAACTGAGTAAATATAAATTCATTTGCTTGGTATGATGTATTGCCTTTGCCCATATTTACATACCTTACAAAACAGTCCATTATTTTTAAATATACCGAGCTCACTGAATCATATGCACAGATTACTGATGCATATCAGCTTCTAATATAAAAGCTGTGTATTAATGCAGATTAGCATAATTAGAATGCATACAGACAATAACCAATTTTCATAAATTCTGTCTATCAAGGCTCTTATTAAAACTTACATTAAAATCAGCCTGTTTAGATTCCTTTTTAATTAAAAAATACATATGCAACATAATGGTCTTTAACACAGCAAAAACTTTATTGTCTATATACAAATATAGCTGGAAATTGTGTTTACATATTTCCTTCCTTGTCAAAATGGCTGTACTTTCTGCTGAAGGATTTGGTGTGTGTTTTTTCGGGGGTGGGGAATAGGAATGGGGTCCTTACAAAAAAATCAACTGTGTACCACCATTAAGTGATCTTATTTGCGTAAACGTGTTACAGTCTATAAACCTCTAAAACGAGGGGTTAATAATAACAGGTCTCTAATGCTAGACCTTTCTCTGTAGCAATGCTGGCAGGTGGTGCTATAATAAACAAATCCACATAGCATACAATGACCTATTTTCTAACCAGGCCAAGGAAAATGACATCAAAGGAATTGAATTCTTCACCCCATTCCCTCCCCTTAATATCTTGTCATGCAATCTTCAAATCAGCAAAGACAATCATACATACAAAAGCAAATGTCCTTGCCAAACAAAAACTGTAACTGCTTCTCCAGTCCTAAATCAATGAGATACAACTGTTTGGAGGAGAAGGTTGATTGTTGTTCTGTCTGAAGGGCTTGGTGAAGATACTGAAAATGAAAAAGCAGAACCTTTCCAAGAGTAAATAATGTAGTGCAAAGAACCTGGCTATTTAAAATACAATGCTTCTTTGCACCATTATGCTGCATTTGGCCATCTACTGGTTGGAGCCAGGCCTTCCTGTAACCCCGCAGCAGCCCCAAGCTGCCTGCTGATAACCCCAGCACTGGGGAAGTAAGCTGCAAAAGGTTTGCCTGATAAAAGGAGCTGACTGCTGCTTCCTTTGCCTTTTGACAATCGAGAAAGTGTTAAAGTGATTTAACCAGTCTTTGATTTTTCTAGCAGGCTTTGTTATTGTTGTTATTGCTGGTTTAATGCTCAGCCTTTGCTCTCCTGAGAAATACTACTTATTTCAATGGGATTCAATTGTTCACAACTGCAAAAGGCCTGAAAAAACAAGGCTTTGCAGGATTCGATTAAAAAAAAATGATACCACGTTAAGCCAAAGGACTAAGATTCTTTTAAAAGGAAAGTCTCTGTAAAGGGATAGAAAATAGGCAGTTCCAAACTAGACTTTCCTAGACTACAGATCTTGTAATAGTAGTGCAGCTCTGTGCAATATATGAAAAACTTTTCACTATAACTTTAAATGGTAATTGCAGATGGAACCTGGGGTAATACTAGTAAAATCTAAAATTTCTCCAGATATATAGCATTAAACTAGAGTATTTGATAAGATGAACATAGTTCTGGACACATCACATGACTGGGGGACCAGATGGGAAAGCCATTCCTGTTTTACCTATTTGTTTTTTGTTAAAAAGATTCATGTTTGAACAAAATTGAGTATTTATTTTAGATCACTGTATAGTGAATGCGTGCAAAATTTGTACTTTTTTCAGTGTGAGAGTGATCTTGGAAAAGGAGGCAGCAACAGCAGTTCTCAAAGGTTTCTTTGGGGAAACGATGGAAGAATGAAAGTTAACTTATAAAGTGTTTCCAGAAATAAATGCAGAAATTCACTACCATTCTGTCTCCAGTCAGTTGTTAGAATTGGCCCTTTGTAATATATAGAACCACAGTTTAAAAAGAATGGGTCCCATAATCAGACCAAAAGATATCAGATATTTTCCAATATAATTGGAAAACAGTTTATCGGTTTTTTAAAAAATTTCCTAAACTAATTTTAGATAAAGGTGAATTCCTGAACTTCCATAAACAGGATTAATATTTAAATACAGCTATTTCAACAGTTTCTCAGTTTGCCAAAAACAAACAATATTGATTGCTTTAAAGGCTAATAAAATTTCATGCATTACTATCTACTCAGATTTTGTAAGATTGGGGCATGTTATTTTTCCCAAGTGATTATGTTATATTATTCAATTTTCATATTGGAAATTTAAACATATTTGGATGTCTCTGAAGGATCATGCCATGCCACATCTCTCCTTAAAAACGAGCAAGAACCCCAGTTATGTAATACAATACTTGTACTGTCAATGTTTTACATTTCACTGATGTGATTTAGATAGTGGTCTTTTTTCTGTGTATTTAATTACAGTTTGTGCATTGTAAGCTGCATTGGATCTTTATAGGAAGATACGATACAAATCTTGCTAATAAATAAACAAATTATCTGAGCGAAGAAATTAAGGCAGTAAAAATTATCTTGGAGAGGGGATTCTTTTCACTTCAGTCAGCAGATACCTGGATTGTTACTCTAGATTAGAATTAGCTAGTTATTAGCTAGCTACTTCAATTTCCAAATATATTTGGAACTGTTTGGAGTCATTGCTTTTAGTAATTTTTATTTTTATTACTGTTTAGAGTATTATAACTCCAAATCTCCACACTTACCAAAGTTAAGATATGTAGATCATTTTCAATATTTAATATGTAGCATTACCCCAGATAGACATAAGAAACAGAACCAAACATAATTGTGAAAATATGTTCAAAGGTGGCCATTTTTCCAATTCATGTCAAAAGAAGAAATCAATCTCATAGCTTTTCCCTAAACATATTTAGGGAGATATGCTCTCTTTCCTTCCTTTCCTTAGGCTCTCTTTTCTTCACCCCGGTCAGCATCAAATATCCTTATTTGATTTAGCAAGGTAGCTTAGTGTCATAGGCAAAACTTCCAGTGGATTTTCAGTGCAATGCAATCTGGATGGTCAGTGCAGATATTAATTCACTTTCCTTGGTCCTAAAAGAGCATGCCAGTTAAAATAGCCTCGTGTTGATATAAAGAAGAACTTTAGAATCTGGATCCATGTGAACTACTGTGCCATGTGAACTGTTACAGTAGAACTACTGTCTACTGTATACAGGCTTAGCGCAAGAAAGCACATCCCCAGACTTTCTGCAACCTAACAGTGATATAATTTTGGGTAACTACTTGGCCAATATTACTAAAGTAGCTGATAGATGTTGCCTATGTGTGTTGTCATGCTTTCCAATTGGTGCACAGGCAATCTTCACCATAGTATCTGACCACCAAAGTATAGAACTGGTACTGCAGGCTTCTGCATCCTATATATTTGTGTATGGAAGAATGGGGGCAACAATGATGGATCTAAAAGCTTTCATAGCCAAATTGGAGCAAAGTAGCTTCCTGTATTTATTATCAAGTCTAATTCAGGATTTTATTTTAATGTAATTATTATTTTGGTATGAAATACTAATGTTCAGTTCATATTCATATTGTGAAATGGAAATAAATATTGCAGTGAGTATTGTAGTGTTTTATTTATCTAACACATAATCTCAATAAGAAAATGTTTGCAATACAATATCTTGGTCTAAGAAGTATGTCTGAAAAGTGCCAAGGCTGAAGATTGAAGAAGCAGAATTATGCTCTTGATTGTTAGTATCTCCATTATATTGATCAACATCTAATGAGGTATTGCAATGTTTGCTTTTTATCTGTAACTGACATTTCAAATCAAAAACAGCAAAATAATTTGGCAAAGAATGCTTTTTTCCTGGAGAAAAAATATTCCTGAAATTCTATTTTTTTAAGTATAACATAAGGAGCAACATAAAAAGGATTTTCCTTCTTTTCTTAAATTAGTCTTGATGTATAGCCAAATTTTAATCAGAGTTTCACAGGAATAAGTCCCACTGACTTTAATGGATCTTGCTCACAAACAAGTGCTTATAGAATTGCAGCCTTTTATTTGTTTGCTGCTTGCACAGTTGTCTGTTTTAAGAACATTTGGAGAAGTTTTACATGCTCCAGAATGGATTTTGTTCTTGCAAAGGATCTCTCAACCTCAAAATATATTTATTCTTATAGTCAAATCATAGGATGAGCAGGATTGCTTGCCATTTACCATTCTTATAGCTTGACTTTGTGATCAGGGAGGCAGGGATCTCTCCTGTTGCCATAGGACAGTTGCATACGTCCATTTACTAACACAAAAACAAATACAAGGGACAAATATAAGGAAATATAAGGAACAAATCAGCAGTCTTTGGTCAGTCTGCAATCCTACTGGTATTTGTTTTTGAAAATAAAATATGAGCTACTACAATACAAGTATGTGCCTTCTAAATTCTCAGACATGCCCCAGAAACTTCATTGTGTGAACTGTCAGACTCCTTATAAGCAAGTAAAATTGTGGCCACACTGAAGATTTGCAATTCCTTTGCCAGAATATTAGCCATGGATTGGCAGCAAATTAAGTGAGACAATTAAAAGAAAGACTATTTGTAAATAATTACCATTGAAAGGAATTACTGTGTTGCTCATTTTCATGTACAATTAGCAAATAGTTTCACAGCAGTAAAAGCTGGGGGCTGGGGAAGAATCACTACTAAACCAACAGTACCAGGTTGCACTGATATACTATCAGCCACTCAGAAAAGGTTGCAACCATATTATAATACAAGCTAGATGCTACAATGCTGTATGTACTGATCCAGTTTCTTGGTGGTGAAAAGAATTTTGGAAATCAGGTATGTCTTTGAAGAAGTTGATACACAGTCTTTGAGCTTTGCTCCAAATTGAAGAAAATATCATTTAGAATAATATTTATGTTTTAATACAAGAAACAAATTTAATGCTTTGAAACCATTTTTAATATCCTCCACACTTGGGAAAAACATTGAAATCACAACTATAAACACAAGATTTATTTCTAGTTATAGCTTTAAGAATATTGTTATGTATGTTGCAATTTTGCATCGCAAGGAGAAAAAAACCTTTTCCTTGATACTAATATTAATATTCCACTTGAATAACATATAAAGTGATTTGCAGAAGCAAAAAAAAAAAAACTTCAACAACATATAAATATACAAATCAGATACAACAACTAAACAAATTATGTTTAATATATTTTCTAGGGGATAGATGTCCTTCAATATTAGAAGGAATATTTCAGTAGTAAGAAACGATTAGAAGAATTAATCATTTGCTTTTATCAGCTAACGCAGTAAAAAATGTAGTGCCTTTTCTTTCAAACATGCAGAATATTTTTCATAGATACTTGGGCTAGCTCCACAATCAAGGCTATTTCACAATCATCATGATTTTAATGTATTAAAATAACTCTTTTGAAAAAGATGGAACTCTCTGGGGGTTTTAGTAGTTCTCCTTCCCCTGCCTTTAAGCTAGTTAGTGTCATTGATAGATGTTTATTTGTTTGAAGGAGACTGTATCTTTATTTCTGTTTTTGTTTGAGGGAGTTTTCCCCTCTCTATTATTGTTGTCATGGGCTAAAATTCAATGAGTCCTAGTCAGAGTAGACCAATTTAAATGAATGGGACTTCAGTTAATCATGATTAACTACTAAATAGGACCTATGTTGGATATATATACATGTTATATATGTACTCCCAAGACAACAAGTCTGCATTCACAGGCAGAAACAGACTTCAATGCACAGATTATGCTTTCTGCATGTACCAAGGGTTACAGTATATGTATTTCTGCACAAAAACCTGTGCCATTCCCCTCTTTGAGGAAGGACTACAGCCTAGTGGTAGGCACACAGAGGGCTCTAGATTCAGTCCCTGGCATCTTTATGTAGAGCTGGGGAAGAGAGCCACTTCCAGTTGGCATAGATGGTTCTGGGTTCAACTAAACCATACTCTGACTCAATACAAGGAGGGTTCCTGTATTCCAACAGCCATGCTAAAGAACCCATGTCAGGCCAGAGATATGAACATGCAGAAGGAGGAGTCACACCTACTGCTATGACTGTAGACGATTCCCCCTGCCACTGGTTCCACCACTGCCACCTCATTGGTGAAGCAAACACAGCACAGACTTCTTTCTTTCTCCTGATTAGATCCTACTCCTGGATAAAAACAGATCAGCACCCTATCTAGGTTCACCTATCTGTAGTATATACACATGAGAATATGTATGAAGACCACAGCTTAAAACATTTGCTGTTACAAGCAATGTCACATTTAAGCACCTGATTTTTCTTGATCATGTCCCAGACAGAAGCAGTTATTTCTTTTCCTATCAACAAATGTAAGACCATATTTTACTGAATACCAGAAACATTTGAGGTCATAGATTAAGATTTTGTTTGAGAAGAGTGAGTTTCTAAATACCTTCTAAACTATTTGCTATGCTATTTCTCGCACAATTACCCCATCAAATTAAATACGCAAATATGAAACATATGAAATCTATCGGACTGCCAATGTTTTTGCACTCAGGGTCTAAACAACTGATATATATATATATATTCTTCAAATATAGAGGGAAACATGAGGCACTGATATATTTGAAAAGGAATGACAAAGTTTCAATAAATCTGTTATCTTAATATTTCCTTGCTAACCATTGAATGCTGGTAGTGTAATGTGCATATACAAGGAGGCATTATGCACTAGTCATCTCTAGTGACCTCATCCTTATCACACCAAGATGTTCATCACAGCATTATCTGCCAGGGCAGCTGCACCCCATCAGAGCAATCACACTAACTCCTAGTCAGGACCCAGCAACCTCTGATGTTCCAAGCCTTGGAAGGATTGGTGGTTCAGTGGCAACAATTGCAGAGGCACCTGAATGCAAGGTCCCAGGATACAGGAGGAGAGGCATTGACCAAGGTGTGCTGCCACTCACCTTTGATGGTAGCTTTTTCCCTACAGCTTGATGTCTTGTAAAGTGCAAGGGGCAAGTTCAAATCACAGTGTGAAGCATTTCCTCCATAGGTGTGAATACAATGGGAATAATTTCAGAGCAGCCTGGCTAGTTGCAGTCAACATATCTGGACAGCACTGTATTGAGGAAGGCTTCTTTAAAGTATATAGCAACACCTGGAGGACAGCTGGGCCTCCACCTATAGCCTAAAGGTTGGCCAGAATTTAGCTCAGATTAGGCATTCCTGTGGTCCTTTAAGTCAGCCTTCCAATCTGATCCTTACCAGACATTTGCAACTCCCATCAGTTCAGCCAGCATGGCTGATGTCAGGCACATCAGCTGTATCCAAAACATCTAGAGGGAACCAGGGCAGTTCTCCCACTCCGGGCACCCTCCATCCAGATGTGTTGGACTACAACTCCCTGTAGCCCCAAACCAGTAACAGTGCTGACTGGGAGAGTCCAGGAAATGGAGTCTAACACATCTAGAGATGAACCTTGAGATAGTATAGAACCACCATAACTAGTTCTCACCTGCATTAACTTGTCCCACTCCATTTATCTAAGTCAACCTTTCCCAACCTGGTGCCTGCCAGATGTGTGAGAATGCCACTCATGCCCTTCTTGGTCAGTGTGGCCAATAACCATACCGGCTAGAAATGCAATCTGCATACATCTGGAGGTAGCACTGGCCTGTGGTTCCAGTTCCAATGGGCATCCACTATGAAGGAGCTATCCATGGTCCTGAACTAAATTTGGGGCTGGCCTTCAGTACCACAGATAGCTCCTTAAGATGCTTGAAGCAAGGGTCAAAGGGGATGCACTTCCCCACTGATATTGGACCCCCCCCCCCATACCAGCTTCCTTTGAAGAAAGCTGGGGAAAGCTGCAGCAGCCAGTGGCAGGAGGGTTTAAGCTGCCTACCCACAACTCCTGGGATCCCATGAGGGTGGGTGAGCAGACTTGGAAGAGATATGCATGCTCCAAGAAGAACTGTCCTCTCCTTTCGGATCCAGACTAAAAGGAGGGAAAAGAGAGCATTCTTGTTTCATTTTGCCTCGGCTCACAGTTCCATCAGCCAGGAGGCTAGTGACTGCATAGTGCTCTCTGCTGCCAGTGCTTGCAGGAAGCATGAGAATACTGCATGTATTTACATTTTTATTCATTTTATTTCTTTATTAAAGGATCTATAGACTACCTTTCAATAACAAAGATCCCCAAGGCAAGGAAGTAGAGTTTAAAAGAAAATACACATACAGTCAACACAAACAATTTCAGAAAGAAAATGTGTGAGCAGAAACTAAACTATCAAATCAACCCAAAAGGCTGCCCAGTGTAAACACTTCTCTAAACAAGCAAGTCTTGGCAGCACATTTAGAAAATGTAAGATCCTGAACATTCATCAGGTAATCCATTACAATTCATATAATTTCATATACACCGTCCTCAATTTATGCAAAGTTTTGGAGCCTGGTGGGGAGGGAGATAGTAACACCTCCCAGTGCAGAATTTCTGTCCATTTTTGTGTCTTCACCCCTGGTAGGACATACCCCAGTTATTTTCTTCCCCCAGTTTGCCTTGTATCCCGAACATCTGTATGCAACATACCCACTTGACAAAGATAGGAATGAGGGGAAAAGTGATTAATCAGAATCTATGGAATCATGTTCCTGTGCAGCCAAAGCCAGCCAAATGCTTAGAGGATGGTTCATTAGACATTGGATGGGGGAAGGGATAAGCACCTCACTGTAGCCAATTATAAGGCTAAAGACATGCCAACCTCTCTGTAGCCCTTTCAAGTAAAACAGTTTCACACTCGTCATTGTTGCCCTTTCAAATTGCACAAATGAAATCCTTTGTAGCCTTAATGACCACAATGCTTGTTCATTTATTCATGTAAATGCCTCTTCCTATATAGTCTAGTCAAATTAAGTCAGTTGGAGAAGCACCTGTGGGACACTAGGCCAAGCCTATCAAAATGGATACCGTAGAAACCTTAATCATATGGGCTTACACAGGACCCCTCTTAAAGTGGGTGGCAAGTATGGGGATGATGATCCTTGTGCAGCAATAGTAGCAAGAAGAGGAAAAGGAAATGCAAGGCCCAGCAATATGGAAATTCAGTCAACATCTCAAACCAGCTAGTGCTCCCCTCCCCTCCTCTTCTTTCCTTACATAGCACATCGCTAAAGAAAATGCTGCAAATCCAAAAATCCATTTTCACAGATAATTAATTGAAAACCTGTTTCTATTGCATTTCTTTCTTTCTAAATGAGAAATCTATCTGGATTAAGCATTATTTGCAAGAATTGTAAGAGCCTACTTTCACTCCCATTAAAAAACAACAAAAATATTACAGGACACTGATTATATCCCAGTGACAGTTATAAGAGGTAGAAAGAGAAAGACTGAAGACTTAGTACAGAACTTCATTTTCCCTAGTGTAAATATATGCTTTTGAGAGTGAGACTAAACTGCAGAAGCAATTACGGGAAAGCTGAAGGTGTGCCTTTTTAAAGGTATGATTTTTTTTCAATGTAACTGAAGGAAAGCAAGAGGGCAGCCTGTGTTTTAATGTTTTTGATCAAAAGCAATCTAGTAAATCAGCCACATCCATTTTGTTCAAGTAGGGCTTGTGTGGGCAGCATAGATTATTCATAACCTTCCAATTAAAAAGAAGCAGCAAGTATCAGGAGCTGTTTTGGATGATAGAAGCACTGTTGAACCCAGAATAATAAAGTTTGGCTTTGCTGATACTTCTCAAAAAATTATGACAAAAGAGATTCCTCTCTCTCTCTCTCTCTCTTGTTCTCTTCACATATGAATCCATTCACAAATATCAGCTGCTTGCTTTCCTGGTAGAGACTGGACATCTTCATATACTCAGAATATGTAACATGGTTTATTTCTATTGCCTTCAACATCACAGTGCTATGGCCAATTACAATGGCTCCTCCACCCAAGCCCTTTGGCTTTCCCAGGAGTTTTGTTATTTACTGTCACCTGAAACTCAGCGTAGCTGAGTTATATGCTGGTACTACTCATCAAAGCCACCCACAGGCCAACACATGGAATGATAAGTGGCATTTGGTCCTAATATATTGATGCTGCAGTCCTATGCATACCCAGCTTTGATTAATTTCCATCAAACTCATTGGGATTACATCTGAGTAGGCATGCATAAAATTGCATTGTAAATGCAACGAAATACATCTAAATAAAAGAATTTTTATTTTATTTATTTATTTATTCATTTATTAAAACATTTCTATGCCGCCCCATTCGCCAAAGCCTCGGGGAGGCTCACAACATAAAATTAAAATACAGAAAATAACAATATAAACAGTATAAAATAAGTCGCCCTGGCCAGATAAAATAAGCATAGTATTAACAATTAAAATGACGCTTAAATAAAAAGGTCTTCGCCTGGCGCAGAAAAACAGATAACAACGGCGCCAGGCGGACCTCTCTGGGGAGCGCATTCCATAGATTGGGCGCCACCGCAGAGAAAGCCCTCCTCCGAGTACCTACCCTCCTAATTTCTTTCATGGAGGGTTCCCAGAGAAGGAACACAACATGAGTAATTTAATCAAAGAAAGTAAAAAAAATACTTGATATGTTAGTTCTAGTGTGGCTATTATTAATATTCTTTATGGTAAGAATTCATTGCAGAAAGGAAATAAAGATAGGCCCAAAAACTATCAGTGCATGCTTACCTGATAATATGCCATATTCGTTTCAATGGGATTTACTTCTGAGTAAATATGAAGATTGTACTGCACAATATTTCTTCATTTTATATATTTGTGTCTTGCTCATATTCTTTAGTTAATTTTAGAGAATCAAATGACTGTGTAACTACTCTCAATCACAGCAAATTATAATTATTAATGCTTCCCCCCAGCTTTATTCTCCTAAAGGACCTTATCAGTAGGCTACAGCAGTATTACAGAAATCAGAGAAAAGCCCAATTATTAATTCTAGTAGCATGCATCATTCATATAGATGGTCATTTTGCTATATATCATTCTGACTAGGTTTTAATTCCATGCCAGAATTCTAAAAATCATATGGAAATCAATGTCAAGTTAAATAGAGAAGCTCATTGAATCCATAATAATTCCAGCTGTGGAGGGACATCCATGATAGAAAAGAATATTCAGAAAAAAATAAAATCTTTAATTCTGATAGAATCTCTAATATCTGTAGCTATAGTGTAGCTATCTTAAAGGGAAGAGAAGAATGAAAAGAAGAATGAATTTTGAAAACTTTTTAATGTTTGTCTTATATTTATATATTTGCAAGCATTCTAGAGACACCACATTAGGTAACTTTCTCCCCTGGAGTGCCAGCAAAGCCACACACATATTCTTTCTTGCAACAAATCTGTATATCTGAAAAGAAGGGGCCGCATGAATGGAAAAAGCTCTTTATAGAATAAAAAGCATGGGGTGTTACTAAGGAGGACTGTAAGCCCTATTCTATTCAGAGTAATTATAGGATCAGATCAGGTTAATGTGAGGACCTAGGTCAATAAAGTACTGTAGGTTCACTCTTTTTAATCCTTTTCAATCCTATAGTCCAGGGTTTCTGACTGTTCTGTTGAATTTACTGGTGTAGGTTAGAATGTAGAAGAGATGCACAGAAGATTTTTAAGAAAAGTTGAAGCTTATATTAATGGGCCCTACTTTCTGGACATGAAAGAACTCTTTCCCACATTGGACAGACTATATCCGTGTCTTATGCTTTTTAGTAGGATTGCTTGGTAAAATATTGTTTCCTTGAATGAGTTTGCTGAAGGTCAGCTTCAGAAAAGTCTGCTTAACAACACCAACTTCAATTGCACTGGAAATAGTATTAGTGTTTGTTTTTACATAGCATCTCTCCAGGAGGCTCAAGTTACTTTAAACATATTCAGAATTCCCTCTAGTTGTCTATTAGTTTTATTATTGCTGCTGCTGTGATTAATAACAATGGACTGCAATCCCGCAAGCATTTCTGTGGATTTCATATCTCCCACATGGAGAAGTTTTTCTATGTTTGATTTCAGTGATTTCAGCTATATGCAAATAAGTGGGTGCAGGCTATAGATCCTTGCCCTGAACTGGAATATTATGGGCTTTCTAATACTTTCATGCAACTTTCATGCATATGTGCAGTAAGCATAATAGAACATGCATCTGGGTCTGCTTTGTGAGGTGCGATAAAAGGAAAGTAGTTATGCTAAAGGAAACTCCTGTATCCCCAGATTCCTTGATAAGGGTGTGTAGTTATAATTCAGTAATGGCCCTTCTTAGTTTATTTCTTTCTTTTATTTAGAGGACGCATAAAGCACCCATAGTAGGTACACAATTAAGGTAATAAAAAGAAAATTATTACTGAATACATGATCAGTCAAATCCAATGCCAGTCAATGCAGCGCAACAGAAGCTTTAAGATATACCTACCCATCCCTCTCCCCAGCTAGACAACCTACTGGAACTCTTGCAGATAGATTATAGAGAGATATAGATATACGTATATGCATATAGAATCTTTCCCTACTACTTAAGAGACATCAGAGTTGGTACCAGGCAAACTTCACTAGGGAAAGAATGTTAAAATGATGGCATCATGACCAAAAAGTTCTTCTCTGCTCACCCTATGCAAGATGGAAGCATGTGACTCCCTTTGTTGGTTAGCATAAAGTAAGGTTCTCTTGATGACTGTAAGGCAAGATCTCAGACCTAGGAGTAAATCCAGCTTGTCTGTAGTCACAATCCAGTTTACTGGGGTTCCATCAAAAACCATGATCCCTTCCTCTCCTCCCACCCACTTTGCCTGGACTACTGATTTTTGGTGACTTATTTGGGAGGGGTGGGAAGGGGGCCATTCTAAAAGGTGACATGCTTTTTATCATTATTGGCAAAAAGAGCACTAAGCTAAAATATGCTGGTGTTTTGCATGTTTTGCCCCTCCCAATTTTGGCCAGCATATCACTAGAAAGTAGCCCCTAAAAGCTTCTCCAAAACTGGAATTGGCCCTTAGAAAAGATTTCTCACTCTAGTAAAGTAATTTGGGCAGAGTCGTTTGAGAGAAGGCAGTCCTTCAGACAGCCAGATCCTCAGCCACTTAAGATGTTATAAGTACTAATCAGCACTTCACATTGTGCTGGAAAACAAATTGGCCATCAGCCAGTGTAGCCAATTGGTTCAAGAGTGGTTGGATGTGTTCACTGTAGCTGATCTCAGTTAACAAAAGTGCAGACAAGCTAAAAGTTTCCAAGATATATACATGTCAGAGGTGTCTTCTCCCATATCATCCCACACCACACACACACACACACCACAGAATGTAAATTGCATTTGAAATTCCACCATCTTGCTTCAATGTAGCTATAGTGGTACTCCCTGTAGAAGGAGAATCCATGGATCCACCACATTGCCTGACATCAGTGCCATCCAACTCTCAAATGCAAGGACCGCAGAATCATTGTACAATCACAGGGATATTTTTATTTTCTTCTTGTGAGTGGAATGTCCTTATTCATTTATTATATTTGTATACCGCCCAAAAAGTGAAGCTCTCTGGGCAGTCCACAAGAATTTAAAACATACAATGCAGAATAAAATGCAGCATAAAAATTAAATAGTTAAGACAACAGCATAAAATAAAAATGAAAATTGTTGTTAATTTCATTTCTATATCACCCCATAGTTGAAACTCTCCGGATGGTTTACAACAGTCCATAAAAACAAGACATTAAAATACAATAAAAATAAATGCAACTAGAGTAAAACCTAGCAGCAGTACAAAGATTTAAAATTCAGTAGAGAATTTTAAACAGTCTGAAACTAAAATTGCTGGGAAAATAATGCCTTCACCTCACACTGGAAAGAATATAGTGCAAGTGCCTGGAGAGCGTTCTTGGGAAGTTCATTCCATAGTCATGGTGCACAGCAGAAAGGGGCCTAGGTGACTTCCTTTGGAAGGGACTCCCTCAGAAGGACTGCTGAGAAGGATCTTAGGGTCTGGGCAAGTGTGTGTGTGTGTGTGTGTGTGTGTGTGTGTGTGTGTGTGTGTGCAGAGAGAGAGAGAAAATGAGAGAAAGGAAGTGATGATCCTTCAGATAACCTGGCCCAAAGCCAGCTTGTGGCTTAAAGTAACATATAAATTGACTATCTAGAACAGACCAAAATCTGTCTATACAGCATTCTTTTTTTAAGAATGGCCAGCCTTTGAAAGTTCCCAAACAAGCATAGCACGATGATGAACCATTGCTTATCTCCAGTATCAGATATTCAGAAGTGCCCTGACCCAGAACTCTAACCACTATATCCTGTTGGCTTTCCTGTCTGTGCACACAGAAGAAAGGGTACAGCAGCAATATCTTATATCATTAATAAAACTGAAAGGGTGTGACTTTAATGGCAGTCTTGCCTGATGAGAATTTTATTAAATAATTCATTGTTTTCAAATCCCCGTCCACAGCCTACACTGAACTAAACTTTTTCAGTAGACGTCTTGGTGACTACCTGTGCACCATGTGCAACTTTGTCTTGTGTTCTGTCCTTTACCATGTTTCAGGACTTGCTCTCTTAATGAATCTCTATTATGACTTCTGGCAGGCAGATAGGCAGGCAATTGGGCAGGATGGGGAAAACATTTGCATGGGCAAATCACTTACTTTGTTTAGGGTTAAGGAACTGAAGAAAAGAATTAAGAAAGCACAGGCCATCTTTAGAAAGTGTGGATGGCGGGGGGGGGGGGGACCCCGACCAAAATGTTAGTACTTGAATGATGTGATCTCTGGTAAATGCCAGCATGCAATATGGCAAAAAATGAATCAATCAGTTCAGCTTAGTTCAGCTTCTTCAACTGGCCATCTGACGCAAAAGCAACCAAATGGATCCCTGCATATTCATCTTTATTTTCACAAATACTCAGGAGAATGCCATTCCTGGGCAAAATAAAATTAAATCACCATAATTTTTAAGACATCTTTTCCTTTCTTTCTCTCTGGAGACTTGTGTATTTATTCAAAACACACACACATCCACACACAACTCCTTGCTGCAAGGTTAGTGGGTGCTTTCTTTTCTGGAGACTTGCTTTGTCATTCTGAAACAAAGAGCTCCTTTTACTTATGATAGAGTGTTCCTTAGAAAGCAACATAGTGTATGCACTCCAGGAAGCTTAGAACAATAAGTTGAGTTACTTTCCAACTATGTTCCAAGTTACACATTACTTTGAAGAGGTAGCTGTCAGCTATGTCGTTCTTCTTATTCACTCCAAAGTAAACATGGAGGTGTGGTGAGCACTGGGGAAAGTGATCAAGATTAGGACCATAGTGTGTGGGAAATAAGGAAAGCTTTAACACTTTGCTCTCTGCTCTGTCTTCCTTGTGTCTGCATTTTCATTGCTAGAAAAGTGAACACTCTTTGGGCAAAGAAAATTACAAGCCTTGGGTATCCTCATCTTCTCCTTATAAGACTGATTTAAGTACCTGACTCCTTAAATACTTTACGTTGAAGCTGGTGGGTCCAGTATCAATAGGGTAATTTTATCACTACCCTCCACTGAATTCTTCATATTTTAAAACTATTGAAAGATCAAGAAATCTGTTCTGATCTTCAGTCAGAGCCCAGAAAGAAAAACTGGGATTTTCTGCACATGCCTGGGAGAGGTGGCAGGTTTTGTGGAAAACTCTAGTGAAGTGTGGGTAACCACGAAGGTCTGGGTCCAGTCTGTAGGCCAGAGATTCCCCATCCCTGTTATACATGGGAAAACAATCACTTCTCCTGAATGGAGATATAGAAGTCTTGCATCCTACATGTACATCCTACATATTGCCTCAGTGTAGATAAAGGCATATGTGAAGCATCATTAAAGGGTATGTAATGAGGAGGAGCAAGCAATAAGCGGCATATGCCATGATACTGGTAAATTGTAAAATATACAATTATTTTGCGTATAAAGGATATATATCAATCAATAAAAATGTATTTATTTTCTAACTCTCCAACTTGTGAATTAAAATCAGATACATTTCTCATTACTTTTTATCTCTCCCTTCCTTTTTCCTCCATATGGGTAAGAATTTCATTTCAGCTATTTTTTCCTAAGGATTTAATAAAATTATTCAAGTCATTCATATTTAAGAAGGGATGGGGTTGAACTTTTAAGAATTCAAGTGCTGGGAAATGCAACCTGGCATGCTCACCAATCCCTGTTTCCACAGGGTCATTTTCTCTGTACTGCCACAAGGCGTGTTTGGTGTTTTGCAGTGCATCAAGAAAATGGCCTCATTTGTGCCATGAACCGTGTTCCCAGCTTGGTGCTCAAGCAAGTCCAGCCACCGTGCAGAATAATTACATATGGCCTCCATGCAGATGCTTTTGTTTAATGTGCATGAGCCTGCATGAAGCAGACCAGGATGTGCGCTTGTCCCAGCATTTAAATATTGTTGAGAAGGAAGAAGATCAAGTGATAGTAACCAAAACAATTTTGCTGATGATTGATTGTGTCTCAATGTATTCAGTGTCCAAGCATGTCCACCTAGTTATCATGTTGACAGAATAATTTTTGTAGTTTATATCATTGGTCATGTCCTAGAACTGTCCCTCCTTATTCAGTAAGGTATATACAAATGCTCCATTTCATTTGAATAAACATACCAAGAAAATGTTAAACAAGGCACATCAAAAAGTAGCAACCAATACTACATCATCACCTGCTATTCACCCTGTACAAAGACACATGTTTCATTTCAAACAGCGAATTTAAAGCCTGTTAAAGCACTTCTATCTCTCCTAGGAGTCAAACAAGCAACCATCATTATACGCATGTCTTCACCTTTTTATGTACTTAAAAAAATTAAAATGCTTCCTGATAAAGTTTTCAAATGATTCATAATTAATTTAAGGGAAATTTCAGGAAAAAATGCTGTGTGATTACCATTCAGAAATAATGTTTTAAGGTGTTGTCAGATGTATGATCAGGCTGATCATGGCACATTGCTAATTTTTTTTATTTTTTATTTTAGCTCTGCCTGTCTCTATGAGACACTTTTTATCTTACTTTTTACCTCATAGGCAGGATGGGCTGAGAAAAAAGAAACCCACCTAAAGTTACTGAGTGAGTCTCACAGCTGCATGTGTTTGCATATCTAGTTTGTTTGAATCCAAGCCCATCTTATTGCCTACTCTACCACACTGGCTATCCACATTGGCCCATAAAACTGCTACAGTCCTTGCCAACCGTGAGGCCTACCTGTGAAAAACTGTTGGAGGATATCTTTTTCCCCATATTCTCTGCCCACAAACACAGAGAAGAATTAAAAGCCCATTTATGCATGGCTCTAGTTTTAGTGTTCTTACCAAAGGTTAACACCACTGCATTAAAGACATGCTGCTGGTTTATGCTGTGCTTTGATGAGAGGAATACTTGAAAATGAAGTTGACCTTATACTTTAGCCAAGATTGCCTGGAACTGATTAGCAACTACCACTTGGGTACCTTAGACAAAGAGAAAATATCTGTTACCCATCTGTAATGATTAAACCATTTCAGGTACAAGGAAGATTTTTTTAGGAATGGCCACAGTACCAACATCTTTAAGGAGTTTTAGATGATTCCTTGTATTAGGGGAAATTTACATCCTCTTAGACTTAGCCAGCTGTCTCCTTCTAGCTAGATGCAATAGGACATGAGAGGCACGGGTCAGCACATGGTTGAATAAGCCTTACAACGCATCTTGCCCACATCTTTGGGCCCTACAAACTGGAAGTCATGTGTCAATATAAAACCAGACAGTCGATGCCTCTGCATACAGACTGCATCAGATTGAAAGTGTGGCAGTGGGTGCCAACAATTTTAACCTCAGAATGTCTTACATACATTTCAAAAAAGGCCATCAGGCATTCCACCAAATCATCTACCAGAGCTGAATTTAAAAGGCCTCAATCACTCAGAAAAGCTCTGCTGGACAGCTTTGAAAAGATGTTGTAGTAGTGGAGAAAAATTGTTTCCTTAACATTATCTTCAGACTAGAGGCTCAGCTGGATTTACCTCACTTTTGCCTCCCCTTCTGTTCTAGTAATCTCCCAGCTTGCTTCCATGACCTTTAATGAGGTGCATACCAAGGAGCTGTCCAAGCTCTTTTAGATAGGAAAGGACACTCAGGAGTCACTGGGACATATTTGCATTCTACAGATTGACCAGAGCTTTGACAGCTGGAAAAAGAAGTATCAGCCTTCTGGAATCCATCAGAATCCATTATTGTCTCAGGAAGACCTAACAGGTCCCTGTCCCTTGCAGAGGGGAGTGGACATATAATATATTTCATATTCCACACACTTTAGATAAGAAATTACTCTGAAAGATAACCTTTAAACTTCAATTGTAGATCCTGAAACAAAACATTAAAGAAATTGTACCTACCATTTTTGTTTCATGAATGGTTTCAGAATATATGCATTACTTGTGCCAGTTCTATACATTGAAGCCCAATGAACTCAAAGAGAGTTGCTCCTGTGAGAGCTTTTGGCAACCAATAATGGTCTAAGATCAATAGGCTTTGGAGTCAATACAACATAAGTCAATAGCTCTGTGGGAGGGTGCATGTTTTGCATGCAGAAGGTCCCTAGTTCAATTCTGTCATGTCTGATAGAAAGGATGCAGGCCTGGGGTGGCTGCTGGCAGAACAGGTGAGGATTTGACCTACTAAAAGGCAGTTTCATATTTCCACATCAGGCTGAGCACATGGAGGGATGGGAAGCAGAACCACTCTATCAGATCAGATGAGAGAGCAGCTCCATCTAGCTTCCCCTCTCCCTGAGCTGTTTCCCTTGTAACCAGTCCATATGGAAACTGTCATGTAACTTTAAGAATTGGTCCCTGAGTTAGCTCAGTTTCTTAATCCCACTCACTTCCTTGTGGGTAGTGACTGCTTTTCAGTTTGTTTTTGTTTTAAACTGATGTTATATAAACCTTTTTGGCTGAAGTTGGGTAAAAGTGCTTTCAATAATAAAAAATAAAAGTAATATCAGTGTATTTTCCCCTTCCAGTGCTGGCACTACTTAAAATGCTTGGGTTATTTCACTACTTTTAGTGGAGCAAATAATTAGGAATCTGCTTAAAGTGCATACACTTGCCCCATTATAAGCACCAGGCTGACAGATGAGAGAAGGCAATTCCCAGAGTTTGCCCTGGGCATAAAGCACTCTGCTGGAGCAGATTACATCCACTCTGGCAGTGGGCAGACATGCATTAGGCCATATGTTGTGCATTCTGATATCCCATCATGCAGGGAATGAGCTAGAGCTACTCTGTCTGCCAGACTACATGCTTGCTAATTTTCTGGTGCTCCCTTCCCTCCCTGAAGAAGCTGCATGGAGCTGGGCACTCCTGAAACTATGGCGGACCTGAGCCCCCTCAAAGATTTGGATTCTGGTAATACTATCTACTGGAGCACAGTATTTCTTTTATCAGGGCTGACAAGCTGCATCTTTGTTCTAATGCAACAAGAATGCCGCAGCAGCTTTAAAACATGGAATGGCAGTTGAAGGAGGAGTATTGTGTGCTTTCATGTAGCCAACAATATGGAGTGGGGGCCTAAGACCATTGGACAAATAGCCAATCAATACTGCTATTTCATAAACTCAGATACTAGCAGAACTCCACTCTTCACAACCTTTTGCATAAGCAGTTGCAGAACCATTTGCTTGTGTGGACCAGTGTAACTTGGCTTGAACTCCCCTGGCATGTATTACTCAGAAGCTCATTTCCACTAGGACAACATGGTGTGAGTTACCAGAAAGATACGGCTAACTCTTCAGGTCCAGGATCTAGATTTACCTCACTGCACCAGTGCCTGCTCCTTTATTTCCATTTGTGGATGCAATGGGTGAAGGAACAGGTGGCTGCCAGAGACTTCCAGAGGCTTCGAGCTGAAGAAGCCTGGGTTGCCTGAGCTCCCTCACAAGCCCAACAGGAAACCTCAGGTTAAGAATGCCCAGACTCTCCACCACCTCTCTTTTCTGAATGCCTGAAGTCTCTGGCACAGGCTGCTGGTGCCTGCCTGGCTGGAGAGGACTTGCTTGCATGAGTGTACCCAGTACCATAATTAACCATCTTTACAGATCAGCCAAGTATATATATTACATTTGATAGAAAAGTCTTTATGGTCCAGTGGGCAGAGTATTGTCCTTGGAGTAGATTTAGATTCATCTTTCTACTCCTCCAAGCTGAGATTCACACATCACTCATTATCTCCTCACTCAGTGGTTTATCACTTTCTCAGTGTGCAAATTAGCACTGAAAGGCATCGTGCTTGAGGAGAAGCAGGAAATACAAGCCACTCTGCTTATGGTGGCATCTGAGCTGAGATGGCAGTTTCACTGGTGAAATTCACTGTTGACATTGTGGTCATCCATTAATGAACATGCATGTGCAAACTGCCCCTCCTTGATGGTCTTACGTGATGTGAGATTTCTGGTCTTTGGTTTCCTATATGCACTAATGGGAATACATTGAGTAACCTATTTATGAGAAGAATCAAAAAACAAGAGAAAGACCAGAAAGACTTTTGAATATTCAGGCACTGGAAGAAGTGCTCCACTTGCTAATACTTCACTGCTCCTACTGCAACTATACTGGTACTCTAAAGCAGTCTTGTTAAGCGTACTAAGACACCGGTGGATACCTGATAATGACAGTTTTCACAAATTAGAAATAGAGAATATATATTATAAGAATTGTTAGAGCCAGTGTGATTAATAGATAGGGGTGCTGTGGTGCTAAAGTGCTACATATAGGTAGTGAAGTGGCACTCCCCACCCCACCCCACCCCCACCTCCAGTTCTTTGCTCTGGCTTGCCTGGGGCATCCTCAACCCAGTTCCCACTTCGCATGGTGTGGACTGGGATAAACCAGATTGACAATGGGGGTCAGTGAGGAAATCAGCTGACTGGTGCAGCTCCCAACCAGGCACCAGCACTCAGCTGATTCCCTCCCCCCCCACACACACACACACACACTCATGCAGGCAGGAAGGCAGAGGAGGAATCAGCTGAACAGCTCTGCTTGTTTCCACAGCACTGCCCAGCTGATTGCCCCCTCTCTTTTGCTTGAATATGGATCAGCTCCCCCCTCCTGTTCCAGTAGTCCCCTCTGGACTAGAGTGCCTGATCAGCTTCCTCATTTTCTCTGCTGTGCTTCAGGGCAAGGACCTAAAGACTGCATCACAATCAGCTCTCAGTTGTCACTGTCGGAGGGTGAAGTTCATTCCTCCCTGTGGTGCCTCCCTGGATACCACCTGGAGGTCGGAAAAGGAAGGAGATGCGGAGAAGGAGGAGAGCTGCCATAAACCTGATAATCTGTCAAACATATCAATACCAAATAAGTGAACCACAGTAACCACGCAAGACTAAAGCATTGGTCTAAAAATGGGGAGACCCAGGCCCAACCATGGTTCTTAATGGAAGGATGTGGAATAATCACCATCCTTCAGTTTAACCAGGGTTATTGTGATAGTAACATGGAGGTGAGGAACAAACTCCACAGGATAGATTAGGCATATAAAGTAGAAAGGAGGAAAATTTCCCTCACAGCAGTAACTCTCATTCTCACTAGAAGAAAATACACATATGACTAGAAAGCTGATGTGATGGAGAATGTTAGAGGAGGATGGATAGCCAATGCTGATGCTCTCAAAGCTCTCTTGGAGTGCAAACTTCTAAACAAAGAGCTTAATGCAGGTTTTACTGTTGGCCTCTCAGCTTAAAAGAGGAGACCCTCCTGATGTGCAGCAGAACTGAGCTGTGGATAAAAATGCACATTCTCTCTATTCCCTGCCTTCCCTTTCTCTCTCTTTCACACACACACCCATCCCTCATGAGATAGAAAAATAAGACAATAAATAATAGAAGAATATTGCAGACCAAAGAAGGAAAGAATAATGCAGCTTTCAGAAAGAGAGCCCACACTCTTCTCAGTAGAAATACAGGGAAACTTGAAGGGTTTACAGGAAAAGCACTGTTTGGAAACACACCTTTGGAGCCCACAACTTCCCAAAATGGACATGGGGCTACTGCTTCTGATTCACCTTGCTATCCTTCCTCAAATTAGAGCTAGGTTAGTAGGAATTCTTAAGGAGACTCAGGCCTAATGAAGAAATGGGTGCTGGGTTGGTTTAGACCCCACTCTCCAAAAACAAGCCACCAATGCTTCTTATAATTTTGGCTGTTTAACATTATACCCATCGCTTGAGGCCTCCTTCCCCTGACCTTGCCCTCCTGCTGGTTGCCCAGCTGTTTGTCTGAACTGGCCCCCAGGACCTCTCGCCAAAGTCTCAGCAGGGGGCCTGTGAACTGCATGTACCAGCCTTCTGCTCTGAGAGGAGATGTGTACAGAACACACTCAATTTATCCACATTTCTAGCAATGCTCAGATTAATGGGACTTGGCATGGAGGCGGAGCACTGTCCACCCTTTAAACAGACCTGCTTTGCAACATCCATACAACTGCAGAGGAGAGGAGAGGAGAGGAGAGGAGAGGAGAGGAGAGGAGAGGAGAGCATCAGTTTGTCATTAGATTTTAGTTTACAGCACATTGCATATTTTCATGTGTGTTTTTCAATGTCATGCTACACCCACAGAAAGAGAGAGAGCAAGTCAACTCAGCAGCTGTTAAGATCTCACTGGCTTTCTGCAGCTGCTGCTACCTTTTGGCAAAGATATGTTGGGAAAGCAGTTTGAGGTGCCTGCCTTGCCAAAATGATCAGACGTTAAAAAGCATGGCAGAATCTCCTTGAATGGAAATGGGGCCACTCCCAAATGCAGACCCTCACATCTCCTGCTCTTCCCCTCCTTGTTCTTGTTTGTGTCAGGAAGAGAAGATTTAAAATATAAGCCAGAACCAGAAATAAGCTACATAAGCAACCACTTCAGGGATCCCATCAGGTCCTTTCATACTTCCATCAATACAGCTGCAAGATGTCCAGTTTGTTGGCTGTATTATGGGCTGTAGTAGTGGAATAGATTCCTATGGCACTGCTGTTCTTGTTTCCTTCCAACTATTTATTTTCATTCCAACATGTCATGGTATCCAAACAGGAATCAATGTGTTCATCTGTGTCTTCATATTTCCAGTGACCAATGAAATAATATTTCTACATCATTGTGACCTCAAATTTCCCACTCACCCACCATGATCCCAGCTATGTGCTGCTCCTTGTGACCCTTCCCTTTACCCCTTTTGCCCCATGATCTTTAGCCCCTGCACATCACTGTCATCACTGCCCCATCATTTGACAATGGGCCACTGTTCAGCCACAAAGGCTTTGTAAAATCATTGTGAGGCTTCAGTGCTATACTTGGTAAAGAACAGAGGTAAAATAGGATACAAACAAATCCAAGTAATCTGATGTCTATGCCTTGCTGGTGTATTGAAGAGAGCATTTGTGTTAGATGCACAATCAACCTCTCATGTACCTGGGTAAAGAAGGAATGCCATTTCTAGGGCATAGCTGTAAAACATATTCAGAATATTTGGATCCATCCTGTAACCACTTGAAATAATAACAGGAAGTGTCTTGGTATGCATGCAGTATGTTTCTTTTCACAATGAAATTACATTCTTACCCCAATTATCTGGCATTTGTGAATAAGGTTTGGAGGTCTTGAAAAAACATGTACCTGAAATCAGAATTTGGGAGTGGGTAGAACTTTCAACCAGTGGTAAAGCTAGGTGGGCAAACCAGGTCCCAGTTCAGAAGTTCCACATGACACTGGAAGAAGTAAATGGTGATTTTCCCTGTCTTCCCTTAGAGGCTTTACCAGACAGTGCCACTCATAGTGTTCCTATTCCCCAGCAACATGCACTACTTAACTGCACATAGAGACACAATGCAACACATAGAGTCACGCAAAGTGTTGTGTTGTGAGGCAATAAAGATTATGTCATTAGCAAGGCCATCTAGGCTGACCTATTGCTTCTGCTAGCACTAGGCCCAAAGTGGAAAGCCTGAAATGGAATTGGTGATAGTCAGCCCTGCTGAGGCTCTGGTGTTTGCCCAAGAATGCTGTGTACTGGAGCCAACGCTGCATGCAGTCATTACATCTCCTGACACATGGTCCTTCTTGCTCTACCAGGAGACTCCACATCCAATATCTCAGCATACACATGAAAGAGTGAGTGAAGGCCACGCAAAGTGATTGTTCTCATTTCAAGTAATACTGTTGCCTTCTTTCTTTCTCTCCTTTAGCAGTAGCTTTTACCCAGAATTAATGTGTCCTTCACATTTTCAGTTTCCAGCAAGCTCACGTGTATGGCTACATATTGCTTACCAAGAGAAAAACTGGCAGAAAAACTGTGGAAAAATATAGACTAAAATATATCAAATGGGGGAATGGAGAAAAGATGCTAAAAGAGAATATTGAAATAAAAGCCTGTGAAAGAATGTTTGACTGAAATTTCAAACATCTCAGTTGGTTGATAAATGGTTTGGTTGGTTGGTTTGTGTTGGGGGTACCTCTCCAATCTACCCACTAAAACTAACTGAAGTAATCTCAGTTGATTAATGAAATGGGCTTTGCAATCCTTTGCCTCTTTGAACAGAATGGTAGATTCTTCTGAGCAAGCATTCAGATGATGGTGCACTTAGTCAACTAATTGAATGAGTAATTGAATCTGCATAGGATTAAAATAACAGTTTTTTAATCCTATGCAGATTCATAGGACTGTTGGAAGCATAGTCTGAGGAATGCAGTCTCAATGCAGGAACCCTCTAAAAGGAACCTTCACCTTCATGAGAGAAAAGCAGGAATGTGTTCTGGGATGACAGCAGCATTATCATGTCTATGCTTGGACAAGTGGAGAGAACAGGTAGCCCAAAAAGTGTTGGACTGCAACTTCAATCAGCCCTGATCAGCATGACCAATGATTATGGATGATGGAAGTGGCCATCCAACAACATCTGGAGAAACCCACATATCCCAACCTGTTCTCATGAAAGCACCATATCTTTGCATGTGGAATGCTAAAGGGTCAATCCTTGGCACTCCTAGGTAAAAGGACAAGTAACGGGAAAGGGTTCTTCCAGAGCTAATGGTCAAAATAGGCAGAACCAGACAAAATGAACAGTACAAGTACTCTCACTGCACATCATCTTCGTGTGTTCTGAGTGACCTATATTTAAATAGGTTGTATTCCCATTGGTGGTGAAAACACTTTACATTTGCACAAAAGAGAAGACCCATTTTCACCAATCCCTCTCACTATTTCAAATAGTGCATATACATCAGAAACTAGAAAGGAATGGAAAATTTGCTTTAAACAGGTGGAAGTGTTTTCTGGTATCACAAAGCCACCACTGAATACAATCCAAAGTGTTGTAGTGTTGCAAAGCTGCTATTAGATACAATCCAGATCTTTTACAGATCAATTGCCTGATCAGTTGAGGACATCTTTTTAATCCATCAAAGAATTTTAATCTAACCAGTTAATCCGCTAAGGGTGTGATCCTTTGCTGTTTAGACAGCAAAAAACAAAAACAAAAAAAGTCCTACAACTCCCATTATTCTTCAACCAGCCAAGTTGTAGGACTTTTTCTGTCAAAACATGCATTTGTTTGTTCCTTAGGTGTTACTGCTCTGCAATGCATACCTCACAAAAATAAATAAAAAATAAAAGTGAACTACAGACCTGTAAAGAGAATGTGCATGTAAATGCAACATTTTCAACATTTGGTACAATCACCTACTTAAACTTTGTGCACATCTTTATTTCAATACTACTTGACTAATAGCATCTTCTGTGAATAAGAAATGGGTAATTTATGTCACTAGAGAATTGTAAGGCTATTCTAATATACAAGGAGCCTTTCTATCTTTGCACTACAAGTACTCCCATTCATCCCTATGGGACAAGTATAGCCTTTCCTTTCCAGCATCAAGAATCTGCACTTGGAAGTTGATGAGGCCACTGACAGAAAATGGTTCTCCGCAGCATAAGAAAATGTGGTAGAATCTGACCTTATAAAATGGCATATTAATACATGTAAAAAAGGAATAATCTTACTAATTCAGAAGAAAATATGAATGTTATTCAGATATAACACTGTGCAAAACCTAACCTTGACATTTTCCTTTTCTCCGTCAGCAAACCTGGGGAAAGTTGCCCATTATCTAAGATAATATTAGCTCTAAATGGTATGTCAAAGAGAATCTCATTCTAGTACCATACATTAAATTCACACAAGGATACACCCCATTTAAACATATTGCAATCTGTTCTTATGCTACAACATTTGGGAATGAATGGCAAATCATGTATACCATTATAGTAGAATTTACTGATAAGGTAACTTGCCTTTACAAAAAGAGAGGGAGAGAGAGAAGAAAAGAAAGAGAAGACTATCTCAGTTAAATAAACACATATTCAAATCACTAAACCAAAGCCATATGCTGAAATAGAATTTGACATTTATCAACATTAAATGAGAAGGTTAAATGTTATGATTAACTGTCACAGACATTCTGTGGTACACATGAGAAAGAAGTCAGTGGGAGTTTAGGAAGACAAGGGATACAGGATCAAAGCTTCCAAATTCAAAAGATTAACACTGAAAATATGAAGATTTTCTGAATTAATGCATACTCTGTGTACCAAATCAAAACAGAATTTCAAAAGAATAGGGGTATAGTATTTTTAACAAGTACCTGTGGAAACAACTGATCTTCTAAAAGAATGACATTGCAGGTGCCACAATACTATGTGTAATAGGTTTGGGTTGTATTTTGAATGGTCTTATTAATTCCTTTGGAGAATGACTTGTAAAAGAATTATTCATCTTCTCTGTGCATATAAATCCTAAGAACAATTCACAGTACATTTCAAAATTATTTTCAAAGTGTATTCAGAAAGGAAAGAATACAACTTTTTTTCCCCCAGACTACATTTGAAAGCTTGTCAGCAGCATTCAGCATTAAGGCCTTTAATCCCAGACGCTAAATAATTTAGATAACACTTGATTACTCCTTGCTGAAATGACAACTCTTGCAAAATCTGGGGAATACAGTCTTGAGAGGACAAAAAGAGGAGAACCAGAGAATACAACTGCTGTATGTATCAAATGAAATGCCTTTTGAATGGGACAGACCTTCAGTTTCCAATGTGAACTAGAGGAAATCCTTAGATGGTGTCATAGATCATCATCCTTGTTTTTATCATCAACAAAACATTAAGAGTGGAGTTCCTGCAGCCAGAAAGTTTTAATTTGCATACCACAACAATTCATGTGTGTATGATCATGGAGGCACTTTCTTTCAACTGTTTGTGTCCTTAGGAATACCACTCAGATATACAATATTTGAAAAATAAACTATTTGAATATGTAAATATGTATTAAAAATTAATGTATATCAACGTAAATACTTTTTTACTTGAATTTCTTCCCTGCCCACTGACACACACAGAGGAGATATCTAGTGCTGCCTCTTCTCACTTCAGTTTGTGATAAACAGGTACAAATTGTTTCTATCACTCAGGTACATGGTGCCTCTGCCCTTTAACAACAGCTTACAGAGGTTGGGCATTCTAGATCTGGCAAAGGAATCCATCCCCGAAGGAAGGAAGGAAGGAAGGAAGGAAGGAAGGAAGGAAGGAAGGAAGGGAGGGTCTTGATTCCAATCAAACTGATCACGCAGTAGAATACCATGTATGTAAGTTCCACTGAATCCTGATAAAGATTAGTGCCAAAAGGGCATATGTTTTCATCCACACAACCCAGTCACGTTTGTTCAGAAGTAGGCTCCACTTGGCTGAATGGAGCTCACTTCCAAGTAAGGATTCATAGGACAGCAGCTTTACCCATTTCCTTGAAACTAAATTCCATGGAGCTTACTTTTAAGGAACCATATTAAAGGGTGAGGGGAGAACAGCACAACGTTGATCCTTTTTAACTGAAAAAAAAACTTTACATGAGTTTTACATATAAAGGCATCAATGGAACATACAGAGTCTAATACATGTCTAAGCCTTGTTCTCTGGGACACCTGCCCTCAACTAGATTGGAAATCAAGAAACCAAAGCATAGAAACAGTCACTTGCGTATGATTGAAAGAACTGATCACTCATATTTGTTGCACCTTGCCCTTTGTTATGTAGCCCTTGTGCACAAATAACTGTTTTGCCCTTTAGCATACGAAACGATTCCCTTCCAGACATCAGCAAATATATGACCCAAGGCAGCACCAAAACACACACATTGCCATACCAGAGGCAACTGACAGCACCTTCGACTATTTCCGGTTTTACCTAGAAAGACTGAAGTCCTCCGAAAACTCCAAGAGTGACAGCTCATCCATTAAACACACAACGCTAATGCATCCCCCAAACAAGCCTTTCCTTACTGTAAAGCCACTGGCCTAAAGACATGCTCCAAGATCAGCTTTCACTTGCAGCTTCAATCTCAGCTTCCAGCTAGGCCTTGGTGATCTGACCTAAAGCCATTCTTACTTGCAACAAAGTCTCCATCATCTTCAGAGCCAGGGAGGGAGGGAGAGAAAGAATGAGAAGGCCAGAAACAGGGGAGAAAAGTCCAGTTCTCCTCTGCTCTGCTTTGGAACCTTTGTTATGATAAAGGGGAAGGGGGTGGTGGAAAACTTTAGTCCAAAGTGCCAATGGGTGATCTTGTTTTCAGGGCGGCTTATTCAGGGCCCCCTCCCCCATTTCTGTGTGTGCCTCTCTCTCTGCTTCTCTTGTTTCCAAAGGGTCCTCTGGTCAGCACTGATTAATAAGCATGTTTTGTGTGTGTGTGTGTGTGTGTGTGTGTGTGTGTGCATGCACGCAAAGTGTTGAATAATAGAAGATGGCCGGTGACCCAGCAAAGCCTTAAACCTCATGCTACTTTATTGTGGCAAACTGAGAAAGGGGGCTTTAGGACAGAGACCCCAAGCACTGACCCGCACGCATCCTGTGGATTGCCTATTCATTCCCTCAGCCTTCCAGTCATCCATTGTTTGACAAACAACAACTGAGATTTCACACAGAATGCAAAGCCCCTTTTCACATCTTCTGTCAGAAGTTTTGCAGCAACAGACCCTGTACAGGGTTTTTACACACACACACCTTTTCTAAATGGCTCTTAGCCTAGATTTTTTAGAAACAGATTCAGATTTGTGGATTCTCCCAGCTTTCACCCCCACATCCAGCTGCATCTTAAGCTTTCTGAATTAAACCAAAGCACATGGGGGATGCTGTGCCTTTTCAGGTCAAAATTGTGCTGCTGCTGCTGCTGCAATCAAATAACAGTTTCTCAAAGATCTGGATGCTACCTTAACAGGGAAGGAAGGTGAATGCCTTTGGCCCTGTTCTTCTCTTTTTTACCAACATGTTTCCTCCTAACAGCTTTAGCTTTTTGAGAGGAGCTATTGCTTGGCTGCTGTTGAGAAAAAGAAAAACTAAGGAGAGGCCACTATATTCTTCTTAATGGTGTTTCTACACCTTACTTGTATACTGTTTAATATCCTAAAATCTCTATGCTGTTCAGAATAAACATAGAACAAACTATAAATCATATAAAAAGACAGAATATCAAATAATGATTTTTTTAAAAATTAAATGAGCAAACTCTATTATAAGGCATTTTAATCTTTATTTGCATTCCATCTGAGCAAAATCTGGGTTTTCCTTTCCTACTCAATGCCCCTCAACAATCCCAAATAAATCTTGTGTAGTGGCTTTTTAGACTTTTAAACTCTTTAGACTTTTAAACTCTTTTAAACTCTTTAGTGGCTCTTTAGACCACCTATTCCTATCCCAATGTACTCTTAAATAACATTGGGATTGAACAGGAGTTGCTCTGAAAGAAATGTGCATTGGATTTTAGCCTAGGACTTCCAACCTTTCCCTTGATTTGCCTACAGGGCTGAAACCACATGCCTAGATTATGATCTTGGTTCTTTGAGGCCAAAATCCAGCCCCTATTGATTTGTGTAAACATCGCATAAAAGCGTTGCACCCCTGAGCAGCCATTTCTCCTTCCCCAGTATATCTTTTGAAACAGCAAGTTGACAATTGTCTTGGCACAGATCCAAAACCAAGACAGAGAGTCCATCGAAGAGGGGTGACTGAGACAGAGAAGCAACAAGGTCAAGCCAGTGACAAGGCGCAAAGGAAAAGCAGGCTTGGTAACACTGGAAGTGCAAAGCAAGCCTTTGGAAATACAACACTGACACACAATCCAATGCATGTTATCTTTTCAGAAGTAAGACCTATTTAGTTCAATGGGTGTTTCTAGACTTGAAATCAGGGTGGGGTGAAATATATTGTGCAAGCTTTAATCCTATTTTAAATTCCATTGATTTTAAGAGGTGAATACCCCATGCTGAACTTTTCCACTGAACCAAATTAATCATTAAGAATGCAATTCTATGCATGTTTAGCTGCTCCTACATTTTTCCATCTACCATGCATAGGATTTTCCCTCAAATGCTTCAACTTGTCTTCCAGCTGGTGCTGCCCAAGTAGCAGTTGAGGGTGCAGTCCCATGCAGGTTTAGGCAGAAAAAGACCCACAATTCCCAGCATGTCTCAGCACACATAAAATTGTGCCCAAATTGCCATAATTAATATTATTAGTGTGACCATTACTCCTCATAATCAATGACACAGGAATATGAAGAATCTTTCCATCCTCAAAGAAACAGATGGAAGATTTAAAAAAATAGAGCAGACCAACCTATAGGTGGATGATTCTTAGACATTAGATTCTCTTAGATTCCACCACTGTCACCCTTGTGGCCTGGCAACTGTTTTGCAACCCTAGTCAGGGCTTAGAGAGGTCAAATATTATTCCTATTTTACAGCTGAGAAGCTGAAGCATTCCTCCTAAAACAGCCCAGAGAGAATGGAGATGGGGAGACACCATTCTCTCCTCCAGTACAACTGTATGGGGGGAGCAAGAGGGAGGTGGGAGGCCTCTGAGGTGCCTTCCGATAGAGCTCTTGATTTTATCCCATTTCTATCCTGCCTTTTCTCCTAATACAAGGAAGCCAAGGGGGCTGCATGTTTCTCCTTCCCTCTGTCTGATCCTCGCAGCAACCCTGTGAGGTAGATTAAGCTTAAAAGCCAGCGACTGAGCCAGTTACTTCCTGGCCAAGTAGAGTCCACAGCTCGGACCTCTTGAGCCCCAGCCTAGCACTGCAAGCGCTAGGCCACGTACGGGATCTCTCGGGAAGACTGAGGGCCTGCGGCCTGCCCTGGCCCTGGCCCTGGCCTGCGAGAGGCTGGCTGGGATGTACCGCGCCGCCGGACTGCTTCCGTCGCTTGCCCCGGGGGCGCTCTGCGTCTCCTTCCAAGGACCCAGAAGAGGAAAGGAAGGGAGCGGGGCTGCCTTGCCTCGCCAAAGCGGACTGCTAACGTCCCGCGGGACGACGCGGCGAAGCGCACCTTGGGCTTTAGGGCTCCTCTTCGCTCTGTCCTCCTCCTGCCCAGGGTGGTGCGCCCTCAGTCAGCCTCGCCACTAGGCTAGGCTGCAGGTCTGTGAGCGAGCAGGCTGCCCCGACGCTTGTGATCAGATCCAATCACAGATCCAGCAAGGCGCGGGGAGAGGATGAAAGAGCTCCCCAAAGGTCCGGGGGACGGTGGCGGTGATGAAGAGCCTCGTGCCTGGGCTTTAATGCAGCCATCGGGAGGCGGACGGGTGGAGTGGGGGTACCCCCGTAAGGTGCCTTGCTATGTGAGCCCGACAGCAAAATGTCCCGCAACTCTCCGCATTCCCACTCCATCCTACGCCTACACGTGCATAGCTTTGCGCTATTACAGCAGAGTAACTATGGGCTGAGAAATGCTGAGACGTTTTTCGGCCCGAACTTGCACAGGATTGCACCCTGGCCGTATTTTCTTGGAGCACGGCAAGGACAGGCGTGGGAGCCCGAGGTTGTCTAGCTTGAGCGGCGCGGCTCCGACGAGCGACCCGCAGCTCGGGATTTCAGTTACAAGGGGGAGAGGCTGTGAATCCGGAAGCTATCAAGGCAGAGACGCTACCTTCAGCAGGACTCCGCAAGGAGTCCTATGTGATAGGTTGTCTCTTCCTCCGCCCACCCCCACCGCCGCCTCCATTCCCAAATTAGTCTCAAACGAACAGTGCACGGATCTGTTTGCCCCCAGCCCCCAATTCGATGAATCGAGAGCGGGGGGCTGCTGTCGTGGGCGGATAGTCCCCATTGCATGAACAAGAAAGGAGGCGAGATCGGAGCCCGTGATGCTGACGGGATTGATTTGGCCTAGCACCGAAAGACGTATGCCTCTGTTCGGTACTGGGGGGGAAGCAGAACCAAGGCGTGTATCCGCACGTGTGCACAAGGAATAGTAGATGCGATGCCGCTCCTTAAGTCGTTGGGGGAATGGTCTTTCTATTCGCCACCACCCGAGGCCTTCTGGCGTTTGATTATTGCTGAAATTTTCGCCTCCTAGCAGGTTTTACAGTGCGGCGAATTACCCGAAGAGAAAGTCTGTATTGCCCATCCCGCTACTTCCTCCGGCGTAATCCTCTGGTGGAGGTCCATCTCTTCTTAAGGTGAATTTTGTTTCCCTTCAGGCTCTCCTTGAACTGGCTCCATTTTACACACACACACACACACACACACACACACACAGAGAGAGAGAGAGAGAGAGAGAGAGAGAGAGAGAGAGAGAGAGAGACCGCTTTAGAATTCAATCTAGGAGGGGTTCCTTTCTTCCAAGGATTTAAAAATATCCAAAGGTAACATAAGGTCTTCGAGAGAAATCATGACTAAAACTGGAAAATGCTTGTGCTGTGGGAAAGGGGGAGGAAGGGGGCAAAGAGTGAGATGGGGGATTACATGCCTTCATTTCGTTTTGGTAATCCTAAATGCAGCTATCTCTGGCTCTTTAATCTCCTCTAGAGTCGGATTAGAACCCATTTGAGCCCGCACACTTGGAATCCGAGAAATGATGGGCGGGCGGGTGCTGCTGCAAAGGAAGCACAAAAAGGAAAACTTTATGTAACCAAGGCTTTAGAGACGCAGCTTGCCAGGGGACCCCGTTCCTCCCTCCTTCTCCTTAGTGGCTTAGCATGCACAGAACCAGCGGGGCTCTGACTCCTGGAGAAAAGCAAATGCAAGGATGCTGCCCTTCAGAGTGAGCGTTTCCCCTTAGACATCGTGTGTTTTTGATTGCTTTAAGGATAGGTTTGGTTTGGAAAGAGGAGAGCACTCTAGTTATCACTCTCTCCCGTCTCCCCCTCCAACTCTATCCAGATTTAGAAGCCTCCCCGTGCCCAAGAACTACCGCTGAGTCTTTTTAGCATCTCGTCGCCTTGCGAATGGCAGAACTCACCCGCCTGGGAGTTCCTCGTCTTCGTATCAGCCAATTGGTCAAACTGTATTTGCGGGAAGTAGACTACAGCATCACCAGACAACCTCCCCAAAGGTGTCCAATTCCGAAGGGCAGCAGGAAGGTGAGCTGTTCCGATACACAGCACAAGGCAAGCTTTGGCTTTTGCCTCTTTGCGTTTGTGTTGGCATAAATCCACCCATACCCCCCCCCAAAAAAATCCCCTGGTACCTGACCAAAATGCAATCGTTCTGTGAATGTTCAGTGATGTGTGATAAACCAAGGTATTTTAACTAGAAAAAAAAGAAAAGATGCCATGGGTGTGACATCCGCATAGGGTCTAGAATCCAGTGTAGAAATTTCTTGGATTTCGAAACCTAGTCAGAAGTAGAGCTGACCTATTGAAACTAGTGAGAAGTTAGTAATTATTAATTTAAGTCCGACAGAGTTCAGTGTGTCTATTCTTAAGGATCACTTAAATCTCGATCCATCCAAAGACTGACTGTGTGTGTGTGTGGTGTGTGGGTGTGTGCGTGCGTACGAAGGGGGAGAAATAAATCGTTAAAGGTCCATTGCCTGATTGGAATACGACGTTTAGGGAGTGCGTGTGTTGTGCGTGGTGGGCTCCATAAATAAACCCATATATTTCTAATCCTTAATATTTGATTGAACTCTAATATCTTGTTTCCACACGTACAGGGACTCACGCACAGACACACACTGAAGATTAAACCTTGATTTTGAAAAGCTTGTAATCCTTTCGGTGAGAATGTGTTGCTTTCCAGAGGTTATTGGAAAGTAATTGTGGATTGCACGATTGTATGACCTTTGCACGATGCGACGTGGATGGGGCGGATGGGGGGAGAAACAAACGCGGGTGCGTGCGGACGCGCGCGCAGAACGATTCATTTTTTTCCAGCCACTCAGACTTGACGAGATATTTCCAAGAGATAAACACAGAAAGATTTTATAATACCAAAAGAAGAAGTTTAAAAATCGTGGGAGGGGAAGTGAAGGCGCGCGCCCCATCCTCAGGACAGGCGGCAACTGGGGAGGCAGAGCGAGAGATGCTCTTTTGTGCCTGCAGCCGCGGGGCTGCTAAAGAGGTGCCTGCGAAGGGGGGCGAAGGAGTGATTTCGCTGATTAGGATGCAGGAGGCGACCTGCCCTCTATTGGAAAGAAAGGGGAATGAGAGACGCCCAGTGCATGCCAGAGGGAGGGGGCGGGCAGCGGAGGCAGCTGCAGCGGCTGCGGCTGCGGCTGCGGGAGGCAGCAGCGCACCGAAGGAGCCAGGCAGGCAGGCAGCCTTTGCGCTCCGGCTGGATGTCAAGGCGAGCGCAGCGGGACCGAGGCGCCAGCGGCCTGTGCCTTCGCGCCCTGCAAGCCGCACTCGGGCCGCCCTTCCTTGCCGGCCAAGTTTGCTCCTGCAGCCTCGCATCCAGCACCTCCCCGTAGGAGTGTGATGGGCGCGCCTCCTCCGGCGCCCGCGGACTACGAAAGCTTTCTTTGGCGCGCGCCTGCAAGTGCCGCTGAAGAGCCCGCCGCGCTCCTCTGCGCTCCTCTCCTCGCCTGGCCATCCTCGGGCTTTGGGAGAGCCTGGCAGCGAGCGGCGAAGGCAGCTGGCTTCCCGAAGGCAGGCGAAGGTGGTGCTCTGGGCCTCTGAGGGGCAGGAAGGGAAAGCGCAAAGGCGCCGAGGAAAGCCCCCGAGCAGCACGGGGACGCGGAGCCCACGCACGTGTCCGTGGCTGCTGAGCCAGGCAGCAGACGAGCGAGGCCAGGTCTGTCTAGGGAGACGGGGAGCTGGGGCTGGCTATGCGGGCGAGGGGGAGAAGGCGAGGAGCGCCGGCTTTTTCGAGACCGATCTGCGTTTTCGAGGCGTTTTATGAACTCTGCTCAGTGGGGGGAGGGGGTCGCTGCTTTAAAATGCCCGCCGCCGCAGCTTTGGGGTACAATAGGAGGAAATCGTAGTCACTCAGCTTCCAGCAATGCAACAACTGCAAAAATGAAACCGAGCCGTTTTTGTTGCGGGGCACTGCCTCGCCAGCAGGACTGCCTAATTCCTCCGACCTTGCTTTCCTCCTTGTATTTCTTCTCGCCCTAAAACCCACCCCGATAAATGGCCGCCTCTTGCTTCTGTCCCCACTGTTCGCCCCCTTCCCCTCGTGTGTGAGCGGCCCCTGGGGACCTCGATCCCCGGGGCGATTTCGAGCCCAGCGCAAGGCAAGGCAAGGCAAGGCAAGGCAAGGCAAGGCGTGAGTGGCTCCGGGGCGGGGGCAGGAAAGGGCGCCGTGGGAGCAAGCGGGCATTCCGACGGGCCTTCCTTTGTGTGGTGCTGAAGCTGCGCGCCGCGGCTTTGTGCTGCGATGCTGGGGGAAAATGGCGAGGGGCCATTGTGCGGAGGCCGGGTTCTTCCGGGAGGGAGACTGCTGGAGTCTGGGGTGGGGGCCGGGGTCGGGGCCGGGATGCCTCCTGCACCCCGCGGAGCATTTGAAAGGAGCCTCCGCTCGCCCGAGACCCGCGAATCTCGCCTGTTCTTGCCGCCCCTCCCACTGTCACTGGGGAAGACGCCCCTTTCTGGGAGCGGGCAAGGCTGATGGGCAGCGGGCCTGCTTCCCCCAGAGGCCGGCGGAGTGACCTGTGCGCCGGAGTCTCGAGAGCGCTGCCCCTCGGAAGGGGAGGCTCTCTGCGGGTTCGTGCTGCCCGCTCCTCTCGCGGCAGCCTCCGCTTGAAAGGATCTTCCCCCTTGTTTCCAGGAGGACCGCCGTAGTCCCCATGGAAGAGCCCGCCACACACACAGCATCGCGCACAGAACTCCAAGCCAACGCGCCCTCTGCACACAGATAAGCGCTGCTTTTCTTGCTAAGGCACGCCGCACCACCGATCGTACCCTGCGTGGGCGAATGTTGCTCGAGCGCCCTTTCACAATCATACTCACATAGAGCTTTGTGATTTTAATCTTCCAAAGAAATGGAATGGCACTGTGCACAACGCTGAAGGGGGTTGCTGCTGCTGTTGAATTAATTGTCACGGACTCAAAAAATATTGCATAATACGAGGCATTCAGCTGTGCGGAAATAATGACCATCCGGTAGATTGTCCTTCCGGATTTGTAAAGTTTCAAAATCATGGCAGAAATCAATCCTTTCTTAACACTATATGGGCACTATCTACTTTTGTACCTTTCTCTAGTTAGTGTGTATATGAAGCTTCCATTGGATTGATGAGGCTAAAAACAAGTTGTCAAGATTTTTTCCCCAAAAATGTATAATTAGTTCCAATTTCTCAGTTTCATCAATGGTTCTGTTTATATTTATTTCAGTATTACATTTGTGAGTGTCTAATTCTGACACACCAAATCTTCATACTTGGGAAGCAGAAAAGTGGTTTTTTAACTGCTTAGCCCATGCATTTATGTGTGGGTGTGTGTGTGTACTTCCTACATCTTGCTGAAAACCATAACATAATTTACACACATACCCTCCAAAAAATACATAGCAGCGCCCTCATTAATTAAGTGTTCAGTGCCTATTTTCTAAATGAGAGATAAATAAAATAATTCAATAAAATAGTCTCTTTTACTTTCAGTGTTGCTATTAAGAAAACAAGACCTTTTACAGCAAAAGGTAGAATTTATTTCTCCATTTGACAGCCTGGTACATCGCTACACAGCGATGCGCTTGCTTTAAGATGGATCCCTAGCATTGCCCGACATGGAGATCAAAACCATGGACAGCGAACGGATATAAAACTCAGATTATCTTCCTAGAATAATAATATCACTTTTATTATCCTTCCAAACAATGGACAAATCTACAGGCCTTTGGTAGGACTGTCTTTCTTGAAGGTCTGTCATGGGTTCTCACTACTGCCACAGACACTAGTTCTGACAGTAGCATAATATATCAAAGTATGCAGAACCTGCACAATTTCCCCTTGGAATAAGCTGGCCCAGTACGTGTTTCTTAGCAGTTACAGTGCCACACACACTACTGTCACCCGCCGGAGAATATGTGTGCATGTTCTCAAAGTCTAAGACAACCCCATCCCCCACATTTCAGGTCTTCCATAAGTTGATTGACAATTGCATAAATTAAATAGATGTTATCAGTGAACAACTTCCCCAATTGGAAAAATTAAATGCCACACTGACAAAGATAATCTGTGTAATGCATGAAGGGCATCCTTGTTTCTCTCTCTGCCCCATGATCTGTTCTTATGACAAGGGATATGAAGATCCAGTTCTGCCCAGTGGTTGGAACCAAATGATTGAAACCATTGTTTGATTCGAAGAGACTGAGATGATGAGTCATCTAGAGCAGAGCAAAGTAGCAGTCCTGGCTTTAAGACAAAATGTTTCTCTTCGATTTTTAATAATGCTTTTGATCTGGTTTTGTTTGTTCTTCTTTGTTTTCTTTCCTCTCCCAAAGACTGAAGCCCTTCCCAAGCCTTCCAAGGCTGCACAAAAGAGGCAGACCAGATCTTGTAGTTATCATCCAACCATCTCCCCAGCTATTTCTCATACAGGCTAATGGTGCAAGGGCCTTTTTTTTCTTCTTCTTTTTCCTGAGGCCAAGAAGAAAGGGATGCCATTCCAAACCCTTCTCATGAAGTGGCAGCATTACTTTCATCTCAACCAAGTCCCACATCTCAACACAGCCCCAAAGTGCACATCTTTTCCTCTGGATTCATAAAAGATTGTGTCACTCGTTTGTGGGTTTTGAGTTACGAAGCAGGGATTTGAGCCTGCCCCAGAAATGAATCTTCAGTTTGCTCTGTTTTAGGATGACTGATTTCCTCTGGACTTCGTGTGTGATAGATCTTAGCCCAGGACCTTGAGGGTTTGCCTTGGCACTTAATATCCCAGACTGCCACTAGAAAGTCATTTACCCTGGGGCACTGTCAATGCAGGTGACGGATCTCAGCCCTGGTTCTTCCGTGGGTGAGTGCAGACAACCATGTCCCACGTGGTAGTTTACCAAGATGCGCACTTAACTCCTGGTTGAACTGCTTGTTACTTGAGGGTGAGGACTCTCATAGTGGGCCTATTTTGTTGTATGTATCATTCAGATAAGGGGCTTTGGGCAGATGTTTGAGAAAAAAGGCATGCTTCATGGATAACATCTGTATGGACCAACTTACTTACATATCCAGTGCAATGTGAGGCCCAGTATGAAACGAGGCTCTATGTATCCACTCTGCGTCTTTCTCCAGTTTGTTCCACCTGCTTGGATGGAAACAGAACCTTTGAATAGGGTGGGGGAAGAAATCCCCTATAATCCTCCCACAGTAATCGGACAGAAGAATCTACAGCAGGTACATTAATTACTGTACTAAAGTCTCTTTCTCTCTCTCCATGTCCCCCCTCCCCTCTGGCTTTCCTGTTATGATGAGGAAAGACTCTGGATTTTATATAATGCAGACTTAGCCGCGATCAACCCGGCCCCTCCCCCCGTTCCTCCCCCTCCCCTCCCCTCCCCTCCCCCTTCTCACTCTCTCTCTCTTTCTCTCTCTCTCTCCCGTGGCTGGAGTATTTAAAGCAAATCTGTTCTCATTTCATGGAAGGGGTGGGGGCAAGCGGTGCTCCGGAGCTTGCAGACAAGCCTTCTGTTACTGGTAAACGAGGACATTCGGTGGCAAACCGGGGGGGGGGGTGCTGCTGAGAGGAGGGGGGCGGATTTCTGCTATGGACGCAGAAAGCCTTCCCTGGGCCGGATGGAGGCCGCGAGGGGGAGGTCCGGTCTCTCGGCTGGGCAGGGCTTGGCCACCAACGGGGCTGTCAGATTGCGAGGGGAGCTCGGAGACGGGGCTGTCAGAAAAGGAACCTCCGGAGGCTGCTGCTGGGGAAAAGGCGGCAGCTCCGGGGCGAGGAAGGCTCATCTGCGGATAATCGAAGAGGCTTTTCGTCCGGGCGGAGCGTAGTGGAAGGGGGCGCGGGGTGCCCTGGTGAAGAGCTGGGCTCCTGCTCCTTGCTGGAGCTTGCGGACTTGCTGTTGGGCGCTCCGGCTGCTTTCAAGGACACGGCGAGATGGTCAGGACTTTGGGAGCCAACATCTGCTTGCCTGGTGACGTCAGCAGCCCCCGTGTAATCCTCTTGGACGGGAGGCAGATGCCTTATTTGTTTGACTGGAGAGCCATTAATCCCGAATTCTGGAGCAGCGAGCGAGGGGCGCGCACGCCAGCCGGACCGCTCCGAACCTGCCTTCCCACCCGGAGAAAAAGGAGGACGCGAAGGACCGCTCGCTGCTCCGCAGCGATCGCCCGCATCAGGCTCGCCCAAGGTTGGGAAGCGATCGATGGACTGACCCCACTGTTTCTTCGGGTGGGGGCAGTTGTGGGCTCCAGAGCGTGGGCAGAGGGTCACCTTTCCCATATGTTTGTCAGTGTGTTTGTGCGCGCGCGCGCGACCCTCAAGGCATTGCCTTGCTGGAGTTCCTACTAGGATTGCTCGCTCCCTTGTTGCCTCCTTCCCTCCCTTCCTTCCTTTCGCCTTTTTTTCTTTTCCTCTGCCTTATTTACCTGGCCTTCAGAGGGGCAGCAACAAAGGGTCTGACGTGGTTTGTTTGGGCTAAGGCAACAACTACTTCCTTTGGACCTGGCAGAAGATCAACCGCTCCCTTGCCCTAGCCCAGATGTATTAAAACTGCTTTGGGAGCAAGTGAAACAACCCGAATTGCACCTTCCAGCTTGTAGCTTTGATCACAAGACATCCAGGCTTGCTTCCTCCTCAAACGGGACAGACAGGGAATAGATCCCCTCCATTTTTTCCTTTTCCTTTTCATTCCTGCTTTTAACCGCCCCCCTTCCCCGACCCATTTCAGCAGCTTTTGTCATTTTTGTTCCTAGGTCAGCATTCCCTGGTGGTGTCCGGCCTCTTCCTTTCTCCAACTTAACCTCCTGCCTTGCTTCTCTTTCTCAGGAAACAGAGATGATGCAGAAGGCCTACAGGATGCGATTTGTCCTCCCAGCAGCTGAGGGTCAGGTGCCACCTTTACTGCAGACTTTGGGGATCCTCCTCCTTCCACCACCCAGTTCTGTTGTGAATTGAATGGAGCATCTGAACCATGACTTAAACACATCCAAGTGAAACTTCAGTGCCCCATGGCAGAAGTCAACATGTTCAGGTTTTGGGCTTGCTTCTTTGGCAGCTGATGACATTCAGTCTGGGCATAGCAGCCTTCCTGCATCAGAATCACTCTGGATTGGATGCCCCATTTTATACATTTCCAAGCTGAAACCGTAGTGGTGTTTCTGTTGTTGAGCTGTTTCCCTATTCCTCCTCTTCCTTCTCCTTCTCTGCCTCTTCCTTCTCTTCTTACTGCAGTCACTGTAGCCAACCAGATGGGCTATCCAAACTCTCCCGGGAAAGGGCAGGCGCTATTGAATTAATGTTTTCTGCTTTACAAAGCAAGTCAACAATGCATTCTGCCCTTTTTATTTGTGCAGATTTCGCCATCCAAGAAAGACAGAAAGAAAAATAGAAATGTGTATGAATATGTGCATGTTTGTCAAATGTTTCCTGTACAGTAAGGAACTAGAGATGCTTCAAATGACACATCCTGCACAGGAATGGAAAAAGGCAGGTATTTTGGCTGGAGAGATGCAGACAAAATCCAGTAGTCTTCAACAACAATCAGGGCAAAGCCATGTCATTCTGTGGTCTTAAGAAGTGCCCAGAACTGGGGGAGGGGAAGAGCTCACCACATTAGAACAGCTTAAGGAGGTGGCTTTAAAAGACAGACCAGCTTTAAAGAGACTCCTGCCCTGTGGAACTGGCAGATGGACTAAGAAGTGGCCTTGAATTCAAAGCCAGGACTGGGAGATAAATGAGGGGAGAAGGGGGGGTGCTCTCCTTTTTAAAAGGTTGCTTGCTATTTTGTTTTCAGAAAGAGAACAAGTGAGATTCGAGGCTCTGTCTCTCCGTGTTCACAGCGGACCTTGATTTAATGTCATACAATTAAGGCACGCGGTGAATGCCAAGAGCGGTGCTTGAAGACATCACAGAACAGCTGATTAACACCTTTTGCAAAACAAAACAAAACAAAACAGAACAGAACAGAACAGAACAGAACAGAACGAAAGAAGGAAGGAAGAACAGACAGAAGGGCGGGGGAGAGTCCTAAATCAAAAATCCCAAATTCTTCTACATTTAACTAAGGCCATGTAGATTCCTTGAGAAAGCTCTACACCGGTTTGTGTGGTATCAGGTGCTACAGCTCCTGCTAACTCAGTTGCATTATCATTAAAGGCAGAGTGGAATATCTTACCAATAAACAGGTAGGTTTTTTGTTTGTTTGCTATTTCCTGAACTTCTTCAACCATGTAAAGACAACAAAAGGGAAATAAATGCATTTGATAATATGATGTCATTGCTATGTTTGTTGATTTTATGCTTGCCTCCTGTTTTCTGCGTCAAGTGACTGATCTAGAATCCAGAGACCACACTGTGTCAAAAACATCTTGACTTCTGGAACTACACATGAACATGGCTGAATTATTTAAAACAAATGTGAAATATCTGCAGGGTATTTAAATGAGAAAGCAGTGCAAATGGAGGCGGGAAAAATAGACCTCAAACATTCATTTTTATGGATGTCTTTGTTAGCCTGGGCCTAAGGGTACAGGTGAACAAAGGGATACAAACCACAATCACTGTTGATACCCTGAAATCAGAAGACCCCGGGCACTGTCCAAGGTGCTGAAGTTAATTTTCAAAATGACATTGCTTAGAAAGAATATTTAATAGTGAAGGGAAATGGCTGAAAGGCTTCCTGAAAATCTATATATATTTGTTTCTAATAAACATTTTCATAATCTACTAGTTTCTAAAAAGAACCCTGCAATAGGATAGTTCACATCTGATTGCAGTTAACAACATATCAACTGTTGTTTTTAAATTTATTTTTAGGAAACTGTGCATTCCAAGTCACCCTAAGATTATTTCCTTTTCTTATATGTTTCAGAGTGTACAAATCCAGTTTATTTTTTACAATATTTTGAAAACTCAAGACCCAGAGGATTTTGTATAGGTACAGGTAATATGATTGTAAAATAGTTTGACATATTTAGAGAGAGATTCCATGTCTTTTCAGAAAATGATATGTACAAGTCTAGTTACAGACAGACAGGCATACAATCTACTGTAAGGTAATTAGTTCTCACATGCATTGAAGTATTTATAGGCAGCCATTTGCATGTAACCACTTGGTGAATGAGTCCTCTGTATTATCTTGCTCAAGCGATAAGGAAAATCTTAACACTTGCCTGGATTTCTGACCAGGTGTAGTGAAGCTTTCACCACAGTTTGGTGATGACTGCTTACTAATTTTATATGTGAACCAATTAATTAATAAGTTACCAACTGGAAAGATTGTTGTCAGCTCACTATATATACTGCTGAGATGGGTCTCATAGCCTCTGTTTTTGACTTGCCTCAGTTTTTGACCTGCCACTTCACAGATGGGCCTGAACTACATACATGGCAACAAACCACAATAACACAACTGTCAGGTAATGGAAGGCCAGGTGTTTCTAGGACACGCTGTTCTTTAATCTGGATTAAAATACAGGAAAGCGGATTATCACCTACCCCCTTGGTATCTGCACCGGAACACTACAAAATCCCAATCCTGCAAGCACAGCTATGGCATGCTAAGTGCAGGAAAGAGGAAAGTGCCATGGAAAGAAAAAAAAGTAAATGGGGACTATCCAAGGAAAACAGCCGTTTCCAACTTGCATCCTTCTTGTGCCCACTGAATCTCTTTGCTGCCAACCCTGACATCAGAACCAGCCAGCTGATCCTTCATGCACTTGCTCAGGAGTAAGTCCAAACAGCATCAAATGGCACTTGTGCCCTCAGATGTTTTCCTGTTGAAGAACTAAGATGGGCTTCTGCTGTGAAATGCAAAACCAACTTCTCTCAGAATAAGCCTACCAACATCTATGGGACTGAACTCCCGATCAAGCTATGAAAGCTGGCTTAATTCATAGCGAATTTTCTTCGGAACGTCATCACCATCTTTAAAATGTTGGAGTAAAGAGGCTATGGATCACACAGATAACAACTACAACTACAACAACAACAATTCCTGATCTTCAACTGTTCAATAGTTTGAATTAATAAGTGCACTTAAGTCACTGGTTCAGACATAACATTTTTATCACCCAGTCCATATACAACAATTTTCCATTGCCCCTTGAACAACTTGTCTTAATTTTGTAAGCAAGGCTTCCTGGCCCATAATACCCAGCTAGCTGATTAAGGAAAGCACCCCATCTTTTTTCCCATTGAACAAGCTTCTTCCAAAGTTGCATTGCCTTTAAGATAGATAGAATTTGAAAGTATCCCCTCTTCTTCCTCTCAGCCATGCACACACCATGTTTCCATATCCTAAAACATCATGCTTTGCGAAAATAATTTGTGTATACAATGGGGGAGCAGGGGCAAACGGGCAAGGTTAAAATGGCACAGACAGCCATAGGGAGTACATAGGAATGAGTGAATGGGAAAGAGAAAACATAAAGAAAAAAATTATTCTATCACAACAGAAAAGATCTAAAAGACTATAATAAGTGAAATAGATATATGATTTTGGGTATTCTGGACCTGAACTGTGGAAAACTAGGATGCAAGATGCAGCATGACATTCCTGAAATGCAGTGGATAAGCAACCTGGCACGGGCAGATGTCTTGCACTACAACTCTTATCAGCCTCAACTAGTACAGCTATTGTTCCAAATGATAGTTGCTGGAACAGTGGAAAATATTTGGAGCATGCCAGGTTGCTTACCCTGATGAAAGAAATTCAGGCATGGAGTGATTTCTCCAACTTGCCAGTGGCAAAGTGCTGTCAATTTGAGTCAAGGTTTATTCTTTCACTCATTGCAAAGTAGGTAATATTGAAATGTCTCTCATTGTGCAAAAAGGAACTCAGAAAAGCTTGGGCAATGCTGCCTCTTTCTCCCTCCTTATCTTTTACCAAGGAAAAGGTAACACAGAATTTCCCTCAATGATCTCCCAGATGGCAGAAAAGAGTGTTAACTATCCTCTGGACCAAGGACAGAGGAAGATCATTTGCAATATAATTCTATGAGTGTTCCACTCAGAAACAAACACTGCTGAATTTGTGGGGGCTTACTCCCAAGTCAACATGCACAGGATTGTAGAATGGGCTTCCCCGGGAGGTAGTTGAGGCCCCATCAATGCGGGTGTTCAAGGATAGGCTGGATGTCCACATGGTGGGCATGTCGTGAGCAGAGCCGGCTGGTGCCAGAGGTCAGACTAGATGGCCCGGGAGGCCCCTTCTGACTCGCTCTGTTTTCTATGTTTCTATGTAGCATTTAGCTTTACAAAGACGTGGCTTATTCACATTCATCACCTTCCCTCTAGTTCCCAACAAAAGATGAGTCAAATGCTGTTCTCTCAACTATTCCCTCCTCCAGAGTGGTGTAATCTCCTATCCTACCTCAATTAAGCCTCCCCACTTGCAGAGAGCAGAGCAGAGCAGAGAGATTTGCCTTGAAGGTCCCTAAACAATCTGAAGCCCTTTCTTAATAAGAAGGAAAGCCTTTCTTTTGGTACTGCTGGGAACACATCTCACCCTTGAGTTGTTAAAACAAAGCAGTGTCCAGAGAAGCGTGAGTGAGGGGAGAAACACTTTTATTTTGCTTTCTAATTTTGCACTCCAGCTCTGGAAAAGTCAGGTTAGCAACTGCAAATACCTTAACTATGCAATGGCGCACTCTGCTGCCTGACAAGATGATTGCTAAATAAATTTGGCACCTGACATTGCATCTTGGAAGCAAATGACCACAGTGGCAAACCAACAGAAGCAGCAAAGAGGGAAACTAAACATTCTGCACCATTTATTCACTGCTATAATCAGAAGTGCCAATAGAGAAATGCAGATGCTGGCCCAGTGTCCTTGTTCTTCTTATCTTGAGGTGTCAGTGGGTAACTGTGATATTATGAAAAGCTGCTGCATTCTAGCACATTGAAGTTTCCGTGGTGAAAGCTAAGTCCAGGCTGGTTAGAGAGTGCTGTATGCAGCTAATGAGGCATAATGACATTTAACAATGAGGGGGCACATGAAATGTTGTTCACCTACCAATGTTGCATTGAGTGAAATAGAAGAAAAGTTCGTTAATAGGCAGTACTTTTAAATTTATTTACACACTTCAGCAGTTCACAATTCATTTCTCCCTGGAGATTTTAAAAAATATGTATCAGCAAAATGGAATAAAAAACCCAACAGTCCAAAGATAAATGAACAATAAGAAGTCATCAGACAAAGGACACAGTGAAAGGAAGATAGAAATAGGCAAAAAACCAGTGTGATTCTTTCCTCCCCAATATTTAATACTACTGATCTAATTAAAATTGTTTATAAAGTGGGTATACTATCAACTATAGCAACATTACATTAATCTCCAGAAGGAATTTCTATACTCTGACAGAGTAGGATCACAAAAACGTATACAGACCATAGGCCTGTTTAGTTCAGCAATCACTACACTTTGTGATCAGAATCAAGACTGATTTCCATTGAGTTATTTCAAGAGAGATCTGGTGACATTCTTTTTGTATGTTGGTTCTCTAAAGAGAAGAAGCTAAATGAGCATAGACTACTAGGGTCAATCACAATCTCCATAGGTGTCATTGCTATATTCTACTATTGTACAATTATTTTTGTAAGTTGTATGACTAATTGCAGTGTGAATTTTGTAAGAAAGGATTTATTCTTGGTTGCTCTTGGAAATAACCCTTCCCCAATTCATAATAATAATAATAATAATAATAATAATAATAATAATAATAATAATAAATGTTTGTTAAGCAGTGCCATATAGCTCTCCATGTATTTCTAGCTCTCCATATAGACTTGACTGACACTATAAATTCTTCCTTCTTCCATCCAAGGACTGTTGAAGTGCATGAATTCCCAATGTTCTTTCAGAGGTGCAGCTCTGGTTGCTATTTACCGTTGGCTGTTCCGAAAGATACTTTGCATTCAAGAGATGCAGCATCAAAACAAGCCATTTTGAGTCTAATGAAGATCTTTTCTACTAAAGGTCATCTTGCATGAATCAAATTTCAGCTGTTTGTGTGTTGTAGGGAGTGTGCTTAACAGATCTGAGTTCCCTATGAGTGAGGCACAAGCATGTCAATTTATTTGTCAGTGTGTATTTTTACACACACACACACACACACACACACACACAACACACACACACACCTTATCAAGAAATTATACTTGTTTAGTGAATGAAGACATAACACTTAAACATGAAATCCATTTATTATTCAGCATAGACTTGGGACTACTTTAGAAGTCCTATAGAAGTAAATGCCTGTATTAGAGTTTTTCAGTAGGAGACCCAGCATGTACCAATAGCTACAAGGGACCTCTGAGTGCTGGAGACAGAACTGATTAACTGTGAACTATTACATTTCAAAATATTGAGGGAATAGGCATTATTGCTTCTTTGTCTCCAGCAGCTATGGGTGCAACCTAAAATCTGTTTAGCACACAGCAGAGGCTAATCTAATTAGTTGTGCACAATTCCTTCTGCACTCCATCTTAAGGCTGTTACAAACGGTGAACTCTGGGACTTCAGCTTCATGACATATTAGCTTTGTGGGGCTGTTTTGCTGGGTTATATTTTGTAAGTGTTCAGTAACTTTCCCCCTTTCTTGTATGGATTTCGCCACTCTGAATTGCAGACCTGCACCTGTGATACGTAACAAACTGCTTTCAAAATGCCCTCCGTCTTTGAAATAATGTCTTATTCTGTAGAGCTTACTTTTAGGCCCCACTGCAAAAAACAAAACAACAAAACAAAACAAAACAAAACCACTCTATTCAGTCTTATAATTATAGGATTTTAATAGTTATGTTGATATTCCAACCAAAGGGAGCCGGTGTGGTCTAATGGTTAGAATGTTGGAATGGGAGTTGGGAGATCCAGGTTCTAGTCCCCACTATGAGGTTCACTGGGTAACTTCAGGGCAGTTACTGAGTCTCAGTCTCACCTACTTCACAGGGTTGTTGTGAGAATAAAATGGGAAAGAGAAGAAACACGTGGACTACCTTGGGCTCCTTACAGCAAGAGAACTCATATAGATGTAACAAATAGGGGAGTTCAGTTCAGTTCTTTTCTGGTCTTGGAAAGGCAGTTGGTGCAGCTTTGTTAGACAGCCATTTTGTCTAGAGCTCATCTCTGAAATTACTTGACATGAACTAATGAGAGTTCAGTTGCCCTTTTACCCAGGTTAGAGTGGACATGATTGAAGCCTGCCTCAACAATATTCTTTGGACAGTGGAAAATGTTTTTAGCTATCTTCAGTATCTATGGAAAATAGTACTAGAAGTTTCAAATATTATAAAGCAGGCCCAATGCTATCTTCGAATTTATTACGTAAATTAACTATTTAAATATATATTCTATTCCTTTCCCCAAACCTCTTTGAATACATTGGTAATTACAATGCAAGCTGATGTCCACAGTTCCATTCTGGGAGAAAGGAAATTTGGGAAGTACAGTTTGGAGCAGAGATTCAAGCTACTCTTAAGCTGAGACTTCTCCCTGCTTCTCTAGTCCTAATTTCCAAAGATGCTATTCCTGGAGGGAAACACATTTATTTATTCATTTATTTAAAGCTTTTCTAACCTGTCCACTACAGACATCTCGAGACAGCATACCAAAAATGAGTAGAATAAAACAAAGACCAAAGCATCCAACAATTAGTATACTAAAACCCCAGTTAAAATCAATTAAACATTAAAATAGTGGAAAAATAAAAAGGTTTTGCCTGATGCTGAAAAGACTATAACATTGGCACAAAGTGAACCTCTCTGGGGAACATATTCCAAAGTCAGGGCACCACCGCAGAGAAGGCCCTCCTCCAGGTACTCACCTTCCTAATCTCTGTCAAGGAGGGCTCGTGGAGCAGGACCTCTGCCTCAGATTTCAAGGGGCAGGAAGGCACATTGGGAAGCCAATTTTGGTTATGTATTTTCAATGTAGTCCAAAATTAGTCCTGCAGGATCTTTCTAGGGGGATTCAGAATTCTTTGCCTCATTGGCTACCTGCATCAGTTATCATTTTCCTTTGACATTGATCAGGCAAAATGCTGATCCCTTCAGTAACCCCTATAGTTGGAAATATCAGTGTGGCTAGCATGCCTAGCAGTTCTTGATTTCACAATAATCTCCATTAACTGTTGCTAGACAAATACCAGAGCATGTAGTTCATAATACTATTCATGAATGAATGACACAAAGAAAAGAAAAATTAGTCTGAGTTGCTGTTATTTTTTCGCTTAATATGCAGTGAAACTGAAACCTATAAGATATTCAGACATCACATCTGGGAGCAGTAACATTAGTTTTGCACTTGCCACTCTGGTCTGGCTGCCACTCTAAGCAGGCTTACAAGGAAGTAAACCCTATTAGCTACCAAGGGGTTTCACTGCCTAGGTTTCACTGCCTAGAACTCAGGCATTACATAATAAACAAAACAGATTGTTAACATAGATTAGAGACTTGATAGAAAGGAAGAAAGAATGTGACACAATGGACAAACATGGTGAGTGGATACAGTAGCTTGTCAGGACAAGAATAACTGTTCTGAATATTTTTGGGTTGTCAACAAGGCTAAATAATATAGCTAAAATTAGCATACACAGATGTACAGTACAAGGAAAATCAATAGAAAACAAGCCTGCTGTATAAACACACCAAATTAACAATCCCACCTGGGTAGCCTACAGATAGGTTGGATTGCAACTCCCAGCATTCCTAGTTGCATTGGCTATGTTGTCTGGGGATTATGGGCATTGTAATCCAAGATATTGGGGTAAGGAGATACTGCAATAAATCTAATCCCAAAACATCAAGGTACATACTGAAACATATATGCTTCAAATTGTTACCATTGTGCTCAAATATGCTCTAAATATGGAGAATTCAAGCACGGAACAAGATTTTAATAAGAAGTTAGTCAAGAATATTCTGTACTTCTATTAAGAGATGAAGTATTAAAGATTCATGCCTGGGCCTCCCATCAGATTGGGTGAGGTTGTTGCCTCAGGTGGCAAATGATAGGAAGCAGCAGCAAGTATTTGAAGAAAGATCTGTACACCTTGCAGACTGATCTCTACCCCTTAAGTTAGCTTACTGCCTTCAACTTGTGGAGAGTTGAAGACAACTTGATTTGTCTATACAGACAACTTTGGTAGATGTAATGAGATGCGGGGATGTCATCTCTTATTCTCTGGCAGCAAAGAATGTCTTGGCCCATCCCTGAAAAGGTCAATTTTTTGGATGCCTATCCACCACAAACCATGCTATTTCTTTGAAAAGCTTAGTTCTGCTGGTTGACATGCCTTCTGCTAGAACAGAATAAATTCCACCATTTGAGAGTTCTCTCTCCTGCCACCCCCTCAACCTGCTGCTTTGTTAATTCATTACAAACCACGAAACAGTTAATACTTTGAAATTACATGAATATTTTAAGGAAACTGTGTTCTACTCATATATCTCAGAAAGTAATTTACCATTTGGAGCATATGTGTAGTAGGATGGAGAACAGATAAAGTCACAGAAGCTTGGGCGGTGAGAAGCAGTTGGAATATATCTCTCCAAGACCCAGTGAAAATTCCCAAGGTGGAAATTGCTATAGAAGTGCAAGATGGGCCTGCTGGCTCTGAAAGTAGAAGACAAGTATTGATACATAAGGAGACTATAAATTACATAGTCTGTAATTGTATAGTATTTGTAGGAGGACAAAGAGCCTGAAGAGCTGTGAGACAAATAGTTCAAAGCTGGGTGGAGGTCAAGATAGATTGCTATTTCAAGACATACTGAGTTGAGGTATGAGCAATGGGCTCAGTGGTACTTCTGGGAGCAGCACTGGTTTTTTAATCGAAAGAAGAAAATTTAGAGCACAATCCTATGCAGGCTTAGACAGAAAAAGTTCTACAATTCTCAGCAGTACTCATCCTGCCATGCTTGGTGGAGAATGCTAGAGAGTAGGACATTTTCTGTGTGTCTAAATACACATAGGATTGCCTCTTGCATTATCAATTATCAAATATGATTCCAAAACAGTTAATCTTATAATATGAAGTGAGGTTGAACATCATGTACTGAGGATGTTGAAGGACCATATATTGCTCCCTAAAATATTGGTTGGGTAAGAGATCTGGATAAAATAAGGACACTGTGTATTTAAGTTAGCTGGATGCATTGATCCCTGACTGTTCTATTATTCCTATTCCTGTGTGAATATCCATTCAGATTTTAAATCTTGTTTTTCCTATTTACATGCTGTTCTTCAGTAAGCTTTTAAATTGTGTTCATAACTTGTTGGCCCATCTTCTTTCTAACTTGTTTCTAGCTTTCCAGCCTCCACACCCAATAGCCAACCTCCACATTATTGAAGTGCAATACTGAAACCACAGAAGGTTTTAAAGGCTTGTTGGGTGGAAGCAAACAGAGAAAAAGGGGTTTCACCAGATGGCAGCAGAAAAGGCCACAGGAAGGGGAAAGCAAAGAAGAGTGAGCACAGTATTTTGCCCGTTTTTCCTTCAACTCATGGAACATTGAATTGTTTGTCAAGAATGCCAGTTCATTTATTTATTTTTGCAGTTAGAAGAAAAAGGTCTTAGGAAAACATGGGAAGAGTATGAATGCAAGTTAACACTATCTGAACTCCCTGTAAAATGTCAGGAATGAGTCAGTATAAAAATTTCAGCACAGTAAAATTCTCATAAGGAAGCACCCTGGCTTGGAATCACCATAGGCAGTTTTTCTATTTAATGTGTAATTATTCCCACTGTTCCAACAGTGGTTGTTTTCTGCTTATACAAAGATGAAGACACAGTTAAAATATGTTTCGACTGCAGGGAAGGTAAAATAAAAAACATGCTATCATCACTACCACCCCCAGACTAGAATACAGGGTGTTCTTGAAGTGAAAAATGAAATCCAAATATATTGTAATATTGGGTGACTTCAATTATTCCCACATTGACTGGTTAATTGCACATTCCAGCAACAATAAAGAAGTTACATAACTGAATAACTATGCCTTAGAACAGTAGGTCATGGAACTGACCAGAAAAAAGGCAATGCTGCATTTATACCAGGGCTCAGTGTAAGATTTGAGTATGGTTGAACCATCTGGAAACAGTGACCCCAATACCATCATATTTCATATGTAAAGTGGAAAATCACCAAGTAAGTCCAACATAGACACAGTTGACTTCAAAAAGACTATTCTCTAAGATGAGGGGGCTAGTAAATATGTTGTTGCAAACTGGAGTCAAGAGGCTTAATCTTTTCAAAATGTTTGTTGGTTACTCAGAACCACAGTGACAGAAACTCAGCTAGGATGCATACCAAAGGTTAGGAAATGTCTAAAAGGTCACCAGCATGGTTAACCAACAGTGTCAAGGAAGGTGTTAGGGAAAAGATTTCCCTTAGGGAAAAAAGTCTAGCCCAAACAAAAAGGACAAAAATGATCCCAAACATGCTCAGAGAAAATGCAAGTAGGCAATAAAAATATATGAAAAAGAACATGTAGCATATTGCTTGCATGAACATTAACTATTTAAAAATATTTACATATATCAGAAACTGAAAAGCAGCCAGACAGGCAGATGAACCACTGGATGACAATGGAATTAAAGGAATACTGAAGAAGGATAAAGAGTTTGTGGAGAAGTTGAACAAAAGCATTCTATCAACTGTTACTTTTAAAAGGATAGGATATGTACCTCTGTGTGTTCTCAAACTTAACTAATAGAAAGATAAGAAATGACCAGCTCCTGACCATATCCATTCTCATTTTAATGGAACTTAGATACAAAATTGTTCCTTTACTAATAAAAACATGTTCCTAATAAAAATATATGATGTTCCTGTACCAGATGACTAGAGATTCACTAATATAACACTTTTTTTTTAAGAAGACAAGGTAGATCCAAGAAATTAGAGATCAGTCAGCTTAACATCTGTTTTGGGTAAATTGGTTGAAAGTATTACTAAAAATAAATTAAGCAAGCAAACAGAAGGTCAAGCCTTTGTTGTTGAAAAAGAATCAGCATAACTTCCGCAAAACCGTCTTCTCTAATTTTTTAGATTTTGCAAGGGTAATCTGGTAGACAGTGGCTTTCCAATGGAGTACTGTAGCAGTCATAAAATAGGAAGAAAGATCTTCTTATAAATCCACAATTAGTTAATGAGCAGAATGAAGACACTAAGAAAAATCTAAATTCTTCCAAAGGAAGGATGTAAACAGGAGTGTCCCACAGAGATCAAAATTCATACCAGTGCTTTGCAATTTATTAATGAATGATGTAGAATTAGGAGTGAACAGTAAGGTGGTCATATTGGCCCATTATTTAGGATAGTTAAAATGAAGTTACAAAGAACTTCAAAATCATGCTTAAGAACTGGAAGAATGGCAGGTGGCAAGTGCAGTTCAATGTAACCAAGGGTAAATTATGCATATTTGGGCAAAATGTCCCTATTTCACATTTAAGCTGACAGGTTCTGAGCTAGTGGTGACTGAGCAAGAAAGAGTTCTTAGTGTTGCAGTGCACAAATATGAAATTGTCAACTAATGGGTAGTCATTGTGAAAAAGATAAGTTCCCTGTAGGCATACTTAGGAAATAATTGAAAATAAAGCTAACAAGATCATATTCTCAGCAGTGCCCTTTTATGGTGCAACCTTTGTTTTGGTCACCACACCTAAAAAGAATATTGTAGAGTTGAAAAAAGTATAGATATGCATATAGAACAAATATGATCAAAGTTCTGAAGAAATCCTTTACAAAGAAAGATTACAGCAGCTAGTATTTTTAGCATAATAAAAAGAGGGTTTTTTGCATAAGGAGATACATGATAAGAAGTGTACAAAACTTTCACATGCTGTGGGGAAAGTAGATAGGGAGACATTTCTTCCTCTTAATACTGGAACACAAGGTCATCCCCTGAAGGGATTTTTAGTAAAAAGATCACATAACAAAAATAAAATCTCTGGCTATTGAGCTGGTCCAGTACACAACAGGCTTAATTTGAAGGACACTATTTTAGTTGGATCAAGAATGGGGTTCCTGGCAGAGCATCCCAGGAGACCTAGGATATCACGAAGAGAGAGCTCTGTGAATGGAAGTCCTTTCTGGCTGATACCAGAGCTTTTTGGCTACCATGGCTGCTTTGCTGGTAGTGCCACATCATTAGTAAGGGAGAAAGGTGTGGGCATGAGTTTCAGGAGCAGATCAGGTGTGGCTGTGAATCTGCTCCATCAAAAATCCCCTAGTTATCCAGACATCCCACCAGAATGAGAAGAAAGCATCACCAGTCCTGTGCTGATCTAGTGAATACCCTTCCCTTCCTCCCTGCCTCCCTCCCTCCCTGCCTCCCTCCCACACACACACACACACACACACACACATTCTGTATTCAATGGGACAATTTTTTAAACATGAACAGTAGAAAAATGAAAAGGAAAATATGATCCTCCCCATTCTATCCTTATTAACATTTCCTTTGGATTTGGCCCATTCTCTGCCACAGATTTTCCTATGCCCATCCCTATAGGATTACTCTATCTCACTGCTAGCTTAAGTACACTTACCAAACAGTAGGTTGGATACAGATTTAGTCATATTTAGAGTGGAATTCTTAAAAACAGTGGGGCTTATGTTAGCCATGACTAAAGTAAGGAGCATTGACCTCAAGTTATGATCTAAGATTGATTTAAGGTATGATCCAACTCTATCAAATGCAATGGGACTTCTGAATAAATATAGGACTGCCAGAAGCTGCATGACACTGAGTTAGGCATGTACTCCATCTAGTTCATTGTTATGTGCATTAACTGGCAGCATTTCCTGGGGTTCAGATGAGACCTTTAATCAGTCTTACTAGAGATACCAAATATTGAATCTGGAGTCTGCTGCTTGCAAGGCATGCAGCACTGAGTTGAAGATCCTCCCCAAAGATGACTCTCATGTTGCACATGTTCTTAAATTCAAGTGCTTACAGTTTATTAGGTGGTAGCTTTGGATGTTTTAAAATTCAGAGATGCTTATAAATCTATACCATTCAAAATCCCTTCCTTCAAACACCCCCACAGAAAAATCTGCTTTTTGAATGAGCGTTCCACTTTCATATGAGTGTTCCATTCCAGTTTGGGAGAAGCACATATTTAAATGTTGAGGGGGAGAGGGGAAGTCCATGCCAAGTTTTGTAAATGAAGCATAAGTACAATTGAAGTAAATCCCAAGCAACTTTGATTTTGTTTTCTAGCTGGGTTCAGCTTGAACATTCAGTGGCACTGTGTTATTTCTATGTCAGAATGACATGAGACGACATGGAGAACTACCCTCATGCTGCTACCAATTACCTGCTGCTACTCCCAGTTCTCCCAGTTCATAAAATGGACAGGCAAGATACACATATATCTCCACACCAATTTTTAGTAGATGAATTGCCTCAGCTGGATATGGCAAGGCAGGTGTTATTTAAGGGTGGTGTTAATATTCTTCCTTGTGTTCAAACTCAAGGATTTGACTTCCTATAACCCACAGGTGGGCAGAAGCTTGGTAACCCATAAGTTTGGTCCCCAGAAGCCCCGCCAACATGACCAATGGTCAGGAATTCTGGGTGTTGACATTCCAGATCTATTTTATGTCCCTACCAGCTGCGACTCACACAAAATGGAATTCTGCAACCCTCCTCAAATCTCCAGGAATGGGACCTTGAAGTAGGCATTCTTCCAAAGCTACCAGGATTCACTCTATTTTTTTAAGCCTTTAACTGGTTTCAGTCATTAGTCCCTAGCCCCTGCAGCTACCCTTTCTGAAACATTGCAGATTTATTGTCATAAGACACTTCTGAGATGTGTGCCCTGTTTATAGAAATTCTGCCCAGCCAAAAATAAATCCTACAAGGAATGGAAAGAAGAAGCAAATCCCCACTCCCCATTAGAGGACTTCCACAAACTGCTGCATCTATACTTCTGAAACTTTGCCACTTTCTTAGGCTGTCCATCATTTTCAGATTATATTGCACAAAGAACCTTGGTGTGATTATCTTTCCTCTAGATACCCTCAAAATGTCAAGGCTTTGCTTGCTTGAAGATTCCTGCAGCTATTCAACTGAAATTTCCAGAAATTAAGAAAACTTCTTAAAAGGGACAACTACCCTTGTACATTTTATTCAGCTAAGAAATAAAAGTTGTATGCAATTCCCTTAAAAAATATAATGTGTAGCACAAACACCACTGCATCTAATTTTTATTACATTGGATAAGTTCCCTCCTGATATGCCTACATCTAACAAACAAACATATGTTACAGCTGTTATTCCCTATGATAGTCCATGGGAGACACAAAGACTTGAATTTCCAAATATTAACTTTGGTTTGATCAACCCATCCACTTGAGTAGAATTAGACTACTTCCAAAGTGTTGAAACAGAGTCAAAGTCAAATCCTTGGGTCCCTGAAAATCTTTAGAAAATAAATCTGTTTTCCAGGCAGTTTTTTTCCATTTTTGTTTTGTTTAGTCTTTTTTTTTTTTTTTTTTTTGCACTCATGCTGAAGTATCAAATGATTTGTTGAGAGGGAAGAAGGGACAGTTCTTTCAAACCCAGCATGGCCAAATGCTGCATCGGAGAGATGCTTTACATATCTTATCATTTCATAATAACTTTTAGAAACGAGTTTTAATTTCTGATGGAAATCCCAAAACAAATGCTGTCCAAAGAGTAATGCTCAGTATCTACAGAATGCTTAAAAGAGTTCACAATGGCATTCACATAGACTACCTCAGTAATTCTGAGAATAATCTTGTAGTAGTAGGTCAGTATTGCTGCCAACATATTGCAGAAGGGAAGCTGAAGCTGAGAAGAGGCTAAGTGCAGGGCCAAACACTAGAATATCTCAACTTTTTCTCAAGGGTGGTGTCAGTATCCATCCTGATTTTAATTTCAAACTATCAATATTTTTATTTACCCACTTTCTTGGTATCTTTTTCAGTCGGTTCACAATAACTCTGGTCTTGGGGGCTGAATTCAGAATTATATTAGCCCAGTTCTGAAGATCACCTATGCATATACTTAAGAGAAACATGTGCACAGAAGACTCTTGAAAATTTTGCCTAATTCACTGGAGTTATTTAAGCTGCTGAGGAAATACTGGCATCTGCAAGTACATTGTAAAGAAATACGTATGTGAGTTTTCTTTAGTTATGATAAACAGTGTTTATTTTAAGGCTCTCACAGAATATCAAAGCCTGCCACAATTTATGCCACTAACTACTTTAGAAAAAAGTGGGTCAAGCCATATCTCTGGCAACACCACAAGGTCCAATTCTGTTCCAGAAACTGTTGCAGAAACATTTTGAACATCTGTTGGAGTCCTATGCAACTGCCATCAGGTTTTTAAATACTCCATAAATTCTAGGGAATGCTATTTGGGGTGCTTCTGCGTTACGTTCTAGAAAGGTGCCACTCATGAAAAGGATCCTCATGGCACCTGCTAGCAGAGGAAGGGAGCCAGCTTTTGCTGATTCTTCCTACCTTCTGCAACCCCATGCGATCCTACAAACTCTGCTCTGGATAGTTGCAGGGCCATTCAAAAGAGCAGAGCATGTCAAGTTGCCGAGGGAGGGGATCAGGCAAGATCTCCTCACCACCAATTGTCTCAGCAGGTGCCTTTACTAGATCAAAGACTTTCTATGTTTGGAAGGGCTTATTCCATGGACAGAAGGACAATTTTGGATCCAATGGCAGCCAAAAAAGTAGAACTCATGCTGCCCTTATTATGATAAGGTAGAAGGAATCAGCCAACTTGGACAGGTGATGTTGGGATGGTCAATGGCAGTGAGGTGCTGGAGGACAAAACTATGTAGGCAATGTAAGATGCATGTGCTCAACTGGCCTGCTGCCCTCCAAAGAGTGCTTCAACATCACTAGCGTGAAATAAGTTCAAGCCTCAATCTGATTCATTTCTGTACACAGAAAGAGGCGGGGTGGGGTTGCCATTTGCTTGGGCCTGCTGAGTAGAGCATAGGGTTCACTGACCACTCAGTGGGTAGATCATAACTTCTTTTGACTGAGCAACAAGAATTTGCAGGACAGTTAGAAAGTCAAGACAGAGGACATGGAAGAGCCAGGAAAGAGTTTGGGAAACACACAAAAGCTGAAACCCCATTTATTTCCCCTTATCTCCATGTACATTGCTAAGCAAATGTATATTTCAACCAATGTGGATGAAGTTCTATGGTTTGCACCATTGATGAGACTTATAGCCATCAAATGTGAGCATAGAAAGCAACAAAGTTTATCATCGACTCCCTGTCATTCCCTCCTTGCATTTTCAACCCAGCTATTTAGGGTGGTTTGGAGTGGCAGGAAAGGAAGCTGGAGATGCCTCAGAATAGTTCATATCCTAGCCCCTGCAGTCTTTCCCCTCTGGGCCCCCTGAAATGTAAATGTTACCTGCCCCTCTAGGGTTGTTTTCCCAACACCAAATAACAGCCAGTGAAGTTCTTGCCATGAGAGCTGTGAGGAGACGGTAGAGGGTTTTGGAGTGCTGTCTCTAGGCTCAGAGCTGGGAACCAGAAGTATTCTAAGGCCCCCTCAGACACTGCCTAAGGGCCATAGGATTGCTCACTGTAAACCTTTCAACTGTCCTTGAATAAAAATAAGTCTATGTTTCTTGTATTGATTTAATTTTTTTCTCTAGTGAAATATTGGTTTTGACCAGGGTCATACAGAAGGACTGATATCCACAATGTTTCCTGGGGATGTATCCTGGTTTATGCACATGGAACTGGCCCTGTAGAGGAAGACTTTCTGTCTCTTCCCAGAGCAGCTTCTCCAACCTCCTGAAAATGCTACAGAATGATTGGGTGATTCTGCTGAATTGGCTGAACTGTGGTGTGTGGAGGAGGAGGAGGTATAAGGGACCTCCAAAGGTCAGTCCAGCCTCCTGCCATGAGTGGATCCCATCTATCAACAGCTGGCACATCTTAGATCCAAATTCTGGTCTGTAGAATTCTGAACCTACTTCTGTCAATAAAGTGGAGGATTATAAACACTAGCATGGAGGAAAACAAGAAATAAAATTAAGGTAGGTAGAAATTATATTGGACATATTTTCTTCCCATGTGATAGATCCCTCCGCAGTTCCACTTGATTAACAAGCTGTCAAGCAGAGAGCACAATAAGAAATGTATAGTCTCTAACTGAACAACTTTAAGGGTATTACCCATAAAGTTGTTCAGTTAGAGACTATACATTTCTACTGCCCCTCCCTTCCTGGCTTGTCATTAGGCCCCAAACCAGTGTAGCTTTCTTCCTGATCAGTAAGATTGAAGGTACTTTATGCTCTACTAAATGGGCACTGTACCTCAACTCAGGGTTTCTGTCCTGAGAGGTGCTCCCCTTTGTTCCTGGACTCCTAGGGCAACAGGATCCTTCTTCAAGGCCTCTACTCGTTCCAGGATTGTCTTCACAGGAAGGTAGTGGGATTTTACAGGAAACTGTTTAGCTAGCATTAATATGTTGATCAAAAAGTCATTCCAGAAAAGTTCAAAGGGTGAGGATAGATTATATGCTACTTGTATAACAGCTAGATTAATTTAAGAAAAATTTTGCATATTTTCATTACTGCCCTAAAGGATTTGTATCACATCTTTATTAATGTAAGTTTTTATCGCTGCTTTGGATTCCCTGGTTTATGTCATATTAATGGATTAGTAAGAGTGGTTTTTTTTATTAGATAAATGATGATTTCACTGCTCGACATTTATATTTGTAAGCCAAATTGTTCTGGAAATGTTTTGATGTATTAAATATAAACTTGATACATTGTTGAGTTGTTTTCATTTATTGTTAGAGACCTTTACTGTTCTTACCCTGTCATTTTTGACATTGTTGTATTTCTTGTTTTTCTCTATATTTTGGGTTTTCCTCAAAAAGGGAGAGTGCATATATTAATTAGAACTGTGCACAAAAAGCCTCTTGAAATTCCTCACCTGATTTTGGGGTTTGGGTTAGTGGGGGACTGAGAAGACAACTTCTCCAGCAGGGAATGTTTCTCCCAGCTGGACTCACCATTGACATGGGTTGTAGCACAGCTTCTGTTCTCCCCCTTTCACCTACAGTTGTTGTTGTTGATTATGATGTTAATATTATTAGTATTATTATTATTATTATTATTATTATTATTATTATTATTATTTAATGTTGCTGCTACACTGGCCCTGCAACAACAACTTTGTTGGCAAACTGGCTTCCATTTTGCATTCTCCAGAATGCATGAATGGGGAAACAGTATTATATTTAGCTCCAAGGAAGGAGTGGAGCTAGTGCTGTACCCAAAGATGTTTGCCAATTTGCTGGAAGTTTTCTTTCTCCATGTAATATGGGAGACATTTTATAATTTGTAATTCTTTTTATGATGCTGGAGCTTATGTCATTGCTCCAAGCTGACCATGCAAGTGATATGTGTAGGGTCCCACCGCCGCCACCACACACACACTTTCTGGTACGTCTCTGCATTTTTCTGCAGCCTCACAGGCTGTCTGCACTTCATCATCTAAAAAAAGCCTATGCAAGGAATTATATTATGTCTTCCCCTGGGCTTTAGGCTTAAATTTTGGGAAACCAAGAAGTTATACAAACAAGGCATCAGCATACACTTCTCAGCCACCTGATCTCTAATGTAAGCAGAAGAACTCAAACTCAAGCCTTGAGAATTTCTCCAAAGTCTTCTTCCCCTTAGAATTCCTTTATGAAAGCAATTTTTCCACTATATTGAAGGAGAATTGTTGAACAACACGCAATAACTTTTTGACACAGCTAATACAAATATGAAGTCAAAAGAGAAGAGTGAAATGCAAAGTGGGGGGAAACCACTTGGTCCAGCTTTTAAGTCAGTGCCAGCCACTGTGAGACTGAACTTTATTTTTTAATTCAAATCAGGATTATGACTTAGTTCTAGTAGGTGAAAATTTTTCAATGAAAAGATTTGCACTCCACAAAAAAGAACTAGTAATAATTCATGGTAAGGGTATGATGCTCAACAACATCTTTGTTTGTTTACAAAAAACCAAACTCAAGCTTGAATATACATACACAGGAAATTGGTCAGGTTCCAGGGTCCAAGCACACTGTTCTGAAGAACTTCATGTTGCCTTTAGAAAATTTGAAGTGTTTTCTAGCCCTAATTCCATACACACACAATGGGTTTTCCCCAAGCTTGCTGAACCTTCCCTCTTCTACATAGACACTGTCATTTCAACCACATAGGGATCCACACTCACCTCTGTGCATTACAGACACCAAGTGGTGTACATTAGAGATAGTGATGCCTTTCAGATTATTAAATGTGGTTTCATAAATGAACATTTATTTCTACAGAGAAGTGTGTGTTCCCAATTATGCACATGCTTAAGAAATACAGATTTCCTCATTCATAACCATTATCAGTATGGTAAGTTAGCAGAAAGTTGTTACATTCCAATTAGAGAAGCCCATTAAATTAGCCAGCCAATAAACACATCTGGCATAAACTGAAAGTTTCAGAGGTGGAGGAACTGCCTGGGAAACTATATTGAAAAAGCACATGAACCCAGCACGTATCTCCAATTTTTATACAGGGAGGTTTAAAATTAAGATTAAAAAAACCTCAAAGCAGACATATTACATTAATCCCCATATGGCTAGTCTCCATACCCTGCTGTAGCTAAGGCTAAGCATGTATAACTGAAACAAACACAGGTCTTCTCCATCCACACCACTCCTCTTCGCTCACTTGCCTCTATATTCATATTCAATTTTAGATTCTAAATTTCTTGGACATGAATCTGCCCTCTTATGTTCAACTTCTTTAATCCTTGGGGCTTAATTTTAGTGGGATGAGTGGGACTGAACGGAAAAGGGGGCCAGACCAAAGTAAAGGTCCTTTAATCCCTGTAAGGAAGCCTTAGAAGGGCATGTCAACCTTATAGAATACTGGGGAGAAAGGCACAAGAGGCAGTAAAACAGCAAATAAGGAGTTTGAGGGACAAGGGATGGAGGAGGGGAGTTGGGTAGAACTACCTTTATGATCCCAAGGGGGCTAAATCTGGCCCTCGGCATGGAGTCTGAAAGTTTGTGAAGCACCATGCACATTCATAAGGAACTGTATAGATATATACTATTACCAGCAATTCCAAAATATTTAATTTAGCAAACAATGCATTTCAACATTGAATGGTGTGTGGGCTGATTTGACAATGCACAGTGGACTGAGGCTGCATTGTTCACTTTCCCATGAAGAAGTCCTATTCAGACATACAGACTTAGCTTGTTGTCAAATTTTGACCCAGAATACAGCATTTGTGTTCCCTATTATGCCACTTTTTGACCTGATAAGCAAGAAAATGGAGATAATCCAAATATGATCCAATGGTCCAACACACAACATGGTGCCTGTTGCAGCATCAGTGACAAAAGAACTCTGCAGCTGATGCCATTGTGTTACTCAAAACCTTTCCCTTAAAAAAATAACAATACTGGGTGATCGTCTTCATGATTATCTAATCACAAAGGGCTATAAAACTGCTTTGGCCCAGGTGAGGCTAGGATGCCTGGAGCCTGTGGGTGAAGAAACTGAGGAAAAGAGGAGGCTTTAATTTTGGCTTGAGAAAGGAAAAAAAAGTTTCTTAACATATCAGAAGGTTGGTAAGGCTATCTTGCAAGACTGGGGTGGAGCTATGTTTAATATGAACGCAGGCTTCATATTAGCACCACACACCTTTTGTTGTTGTTGTTGTTGTGTGCCATCAAGTCAACCCACTTATGGCCAGCCTATATATGAAGACCCTCCAAAATGTCCTGTCTATGACAGCCCCGTTCAGCTCTTCTGAACGCAAGGCTGTGGCTTCCTTTATGTAGTCCATCCATCTCTTATTTGGCCTTCCTTTTCTTCTTCTGCCTTCAGCTTTTCCTAGCATGATTGTCTTCTCCAGGGGTTTTGCTTTCCCATGATGTGCCCAATGAGTATGACAGACTCAGTTTTCCTGAGTTTTCAGGAAAGTTCTGGCTTGGTTGTCTTTCTTTCAGTTCAGGGTATTCACAAAACTCTCCTCTAACTCCATATTTTGAATGCATCAGTCTTCTTCTTGCCAGCTTTCTTCACTGTCCAGCTTTCACACCCATATGTAATAATTGAGAATACAATAGCATGTATGATCTTGGTTTTGGTCTCCAGTGAAACATCCTTACACTTGAGCCTTTTCTTTTGTACCTGCTAAACTTGAAAACATGTAGATTTTCCCCCCAAAAAGGAACCATACATCTACACTGCTGTCTCTTCCAAGAAAAACTAGATCTAAAAGGAGAAGGTGCTACAGAATGTAGTATCATTTGACAAAACTGATAGTATGAAACTAAGTTGAACAAATGCAACAAAATACTGCAGTGTTGTACCACCCTACACATTTCTTTAAGGCCGTTGCCTATTGCTCATGTGAACTTGCCCTCACTTACATTCTTCCATGCCCTGTGGGATCTCTTTGAAAGGATGATAGACTCACCTTTTATTACGCTAAACAAGGAGGATTTTGGGGTTTTTTGTTTGTTTTTTGGTTGTTGTTTTTTTTTTAACATGCTAAGCTTTGCTTTCCTATCCTGGCTGAATGCTGCCACCTAGTGCTCAAAACTTTTAAACACAACAAAGTAAAATTCTGCTAAGCTTGTTCCTCAATAACTTAAATAGAAAGATTTTAAACTTTGCCTTACTTCTATAGGTCAGAGGGGAAACTGCCTGAGCATCCAGACAATGAAGACCAAGAAAAAAAATTAATTATTTAAACATTCTAGAATTTCTGTCAGCTTTTGTGCACTTCATTTACTCTCCCTCTTCTTCGAATAACCAACTGATATATACAAACATAGAGACATAGAAACAGAGCAAGTCAGAAGGGACCTCCCGGGCCATCTAGTCTGACCTCCAGCACCTCTAAGGAGTCTCTCTAAGGAGAAGAGAAGGCTGGGTTACCAGATGCCTGGCACTCAGTATGGATCCCCCAATTCTAGCTGTAAAGGAGAATGTCACTCTGGAAGGGAATCTGGGTTAATTCACCTGGATGACATCTTACCCACAGAGTCTGCCCAGAAACCCAAGGTGTCTCACATGGTCATTCAGACATACCAACATCAAAGAACTGGCCCCCCACCCCCTTCACACATGCACACACACTTTTTGGTACTCAAAAAAGCAGATGCAATGCTGAGTTTAAAGGCCAAATGAGACATTACTTTACATATGCATCTAGCAACTGTCTTTCTCTTTTCATTTTTACTCCAGAGTAGACAGAAGAACGCCAATCCAGATTAAAAGCCTAATGTAGAAAGAGAACATTTTTGGATCTGGCCTGGGGAACCTGCACCTGTTCTAGAGTAAATATGAAAGGGCAGAAACAATAGCTACTAGATATGGATTTTGAAGTCATGTTTTTGTTTCAAAGCCATAAACTGGACCAGCAAGTATAGGTCACACCTGGCATAACAACAGAGCTGTTCATCTGGAAGCACTACTTGAATGAAGGAAGTGGGAAGCTGAATAGCTTTACAATTATGAACGCAGTAATGGTCTAAGAATGGGTGAACAGCAGAAACATTTCACTGTCTGCCTGATATTATTGGTATAGCATATTGTGTATCATCTTCTTGGCTTTAGACTCCAACTTTGTCCTGTTGGACAGCTCACCTGTGGCCTCAGTAATCTCATCTTCGGGGTGCTCTTTGTCCTGTCCCCCATTTCACAGCTTCATTATTGGTTAGGCCTAGCACTGTGCCAAAACTTCATTACTTACTTTTGGGAAATTCTTCAGTTCATACTAAAGTAGCAATTTTTTCTGCCTCTTTCAGAGGCAGATAAAAATTCTCATTGGGCTTTCTGCAGTTACACACGATTCTTCACTAACAAGTATGCGGTCCAGCAGGCTTTCCTAGAATGTGGAAGTGACCAGGAAGCACTGGTCACATAAATGACCACAATGGAAGGCTATGTGAGAAGAGCTCTGAACCACTGTGAGCACATGGACATTTTAAAATTGAGAACTGAGGTGAGCACTTGGCCACAATCCTATGAATGTTTAGACAAAGAAAAAAATGTACAAGTAATATAAGTCCCAGCATGCCCCAGCAAGCCATGCATGGGCATGTTGGGATTTGCTGGACCTTTTGCTGCCTAACATGCATAGGACTGCACCCTTAGGAAGGTAAGCACAATCCCCAAACCCACCCCAGGCCCACCCAGCACAGATACCAAATACTGATGTCTTCTTGGTGTTTCTTGTTAATGCTTTACCATCTTTCCCAAACAGTGAGACTTCCCTGTCTTCGTTGTGCTCTGAACATAGTGAAAGAAGCCCTTCTTGTTGCTTTCAGCATGACTTGCAAGCCTCCACTCATCCAAAGCCTTCGCCTTCCTGACATTACTCTTACTGGATGTCTACATAATGTCTTGGCTGGGATGTTCCTCCATCCATCTTCCCCTAAAGTTTCAGCTCTTTAGACATTCCTGGGGTGGCACACTGGCTTCTTTTCCTTCTCAATGGTTTGCAAATTTCTATCCCTTTTCCATGCTTTACCCTTTCAAAGCTTTCAGTCATGAATTTTTTTGGGGGGAGGGGTCTGGGTATTTTATTATTTGCAGTTGGGAGTAGTAAAGCACTCTGAAGTCATTTACCAGTTTGGTGAGGGCTACCTTTAATAAGAACACATTTTTCCTCACTCTTTTAGAATGGACAGTCCAAGAAATGCACTGTACTATGATGAGTTTCCTATCCCACAATTCCAAAATGAGGTGGTCATATTCCCCTAAGGTTCCTGACACATTTCATTTTATTAAGCAAGTCTTCCCTGATGATACCTTCCTCTACTTTCTGAGAAATGTTGACAGCCAGGTAAGTCAAAAGTATATTGGTTGCCCCATTATTAGCAGAGATAATATCCAGCAGATTACAAGATAACTGAAATCCTGCATTACTATTAGAACTTGCCTCGGTGAAAATTTTGTAATCTGTATCAGATAACCACTATCCCCATCTTCCCATTGCCTGGGAGTATAATGCCATAATGTTACCTTTGGTTCTCTTTCCTTTCCCAGATGCTTCCAACAGGGCCTTGATTCTCAGAGGTATGGATATCCATGCACAGCACCACTCCTGTCCATTTCTGTTGGGTCTGTATCAGGGGTGTAGAACCTCAGGCCAGGGAGGAAAACTATCCCTCCTGGGGGTCCCCATATGGCCATGTCCCTTCTCCAGGCCTCAACCCTTCCTCTCATCTTTTGGTAGCTTCCATGGTTTTGTGCAGTTTTCTCCCCATTCTAAATGATTGAAATGCAACTCCTAAGCTTTAGTTGCTAGTCATAGGAGGAGCTCTGAGCTAAAATATGCAAGCATTTTTGGCATTTTGGCCTTTGACCCTATGCTCCACTGGAATGTGGTTCCTGAAAGCTTTCCTGATTGAAATTTGTCTGTAAGGCTGAAAGGGTTTCTGCATGCCTGGCCTCTTCCTTTTGAAAAACGTATCCCCTTGGACTGCTATATCCAATCAGAGTCTCCTCATGTTTTAGTGTTATAGGCTCCAGGGAGCACATATACTGGACATTCCCTGGTTTTTCCTGCTGGATGCATACCACAGTTCATCAGTCAGTCCCTCCACAAGACTGCCCCTGCCTTTGTTGCTCGTGTCATATCCCCAGTACTTGGTGCAATACTCAGTACTTGCCTTTTGCAGTCCTTCTTGAGTTTCTGTGAACTGAAATTCTTCATTTACCTATACAGTTTTGCTTTCAAACCTAGAAGGCATTCCAGTTTATCCCACATTCTGTCCCAGAACATTTCTTTTGACAAATTCTGTAAGTGAAACGTTTCAAATGTTACCAAATGTGTTCATTTCATTCACACCCCATATGTTGTTTACTCAGAAGACAGGAGTTTTGCAGGTGGCCAATATGTCAACGAAGCTTTAATTGAAATGTTTAGTAAAAAAATATCAGCAATGTATAAGATTCTTTTTAGTATTTGTAGCCATTTAAGAATAGGTCAGAATAGCATGTTTTGACTAGGAATATAAAAGCTTTTTAAGAATAGTTATATCTGCTCAGCTCTCATTCACCTCCAAAATTCAGGTCCACCCCCAAGACAAGCTCTTTCTACTTTCTCTGCACTTTATTAAAGTAAAACATGAGGTGGATTGCTTATAAAACAGAAAGTGAGTGCCTATTTTTATACACAGACTTCAGGTCACATTCATTAGAACATGTTATCAAAAAGTAAACCTGACTTTTAAAAAGAATTGTCTAAATAAATATGCTTTTTACCTGAATTATGAGTTAATTAACTGTTCCAATTACACTTTCTTCAGTGAATTCACTTCCAGAATCAGTATTATTTATCCTAAACATTGTGCCATATGAAACACTATATTCTTCCAGAAGAAATGCAAAGTTAAGAACAATCTAAGTAGAGTTCCTGTATGAAGCAGATGCTACTATCCCATTCTAATTTTAGCCTGATCTGTAAAGAAGTTTCAATGAATCCATGAAACTTAGTGCTCCTTTAAACATTCTCACATCACTAGCTTACACTGAATTGGCCCAAAGAAACAAATCAGCAAGAGAGGCCAGTCTAACCCTGCATCTGTTGTCCTTCTGCCAACAGATGTTTTGGCTTTAAGTTTTGGCTTCAAACTTGTTAATTGAAGCAAGTTTTACTGAATTGGTTTCATGCAGTGGTAGAAGTGATGATGATGTTTCAATCATAATTTTGTTATATGTATTTCTATTCTTTTAGTCACCTTGAATGCCATTTTAGGCAATATGGTAAATAATTTTATATTAAAATGAATAAGCTTTCACATAATCTCAAAAAATGTTCTGTTTGCATTTGGCTAGTCTATCCCACACCAGCTTTACAAACCAGTAAGGATTAGAGTCAAACTCATCTGTCCTAGGTCTAAATTTTCCTAGCTTCCTGCCCTCACAATTTGTACAATTTGAAATATTTCTATGACAGTGGAACAGATGTCAAAGCTACATCAATTGTTGTGTCAACCATGGCTGTGCTGATCTAGATCTGTGCTGAGCAGTTTTATCTGCTCATTTGTTCAGTAAAGAAAAATACAATATGAATTAGCTATGGACCTATTATAGAGGGAAAAATGAGAGAGAAAGATAAATCCTAAACTGTGTCCCTTTTCTATAGAATGGATGGTAATGTTGGCAGTGGATGAGGAAAGTGTATAAAAAGTGAGCTCAGGGAAAAGGGGAGAATTCAAGGCATGAACATATTGAATTTGAGATGACAGTGAAGGATCTAAGCAGAGATATGAGAGAGGCAGTTAAAGATGAAATATTGCCCTGAGAGGGATAGTTCAAGAGCAGAAAGGGAGCTAGTGGATACCCCAAACCCTGGACAGACAAAGAAGACCATACTGAGCTCAATTGACACATTCTCTGCTTTGGCATGAGGCAGCTTCTTATCTACATTCACAGTATGAAAGGAGTCTCAGTTTTCTCCAATATCAAACAAGCTCTGGCTATTGATACCAATTGAACAGAACAGTTCTTTACACTGTCTGTTTATATTATGGCAATGTGTTCTGAGCAAGGCTGGCTCTGAAGAGTGCCTGGGAAATGCAATTGTACAATAGTCAGCAGCCAGAGTGCTTCCTGGTGCTCACTTTGTTGACCATATTAGGATGATCTGGCATTAGTGACATTGGCTGCCTGTTGCACTGTTTCTAGGATGATGTTTCAAGATGATAGTATTTACTTATAAAGTCATTAATGTCTGGAGCACCATCTTCTCCCATGTGGATTTTCCTGGAGTGTGAGCCTTGTATAAGGGCCCATTCTATAATACCACCAAGAGAAGCAAGGTTGATACCTAAAGAATTTATTTATTTATTTATTTATTTATTTATTTATTAAAACATTTTTATGCCGCCCCATTCACTGAAGCCTCGGGGCGGCTTACAACAATAAATTAAAATAATTATAATCTTAAATTAAAAAATATAAACATTAGCTTAAAAATACAAAAATACAATATAAAATAAGCCGCCCTGGCCAAATAAAATTCAATAATATTAACATTTAAAATGCCGCTTAAATAAAAAGGTCTTCAACTGGCGCTGAAAAACAAATAACGACAGCGCCAGGCGGACCTCTCTGGGGACCGCATTCCATAACTTAGGCGCCACCGCAGAGAAAGCCCTCCTCCGAGTACCCACCCTCCTAATTTCTTTCACGGAGGGCTCCCGGAGAAGGGCCTCTCCCGCCGATCGCAGGGGGTGGGTGGGCATATATGGCTGTAAGCGCTCCTTCAGGTAACCAGGACCCAAGCCGTTTAGGGCTTTATAGGTCATCACCAACACCTTGAATTGGGCCCGGACTTCAATGGGAAGCCAGTGAAGCTGACGGAGAACTGGAGTCATGTGAACTTAACACCCAGTCCCCGTCAGCAGCCTGGCAGCTCTATTTTGAACCAATTGAAGTATCCGGACCGTCTTCAAGGGCAGCCCCATGTAGAGCGCATTACAGAAGTCAAGACGGGAAGTCACCAGCGCATGTGTCACTGTCGCAAGGCAGTCGTACTCCAGGTAGGGGCGCAGCTGATAAATCAGCCGAAGCTGGAGGAAAGCGCTCCTCACCGCTGCTGTTACCTGAGCTTCAAGTGAAAGCTCCAGGTCAAGGAGCACTCCCAGACTGCGGACCTTGTCCCTAAGAGGGAGTGCAACCCCATTCAGAACAAGGTTCAGTTCACCCTCTCCGAAGCCCAATCCACCAACCAACAGGTCTTGTCTGGATTGAGCTTCAGTTTATTGGCCCTCATCCAGCCCATTACCTCAGCCAGGCACTGGTTCAGCACAGCCGCTGCGTCACCTGGATTGGTGGAAGATGAGAGGCAGAGCTGCGTATCATCAGAGTACTGATGGTTCTGCAGCCCACACCTCCTGATGACCTCTCCCAGCGGTTTCATGTAGATGTTGAACAGCAAAGGGGGCAAAATGGACCCCTGCGGTATTCCATGGCATAACTGCCATGGCGCAGAGCCATAGTTCCCCAGCACCACCTTCTGAGACCGGCCATTGAGATAGGAGCGGAACCACTGCAAAGCAGTGCCTCCGACCCCCAATCCCGCAAGCTTATCCAGAAGGATACCATGGTCGATGGTATCGAAAGCCGCTGAGAGGTCCAGGAGAACCAACAGGGACGCACTCCCCCTGTCCTTCTCCCTGCACAGGTCATCGTACCGGGCGACCAAGGCAAATTCAATACCGTACCCGGGTCTGAAGCCAGACTGAAATGGGTCCAGATAATCAGTTTCATCCAAGAGTGCTTGGAGTTGTCCCGCCACCACCCGCTCTAACACCTTGCCCAGAAACGGGATGTTGGCCACTGGTCTATAATTAGTGGCCATCTCTGGATCCAGTGACACCTTCTTCAGGACTGGTAGGATTACCGCCACCTTTAAAGGGGCAGGCACCCGACCCTCCCTCAGAGAAGCGTTAATCACTTCCAAAATCCAGGTCCCAATCCTGTGCTTGGAATTATTTATTAACCAAGATGGGCAAGGGTGGGACGTACTCATCCAAGCACCTTGTCCGCATCATTGGGCTGCAATAACTGAAATTCATCCAATAATTCTGGACCAGACGGCGGCATTGGCGTCTCCCTTAAAACCTCTGTATCAATAGTGGAATCCAGCTCGTGACGAATCTGAGTGATTTTCTCCCTGAAATGCCTCGCAAAGTCGTCACAGCGGGCCTTTGAGGGTGGAACCAGGTCTTCTTTCGGACCTGGACAAACCAGGCCCTGCACCACTCGAAAAAGCTCCGCCGGACAGCATTGTGAGGAGGCAATGGAAGCGGAAAAAAATCTCTTTTTCGCCGCCCTCACCGCCACAGCAAAGCCCCGATAGTGGGCTCTCAAGTGTGTTCGGTCAGATTCATCACGTGATTTCCTCCACCTACGCTCTAGCCGTCTCCCAACCTGCTTCATCGCCCTCAATTCAGGAGTATACCAAGGGGAAGAGCGGACTCTGCCCGGTGGGAGAGGGCGCTTAGGAGCGATCGTGTCTACAGCCCTGGTCATCTCCCCATTCCACAGTTCGACCAGAGCCTCGACAGGAGCACCCGTCTTGTCAGCC
>NW_025335438.1:13477912-13639196 GCF_004798865.1 Varanus komodoensis | reverse complement strand
CAATAATTCTGGACCAGACGGCGGCGTTGGCGTCTCCCTTAAAACCTCTGAATCAATAGTGGAATCCAGCTCATGACGAATCTGAGCGATTTTCTCCCTGAAATGCCTGGCAAAGTCGTCACAGTGGGCCTTTGAGGGTGGAACCAGGTCTTCCTTCAGACCTGGACGAACCAGGCCTTGCACCACTGGAAAGAGCTCCGCCGGATGGCATTGTGAGGAGGCAATGGAAGCGGGAAAAAATCTCTTTCTCGCCGCCCTCACCGCCACAGCATAGGCCCGATAGTGGGCTCCCAAGTGTGTTCGGTCAGATTCATCCCGTGATTTCCTCCACCTACACTCTAGCCGTCTCCCAACCTGCTTCATCGCCCTCAATTCAGGTGTATACCAAGGGGAAGAGCGGGCTCTGCCCGGTGGGAGAGGACGCTTAGGAGCGATCATGTCTACAGCCCTGGTCATCTCCCTGTTCCACAGTTCGACCAGAGCCTCGACAGGAGCACCCGTCTTGTCAGCCAGAAACTCCCCCAGGGCCTTCAGGAATCCTTCCGGATCCATCCAGCTCTGGGGGCGGACCCACACTATCGGATCCGCACCCTTACAGAGCGAGAGGCCGCTCTCGAGCACAAACCTCACCAGGAAGTGATCTGACCATGACAGGGGAGTCAAGCATAAATTCCTCACCCTCAGACCACCCTCTTCCTGCCCCGTCGAGAAAACCAGGTCCAAAGTGTGTCCATGTTCATGGGTTGGGCCAGTGACATGTTGAGACAGCCCCATGGCCACCATGGAGGCCATGAAGTCCTGAGCCGCCCCAGTCAGACCAGTCTTGGCATGGAGATTGAAGTCCCCCAGGACCAACATCCTGGGGGTCCTCAACACCAGGTCCGAGACGGTCTCCGTCAGTTCAGGCAGGGAGACTGTTGGGCAGAAGGGTGCACGGTACACCAACAGAATCCCCAATCTGTCTCGGTCGCCCAACACCAAGTAGAGGCACTCTAGCCCTGGTCTCGAAGGGACAGGAAGTCCCGTGAGAGAGATGGAAGCTTGGTAAACCAAAGCGACCCCCCTCCCCTCCCCTCCGGCCGTGAACAGTGCTGAACCAGATACCCGGGCGGGCACAGTTGAGAGAGGGCCACATCCCCCCCTCCCGCCCAGGTCTCCGTTATGCAAGCCAGGTCGGCCCCCTCATCCACAATCAAGTCATGGATGAGGGAAGATTTGTTATTGACCGACCTGGCATTAAGCAACAGCACCATCAGGCCCGAGGGGCGACTGACAAGAGTCCCTGACACCCTCTGGCTGGGGGCAAAACCAGAAGTAGGGACAGGTGTCAGCCATCTGTCCCTCCTTCTTCTATGCAGACATGTTAAGCTCCCACCGCTGTTACATCCATTGCCCAAAACCACCCCAATGGTGGCGCCTGTGCGCTCCCCAGGAAGCACAAGCGGCAACGTGGCCAGGGATGACTCCATAAAACAGCTTAAAACACAATAAAATTATAAAAACAGTTAAAACTCACAATAAAACGCAGCCCAGCAGGAGGGCCAGTTATAACACAGCCAATCGAAAGCCCCCTGGCCAGCCCAGCCCCCTGCTCGGCCCCCAAACGGCTCCCAAACGGCGGCAACCGCCCTTTGGCCGACACCCTTCGGCCCGAGGCCGCCGGCCCCGGCTGCGCCAGCGCTTTCAAGCCACAGGGCCTCCCGACGCTCCGCCTCATCTGGAGCACCCTCTCACCCATGCTGGGGCATGGCGGGGCGGTCAGGTAGGAGGTGGAATCTGGCGGCGCGGGCGCTCGCTGCCGGCATTTGTTGCCGGGCGCGCAGGTGTTTCTGCCGGCTCTCTTTGTGGTAGCGCCTTCTCTGTGGAACTCTCCCTAGTGGAGCCAGACTGCCTCCTCTTTGCCCAGTTTTAGGCCCTGGCTTGCTTATTTATTTATTTATTATGGTTATATGAGTTTACAGTATTTTAAGGGTACAGTCCAGTGAGCTGGATCCTTGATGCTTGCAAGCCTCCAAATGCTGAGGCTTATAAGCATCATCTGCAGAGGTGATATTCCATCTCCCATTGCTCCCACCCTGCAAGTCACCTGGACAGCTCTTTCAGAGGTATCCCTGCTCTCCTCCACACCCCAACCACTGGATATTGCCTTTAGCCCTTTTCAGCATTGCTTTTCCAACCTTGGAAAACCAGCCAGTGCAGCTGTTTCCATGCTGGCTGTAGTGCAGGGGGTGGGATCTAAGCATGGTTCTCGGCTTCCAAGGTCAGAGTTCTGTTTCTGACCTCAGACTGGGGAATCTGAAGAATCCTGTAGCTCCCACACTGTCCAAAGGCCATAGGATAGTTCTGTAAATATATGAACACCACACTCCAATTAAAGGATTTTCTCATTCTCTTAATTCAGTTATTAATGATGTTTCAAAGTTCCTCTGCAGTCTTAATCAATTTGCTAGTGAGTAACTCTCATTAAACTCAGGGGAGTTTAAATTAGGCGAGTGCCATAAATCTCTTAAGAGAACTTTGGATTACCCTGACTTCTTGGATCTCCTGGAGCAGTTCAAGGCAGCCTTGCTATCAACTAACAGAACTGAGTAATGCACGTATTTCATGGCCTGTAAGCCAACAGCGTATGATGCCAAAAACAAGTGTTTATAATGATTTGTATCTTTAGTAACCAACTTTCATTGTTGCTTTATCAGAATCAAATCACAGCCTCATCAAGACAAGGTAGTTTTCACCTGCTTTTTAAAGTTCAAAACTATCTTAGGACAAGAAGACAAAAATATATTTTCTAAATTTACATAAATGAGACTTCCACAGATGGGCAGCACATGGTTCCCATAAGTCCAGTGTGAAAATTGCTCCATCACTTGTCATTGTACACAGTCTTTTCACATTTCTGGCAGCACACATCTTAAACAAACAGGAATTGAGACAAGCAAAACAGATGGTCTCACCTCCCATCAAAATGAATCTGGCAGAGGGGGCAGGGGAAGTTGCAGACATGAATTTCCTAAAATTCTTACTATGAACTGAGAATAGTTACTCTGTACCCAAGATCTCCTATCTTGATCCTGAAGTAGCAGTGGGTGATATAACAGCATATCTCAGCTGAACTTGCAGAGGTAGTTGTCACATTCAACTCAGAAAGATCTTCAGTCTTTTGATACTTACCACCTTTGAAGCCTGAAATGGCTTAAAACCCAACTATCCTCTTCCCACACCAGCCTGCACCTGATGACCATCTGTAGGGATCCTTCTTCAAGTGCCTTTCCCAACAGGTACACTGTGTAATTACAATGGGGAGTGCTTTTTCAGTGGTGGCACCCTGTCCCTGGGGTGCCTTTTGTAAGCAGGTTTACCTGGTGCTGCATAATAAGATTTACATTCCAGGATAATATATTAATTTAGGCCGTCCTTTCCAAAGTTAGTGCCCTCCAAAAAGTATGTAGCTCCTAGCATTTCTAACCATTGGTCATGATGGCTAGGGCTGATGGGTGTTGCCATCCAAGACAGCAGGAAGGCACCAGCTTGGGGAAGGCTGACCCAGCCATTTTAATATTTACAACATGTCCTCATGCTTAGTTTTAACTTCAGTTTCAGTTTAATTTATGATATTGGAGTTAAGCAGAAGCATTTTTTCACTACCTAGAATTTCTGAACCATTTTCACAGATGGCCTCACACAAAGACTCAGCTCACCTAAGCACAGATGATGGTGCACAGGTCTTGACCTTTCAGAAGAAGGAATAGCTGGCCTATCAACCAGAGCTGAGAGAAAGCACTCCAGTGCTTGAATAGCCAGGAAATACTGTGATTTTTGCTCTGATTACTACGGATCTCTTACAGACAGATATGTAGAACTGTGCTACATAGTTATATGTTTTATGAACATAATCAATTAAGCATTCTCTCAGAAAAGATCGTAACAAGCAATGTTACCATTTTAACAGGTGAAAAAGACCGGCATACACCAAATCTAGGAGTAGCCTCAAACAAAGAACCTAGTCCTTACAGAAAAGTGCAGTTATATCCAGAACAGGGTAAATATGTTTGTGTAATTTCTTAAAATGTTATGTTATTCTATGTTATAAAGTAGCTTTCCCCACCCTGGCATCCTCCAGATGACTTGGACATCAACTCCCATCAGCCCCAGCCAGTATTGGCCAAGATTCAAGAATGCTGAGAGCTCTAGCCTGGAACATCTGAAGGCCAGTAAGTTAGAAAAGGATGTTATGAACAGTCAAAGAAAATAATGTTACACTACAGTTTGTATTGCATAATACCACCCATCAGTGGTTTGTAACAGCTAATATTAAAGAATATTAAGCATAGAGATAGTCTGAATCAAGAGTCCCCAGCTTGATGCCTAGAACTGTCATGGTGTCCATAGGGTGCATCCAATGGCACCATGAAGAGATTCTCTACATGGTGCCCATACCCACCTATTTTTTAAAGTATATTTCCATGGATTTGTACATAATGCATACAACTCTCTAGAAATTATATGCAGACTTCAACAAAAACAGACCAACTATGAAAGTAAATATTAAAGCCAGAGTCTGTATGCCCTCTACTCATCTTTCAAAACCACTGCAAGGTCTTCAGTCCTTACTCAGTTTTCCTGAATAAAACTCACCCTCAGATCCATCAACATAACAGGAAGTGACTAAACAGTGATCCACCAATAAGGAAATTGGTGATCCACTGTAAAAACACACACACCATAAAGAACAGTGATCCACCATCAAATAGTAGTGTCCACAGCAGTTTTCGGGTTTCCAGATGTGCCTATGGCTGTGGATCCAAAAAGATTGGGACCTCTGTCCTAGATACTTTGGATCATAGCATGGATGTTTGAAGGAGACTGCACATGAGTACAAGACTGTTCATTTGTTCTGCATCTTATATTTGGTGCCTAACAGCATACCTCCAAGATGACTAACTCTAAGTAAAATGAATGCAAGTACATGGAAATTTCTTACATTATAACCCCATTTATTGAATAACCCAAGTTTCTAACATTATTTCATCTGCTGTACTTACAGCCTTGCTAAATATTGCCTAGATCCAAAGAGTCTGTCACAATTCTAGAGAAATGCTATTGCTGTACTAAGAGTGAAAGGCATGTGCACCAATACAAATTAGACTATTCAGAGAATGACATCTAGTGGCAAGAAAGGGGATTCTGCTGTTTTCATATTTATTTTCCCCTGAACTCCTGCACAATCCCCTTCTCCTCTCTCTCTTCCTCCCTCCCTCCCTCTCTCTTTCTCTCTGTGTGCACACATGCACATGTCAAGTTTATCATATGTTTACAATGAAAAAAACTTTCACAACCAAACAAGGAACAGTTTAAATATATAGGGTTGCATCCATACCATAGCGGAGGGTTCCAAAATGCTCAGGATCAACTTTTCAGAAGGCACAGATGGCACAAGACGGATGCATTTAGTAGAAGTGACTGCCCTACCTTATGCAAGTAGAGTGTTTTCTACTAGCTGGGAACCACAGTGGGATACAGCTGCCAGCTTCTGATAAACTAAGAACCACATTTCTCTTATACATTAAATGGAAAGGGACTGGACAATAAAAATCACTTCTACTGGATCCTAACTTACTTTATCTCAACAGCTCTAGTATTTCAAAAGAGTGTCCTGCTAGGTTTCTATTACTATGTTTCTGCTATGATATGAAATTATTACTGCTATAGATAGAGTCTGAACTTCTAAAAGGAGCAACAGACATAGAGATAATAAAATTCAGCCCTAGAGTAATTTCCTAGAGGACTGGTCTGTTGATAATATGCCATCCCATGTCATTGTATGGTCAGAAAATATATTCACAATGCATTGGAGCTATGCACCTGTAAATGGTAAAAGCAAAGTGTCTTGATTAATAAAAATGAGCCAAGGAAAGTCACTTAGCACAACAACAGACAGGGAAATACTTCAAAGTCAGTGCTCTTAAATACACTTAATTGGAAGTAATCCCTATTAAAACCATGACACGTTTCCAAGTAAAAATGCATATAATCTTGCCACCAATTCCAATTTAACATGGGCAACCAAAACCCACATCAATTCAGAACTGGATTTTCCAAACTACTTTCCCCTGTCTCAACAAAAAATTCATTCGATATTCATTCAATTTATTTTGAACCCAGTTTGTACTCCAAGTTCAGTATCCCAATTCCCTACAATCCGTAGAAAGATATGATCCCACTCCCTCATATTTTATCTAGTAACACCCATACAAGTAGTGGAAAGGAGTGGGAGGCCACTCAATTCCTCCCTTCCTTGGTATACTGATATGGCAGCATCCAAAGACCAGGGCCCCCAGTATTTGGAATTATCTGATAGCCTTGTAAATATTCAGGCACCCTGTGGCTGTGGGGAGAGATTTTCAGGACCAGTGTAGCAATATTTGAGCAAACACAAGGAAATAGTCTTCTATCTGTTGTAAGAAAGGTACATGGGACATAAAGAACTTTACTCCAACTCATATCCTAATCCAGCCCAAAGAAAACTTGGAATGGTATAACCCTCACCTCTCTTTGAAGGTGAGGACTATAAGCTGCTGACATTCTTATTCAGAACAAAGGGATTATGAACACTAATAGCAGCATTACATATTTATTTCCCTAACTCTACTTTCCAGTTTGTCGATAGTTTTCAATCATATATACACCATTCATTTATTAATAGGCTTGCCAGGTTTAATACCAGTCCTCCACAGCAGTTAGAACAGATGATGTTAATTCTTAACTTAATATTGTGAAAAGTTCCACCTGTTGGAATTTAAAGTTCTGTTTTATAGGAACAGAAAGTGGATACAGAAGTTTGTTTTGTTTTTGTTTTTTTCTGGGCCATTTTGTATTTTGTTCAGAACTTTTCCAAGCATCTGTTTACCTTCTTGTTGTTTTCATTTCATACATAACATGGCCTAGACAGGAAGCATATAAGTATTTAAATTAAAAGTAGCATAGCTGCACAAGCCTATTTAAACATGTTATAATCTTATTTTTCATCTCTTATTATCCAAGTTCCTCATGTTTCACAATATGAGTTTTGAAGACAACAGTTATCATGCTGTTAGAACTATTTGTCTGACTATATTAAGAATCTTTTTTTTAAAGTCTGAACCAGCTTCTGAAGGAATGGGACCATTTACCTTTTGCTCATGTAAGATTTCCATCACAGTTTGTTCAAAAGCCCTTGGGTAAACATTTGGGCTTCTAAGTTTGGTTCACTAATTACCTTTGTTGACATAAACTGACAACATTTGCAACATGGACAAAGACATGCCATGGGTCACATTCTCTATATTGTACCTATGATTCTAACACTGACCTGGTCTACAGTTGCAGAAGAATGAGGTTAAAAGAATCCAGAGATATTTCCAAGCACTTCCCAATCTATTACCCTCCAGATTCTTTGGATTACAACTCCCACTATTCCTTGGCCATGCTGGCTGGTGCTGGTAGGAGCTGGAATCCAAAACATCTGGGGGCACCAAGCTGAGGAAGAATGATAGAGCCCAACTCATGCCCTGTTGCTTGGTTTCTACTTTCAGTTATTTTTTCATGTAGGTGACTGCAGTAATACCCTACTTATGGAATGCCCTCCCCAAAGAAACTTACCCAGTGCCTGTATGGTTATCTGTTCAGTGAGAGACAAAGGTCTTCATTTCTTCCACATATTTTATATTTTATGGCTATTTACATAATGAACAATGCTTTTCCTGTACAGTTTGTTTGGGGTGGGGATAAGGGTTAGTTTTATATAGTTTTCTGCAATCTGTCTAGACAACTTATGTTACTTGTCATTGTCATCATCATCATTAAAAATAATAGTCTCTCACTAGCTCACTTGTTTCTGCATTTTCTGATGCTAACTAGCTGTATAGTTCAGCCTCAGTGACAAAACATCTATGTAAAGAAGAATTATTTTAGCACACATGAGTTTAACACCCACGTGAGCTTAGCAACAATGCTAGAAGGCCAGGACTCCCTGCCCACACTTCCAGGCCTTCTGCTGATAAATACTTCCAAACAAATCTCCTGCCTTCACTCAACAAATACTGTGGTTTTCCAGGTAAAGAAACCAATAATATGAATAAAAACAATTGTGAATATAGAAAGCCAGCAGGGTGTGGGACCAACCCAATGTGCTGCACAGACAGGAGTCATGAGAATAATGAGCTCACCGCTCTGAGGGAACAAGTTTGTTTCCTTGACATCAATGCTGCTGGAGAAGCTGAGAATGGTTGGTGGTGCCCCGGTCCCAAGATGACAGTTATTCTCTTGTCATGGTGAAAAAGAATCTTAGAGATGGTGGATGTCATACTGAGTAAGTGAACCCTTAGAAGTGCCCCTTTCTTCAAAAGACAAACAGAGATCCTCTTGCAGAAGATGTGCCTCCAGAGGGGTCTTGTACTAGTGGAAGTTTCGCTCATTAGACCCTCTGACAGCTGGATTTGTGCTCTGATGGTAGACAGCATGGTAAATAAACTCTGGTGGCTTTGTAGATAATTCTGGGGTGAAGTGAGTGGTGGTGAGCCATGCTGATGCCAATGACACCAGTTGTGAAGGAACCACATTTAGGTTGCTGAGTAGGTTAAAATCCAGGACTGCCAAAGTAGCTTTACCTGACAAGTTACCTGTTCTACAGATAGAACCAGCTATACAAGCCATGCTGAGGAATCTCAGTACATGGAACGTGCTGTAGAAAGGAAGCATTCAGATTTGTTTGTTATTGGGAAATATTTTGGGATAAGTTGGGGAAATCCATTTGTTTTTTGTCAGGTTTTACCCATTTTTCACATTCCAGACTGACCACTGAAGGACTGGCCACTGCAAGTGAAGTTTTCCAAGCTTGAAATTTGATTTACAGACCACAGAAATGTATTTGAGTGTATGCATGTGAAAAATATGCAAAAATACATGTTCAGCAATGGGAGAAGAATGCACATATTTCAAAGATGTGCACAATTTATGCACACACTTAGAAAATATGTACCAAAATGCACATGGATTTTAATGTGCAAAAATAAAAATAAAAGTTTGCAATCTGACATGCAGTGAAGTCAGAACAAGCTCCAAATAGAATTAGGAGTACATCTTGAGTTCAGGTTTTGCTGATTCACAAATGTTTACTTGACTCTGCACAAAAGGAATGGGTTCCATTTGTATCAGAATGGAACTAAACTGGTTGCAAAACACTTTTTAAACCTGAAACCTGGAAGAAAGTCAATAGGAGCTGGGAAGCATCTAGTTTGGGACGAAGTACTCCTAGGAGAGAAAGATGAAAATGTTACCCAACTGGAGGTGGGGAGGGAATAGGCCTTGAACATATTGAGAAATATAGTAGCCTGTCAAAGAGGCATAAGCATCATACCAGATGATGTACATGTCAGAAACATCTGGGAAAGATGCCATGAAAATGTGTTTATATGCTAATGCTAGAAGCCTTTCAGCCAAGATGAGAGAGTTGGAGTACATGAATATAAAAGAGATTTTAGATATAGTGGGCATGATGAAAATTTGGTGGAATGGGGAAAACTAGTAGAATATAGTCATCTTTGAATGGTCATCTCTGTATTCTATAGAATACAAAAACTATAGAAAGGGCAAAGGAGGGCACACTGAATGAGGTAGGTGTTGCTCTGTATGTCAAATATAGCAGAGCATCAAGTAGACTAGACAAGCTAAAAGACTCCTTTATAAAAGCACTGTTGGTGACAATGCAAGGCTGCAAAAGAATTTCACTGTCAGGAGTAGCTGTAGTCCCCTAGAGCTGAATGCTCTGATCTTGAGATGGAAATGAAATGAGTCATCTTGAGATAGAAATTTAAATTAGGTGAGGACATAAAATAATTGGTGACTTCAGTTAAACCTCATTGACTGGATAAATGCATGTTCTGCCACAGCAAAGAAGCTGAATTTCTCAGTGCCCCACAACAGTCATGTGGCTAGATGGCTATCCCAGGAACTGGCTAGATGAGTGGCTATCCCAGGTTTAGTCCAAAGTATTGCTGCACAGGGCATAGTGCAAAAGGAGAGATTTGCTGATCCAACTGGAAACAGCACCACCACACTGGCTGGTTTAATATATACATAAGCATAAAATTGCCAAAGAAATCCAGCAGAGTCACATTTGACAGATGTGGACAAATGTAGGACAGATGCATATTCCTAAACTGATGTACTCAGGAAGGAAGTCTAAGAAACTGATTTAAAGTGTGGTGACAAAAGATGAAGTTATCAGCCTTACAAACGAGTTGATCATGAATAACTCACAGAACTCAGATGCTATCCACCTTAGAGTTCTTAACAGATCTGAAGTTCCTGATCATATAAACACAAAGTAGGAATCAATGGTAAATTCTGCCAATGGAGGAATGCAAACAATCAGATTCCACTAGAAACTGTCATGGGACCAATGCTTTTCAACTTATTAATCAACGATCTGGAATTTGGAGTGAGCAGTGAGGTGTCCAACTTTGGTAACAATACTACATTATTTAGGATGGTAAAAATAAAAAGCGATTGCAAAGAGCTTCAAAATGACCATCCCTTTTCTTGTCAAAACTTGCAGAATATTGTACTGACTGGCAACATCATGTACAACAGCCTTTCTGTTTAGAGAAGTAGATTCTTTTAAGGCAGATTGAATCACATATTTTCATTTTTTCATTACAGTCACAGACCAGGAAAATGAATAAACAAAGCATAATAGTAATAGTGAAATAAAAACACAGCTAAAACAAATGCAGTTTATACAATCTCTTCACTCAAAAGGGTGATCACATTTAGATTAAATCCCATACACTTGGAGAGAAACAGAGAAATTAACTCATCTCACCTTCCCTAAATGGGGTCCCTGTATGTGGATGAGCAGCATGTTCTGTACCCAACTGCATTTTCATAAATTCCTTATGGAAAGTATCCAATAGTGTAACTTTTTCAAACTTTCTTCAAGCTGATGAGCTCAGATTTCCCTGGGGTTGAACCTTGGAAATTATATTTGCCTGTCTAAAACTCATGTGTATGTTTTCAATGGAAGAAGTATAAAGAAGAAAAATGGATGCTTTCAGTGTGGCAGTGGGTGCCACAGGAGAATTAAGGTCATTGCAACATTCTTTAGAAATTTGAACATAATTACCTTTTCTTTTTCAAAATTGTCAGTTCCTCATCAGCTGTCATGAATTAAACTAGGCTGCCTCAGCACAGAGGCCTTGATTGACAATCTCTCTCTGGTGTCCTTTTCAAACTGAAGCAATATCCTCCCCAAAAATCTCTCTCTCCTGATCAGAGAGAGGCTACAGCCCTAAAGAGGATAAGCTATTCCCCACTACCAATATCCTATTTAATAGCATTAGGGTTCAGTGCAAGCCCGATTAATGGTGTGCTTATCCAACCTCATATTGTGAGCACTCCAGAGAGTTCAATTTCTGGAGCCAAGCATTTCTGAATTTTGCAGCCACAATATACTACAGAATGCATGTGAGCCATTTGATTGTTTTTGATTCTCCAGCACATTCATCAGCAGAAAAAAGCTCCTGGTCAATGGAAAGTTAAACTGTAGAGAAAGGATTTTAGCCTTGGTTTCTCCCTGATGCATTAGCTTTCTATATGTAGGACTTCTTTTGCACATAGAACTGTTCAAAACTGCGAAAGTACTACAGAAAGGAGCCAGATCAAGACCACAGTCTATCACCTGTGGACTAGCTGTTCACCACATCACCATCTCAAGAAGTCTCTAAGTCAGAAGACAATCTTTACAAAATGGTAGGCCTCAAGTTATTTTGAAAGTCATTTTTAAAAAATCCTCCACATAGCAAAAGTCAACAGGGCACTACGATGATTCTGGGAGAAGACATATTTTAGGAGAAAGGCAATGGAACCATTCATTTAAGGACGAAGACCACTGGCAACATTTTCAAAAGAGTACCATTTACTATTCTCTGCCTGACTCTTGCCCATCCCAGCTGGCAGCGTCCAGCAGACATAGGTTTATACTAGGGCTGGACAAATCTGTCAGTTACAGCTAGCCTGAAAATACACAAGCATTATTGTGCAGATGTCTCCTAATACATGTACTTAGATTTTCCTAATATACTTATTTGTTGCAAGCAATTTTCCTAATACAATCTGTGCCTGAATGTTAATTCTTCTAACATGTGCTTTAAAAATGTTATTGAAGAACAATTTTGGCAAGAGTAAATTTTGAAGGATAACTGAGCATAGTAGTAGGGTTTGGTGATAACTATGGCAGTAAAGAAAATCAAGTACAGCTAAAGTGAGGATGCTCCCCCATGCCTTCAAAAAGCATTTATTTAAAAATGAGAGCTGCTCCAAGCAGTCTGGCAGTCATCTCTCATACATTGTTCCTGGAGATGGCTTATGCCCAAGAACCTATATTCTGTAATATAGGCACTACTGAGGCTTTACGAAGTTTGTTCCCTGTCCCTTGCTTTACTTTCTTATTCAAACTATTAGGTCCTTGGCAGATTTATATTCTGTTTCATCTAGCTGATGCCCCTGAAAGAGTTTGTCCCTGGGATCATTCCACAGGAAGCACAATTCATCGCATCCTTCTAGATGAAAAAAAAAAAAATGTTCAGACTAATCCAACACAGTGTGATCATTGCTTAAGTCTGTTTAAATCAGGAGTGCACAGTGTCTGTGGCTTCAAGGAGTAAATTAATTAATTTGTCTGTCTGTTTGTTGTACTTCATTCTAATGAACCTGCAAAGTAGTCATTCTCTTCTAGCTATACAAATCTAACCATAAAAACACTTCAGCAATTAAAAAAAAAAAAAGTAGCTCTACCACTTAGGGAAAGTGTGCATGAAGTGGAGGGTTTTAGAGAGAAGTCTAAAGATCAACACTGAAGAAACCTGCCTGACGTCAATAGGAAGTATGTCACAGAGGGTTGAAGCTGCAGTAACTGCCCCCTAAATGTCACAGGTACAGTGCTACAAGTATTCTTCAGACATTCCAGGAGCACGTGGCACCATTCAAAGTACTCTCCTGAAGACCACAATGACCAAGACGGAACATAACGGGTGAGACAACCTCTAAAGTAACTTTTTTTCAAATTGTTTAGGTTCCTGTAAGTTTAAACCTGGCCTGGTAGCTTTGTGGCAGAGTGTAACTACACTCTGTTAGTGTAGTTCTAGCAGAAATATAACGTATTATCAAAAAGAAGCTCCAGGTAACAGCCTCATAACTGTGTCCTGCACAAGCTGCAGTTTCCAGCCCAGGTCCAAGGGTAGGACCTCACAAGGCACATTTCAGTAATCCAGTACTGAAGTTCCCACTGTCTGAACCTCTGTGGTCAAGCCATCATAGTTCAGGACGTGCTCAGCTAGCTGGCATTCCAAGCCAACAAGGCCAGCTGAGCCTCCTGTGACAAAGATGGATCAGGAAAACCCCCAAGCTATGCACCTGTTCCTTCAGAGAGAGTGAAACACCATCCAGGGCAGGCAAGTGACCTATTCTCACCCAGTCAATTATCCTGCCAGAGTGCCTTCACCTTCCCAGGATCCAAACTCAGTTTGTTGACCCTCATCAGCCACACACTGCATCCAAGCACTGCTCCAGAGAAAAAGAGCCACACGTGTGACAGTGGCTCTGGAGGAGAGAGTGGGGACCTTTCTCTGCACCACTTCCACCATCGTATGATCCTGGTTCTTTCCTTGCTGATGCTACAACTGAGGACCACAGGAGGAAGAAACAGGGAGCAGTGACAGGTGCGTCATACACCTGTGAGGAGCTGCAATCAAGCCTCAGGAGGCCACATGCAGCCCCTGGATGCATGCTGTACCCCCCTGATTTAACCACAGGAGCTTTAATGTGCTTCACATTGCACTAGACAAAGCAAAAACACACAAACAAAAATGCCTAAGCATGAAACAGCCTATCAAATACCCTGAGACAATCATAATTTTCAAAGAATATGGTTCCATAACATAATCTCTGCTATACAGTAAAGATATCCCAAATGCATTTAAGTACTCTCTTTGTGTGCCTATGTTTGCACTGATGTTCCTGCCTGGTTTAAAAGACAATTTTATCTAACCGAGCTATACATCATTAAGCGGGAAGGAAAAAAAGTTTGCCTATTACTGCTGTTTTAACATCTTGCCCCATCTTGTCTCATTAGCAGGAACTGATTGAGCATGAAGGTGTTCCCTGGCTGTCACTAGATAAAGTAGGTGCTCTTGGCTTTCATCTGTTCTGAGTTCTCCTTGTCTCATTATCTTTACAAGGTCAGTTTCTTTGACACAGGGACTGCTTGCTTAGCACTCCATTCTGGTAATTACTTGCCTAGCAATCCTTACCATAACTAGATCACAGGTACTTTGCAGCATTAAAAGTCTGTCTGCTCACAGGCCAAAACAAATCCCACAAGTATTCTTGCTAGGGTTCTACATTATCATAATCCTCAAAACCCATTTGTTAGTATAGATGCCAGAAATGGGAAGATGATCGACGTTCAACTCAGATTGTGGTTGCTCAGAAAAAGGCACATGTTCATTAGGTATCATTAGGAAAAAGATTTTAAAAATCGTATTTTATTACAAATCTGTGGTGTGGCCACACTTGGAATATTATGAAAAGTTCTGGTCATCTGCACTTTTTCCAAGGATATTGCAGATCTTGGAAAAGTACAGAAAATTTCCCTGAGAAAAGGTTACAATATTTGGAAGGCTTTGTCTTACAGAAAAGGTAAGCAAGGGGGAGCATGTTCCAGATGTTTAAATTATACAAGGTGTGGAAAAAGTGGATCAGATAAAACTCAGAAGAATCCTACTCATAAGAGCAGCATCCAGAATCATCCAGTGAAGGGGAACGGTATGCTGCTCAAGACAAACACAAAGAACTTCATACAGTGCATAATCACTACAACAAAGTGTAGTGAAACTACCATTTGGCTTTCTTTTAAAAGGAATTAGGCAAATTCATGGAGGACATGGCTATCCAAAGCTACTAGTTAAAATGGCTGTACATTACTGCCAATATCAGAGGCAGTCTACCTCTGAAAACCAGGTGCTGAGGAATATAAGGGTGTGACTGTTGTTCTGTTTGTGTGGTTGCCCCATGAGAACGAATTGCTGGACAAGATGGGCTTTCACTCTGATTGGACATCACTTTTCTTACATTCTATTATTCTTTTCTGAAACAAAACAATCAAAGAATCATAGAATAGTAACAGAGTTATAAGGGACCAGAAGGCCATCAGGTCCAACCCCCAGGTCAGTGCAGGACTCCCTGTTAAACCATCCTTTCCAGTTGCAGCTTGAACGTCTCTAGTGTGGGAGAGACCACACACCCCCTAAGTCATTGGTTCCATTGTTGTACTGCTCTAATGTAATCTAATTTTAATTTTACAGTTTTTCTAGTGAATCTTCACGATCAGTTCTATTTTCAGCAAGCGTTAATCACTGCATTTTGCTATAAAATAAACATTACACATGTATAGATGTCTAACTCAGTAATTCTGAAGTGCTTATGGCCAGTCAGTAATGGGGTCCTTCCCTTGCCACAAAGGCTGATTGGGATAGTATTTACACTTGTATATTACCTAATGGTATTGAATGATGGTTTATATTGCTTGATTTCTTTAATTATTTGGATTTTTTACATCCAACTATTTACAGTGCTAAGCATAATTATTTACTACATACTTTGGATTTAACATAGGTGTTGACCAACTATTTAAAAAAAGAATTTCATAAGCCACCACTTAAATAAGGCAACAAATACGTTTCTGCCTCTAATAGGTATGATGCAGTCTGAGATTGAAAACTGAACTGTGAATGGCTTGACTGGTTGTTTTAAAATAAATAATAATAAATTCTGGGTTACTGGACTTCACAGCATGTTGCCACCAACATGCCTCTCTGGACAAGGGGTTGCAGAGCTCTTGCTTCCCCTACTTCTAGCATACATGCCTCCAAATTCCCACTGGAGCAAGACTGGAAACCTGACTGCAACAGGTTAACCAGCAGCCTCCAAGTGATGGCACCAGTGGTACTGGGAAGACACCAAATTAAATTCTAGAAGGTGAAACATTTCTGAAGAGCTGTTCTCTGTCACTTATTTATTTATTTATTTATTTATTTATTTATTAGATTTATGCCCCACTTTTTTTTCTTTTAAAGAACTCAGAGCAGCTTACATAATTCTCCTCCTCCTGCTCTCAGACTTATTTTCACAGCAACAACCCTGTGAGGTGGGTAGGGCTGAGAATCTGTGACTGGCTCAAAGCCATCCACTTTGCTCCACAGCCAAGCAGGAGGTAGAACCCAGATCACCTGTGTCCCTGTTCCCTCTCTTAACCACTACATCACACTAATGCTATTGCTGCTGTCCTTAAAAAAGGAGGTGCTCTATAAAAAGATTGGGATTTAATGGATAGCATGAAATCAGTGCTGACATAAGGACAGAACTTTGGGGCAGGTGTCCAGGTTTCCAACTCATCAACATGAACAGAACAGTCCCCACCTGTAGAGGGCTGATGGATCACATTTTGAAACAGGTGAAGTAATATACCTTACCATCTACAGTGCAGAGTCTGAAACTACCAAGCTGCACCACTCCATCAAGCTTGTACAGAAGTACAGAGTATTGATTCTCTTCTTTCCAGCCCAATGAATGACAAACTGGAAATACAGCATCTCTACTGCCTGGGTTGATAATTAAAGTGTTTGACTTTGTGTACCAATCCTGGCTTCCAAACTCAAATGAAAAATGTATCACACTCCTTGCTAGCCAGATGCAGCAATGGTATATCTATCTTCATGTCCATCTGCAGATCAGAGAAAACCCAATCTGTATAAAGATCTTCCAAGATAATTATCAGAGATTTTCTAGATTTTGTGAATTGTCTTTAATCCCCATCAGCAGGAATATTGGGCCTGTGTTTTCTTTATGCAGTTTGAAATCATTCCAAACTTTTTGGATTGCTCCTGACTGAAACATTAAGACAGGATAAGCTGGCATAACTTCATGCACCATGAGTGTGAAGAGTTGGCTACATTTATACAGGAAAGTGAAACTGAAAGCATTGCATTATTTCTATATTTCAGGTCCATGCACGGCATATGGAGTCCCACTTTTTCCCCACAGCCCAACTAATTAGCTGGACTGTGAAACCAAGGCTGCTGTTCCCACACTTCCATCAGGAACAGTGATTCCAATTAGGGTCTCTGAGGACAGGAGTAGGCATTAGCCTCCCCATCCCTTGGTGGCCCTGAAGCATAATTGCTGCTTCTGTGCTTTCACTATGCTGGGGAAGAAATGATTCCAATCAGGCTTGCTGTTTTTTCTGCACCCTGTCCTGTGTGATGGTGTGCATACATACAAGACTGTGTTCCTGCACCCCGCGGGACCAAAAAGCTTACTGACCCCATAGATGACTGTGTGAGAAACTTTCCCATTACAAGTGTATCAGCATTAATCCTACTCAAGTTAATAACCAAACTTTGACAAATGAGAGAGAGCACCCTTATTTAATAGAGGGTGACTGCTGATACTAAAGTAAAACATGTCACAGTCACATGAGGAAAAAACACAGACATCACATGGTAATGGCAAGAGCAAAGAGAAAGACTGCCATTTTCCTCTGTTGAGAATGTACATGGGTCCACCTTTTTGTGTACCACACAATGCTTTCATCTATAGCAGAACAGAACAGGCACTCCTTTCAATTTAGGTACTTTAATTATAACTAAAGGTGCTAAATGAATATCACTAGATCCACTTGAATTTCTGGAGAATTGCTGAATACTGGTAGATAAGAAGAATTCCTTATGAAATTCCCAGGGAATAGCCTGCAATGATATTTTTGTTGCTGTTGTTCTGCTATTCAGATGTTTTTACATTTCAAGGGTTTTGAGTTTTGAATGAAGACAGTAATGACTAGAATGACTTACGATGTGCACTGCTGTTCTAATCTACAGAGATTACAAATCATTGATGGTTACTGATTGTAATATTTCAATTAGCTTCAACTGATTTCCATGAAATTATGTTGTTCCACATTAGCTGAGGATCTAGCATTTGCATGTTCAGGGATCAACGGGACACTTGCAAAAAGTATATAATGAGAGATACTTTTTAGTTTAATTGTGTCACCATATGATAGGTATTACCTGACCAGTGTGACCAGACTACCTGCAGATAATTTTACAGATACAAAAAAGCTCAAAATTATGGAATTGAAGAAATGTGTAAAGGAGCTGATTTTGATCCTGCAAATAATATGGAAGCCAAAGGTGGAGAATTACAAGCCTCATTCAACAATACCATTCTTTTATGCTCATCTGTTAGCAAGAACTATTTCTCAATGGGGCTTCCCTAAAAGGTATTAATTAATTAACCCCCCCCCCCAAACCATAGGGAGGAACTTCTGTAACCCAGGCCATAGGGGAGAACTGAGCCATCTCACCTGTCCCAGCCAGCAACTTATTTCTCCTTACTATTCTTCCAAGAAAGCAGGTGACCAGACAAGTCTAGGTTGTCTCTTGCATAAAACATAAATGTGGTCTCATTCACTTGAGATGAAGCTCTTTTTTCATAAAATATTTCCATAACAGATTAAAATCAAGAAAACAACACATTCAAGGGTGGTTCTTTTCTTGATTGGGTGAAACTATCAAGCAGGGCTGCAGTATTTCACAGCATCTTCAAGAATCAGATATGGCACTGTTTGCTCAGCTTCTAGGGCTGCTTCCCCAGCCAGTATGGCCAATAGTCAAGCCAGTAGTTCAGGTTGGGAAAAGGCTGTTCTAGACTCTGTATTACCTAGAGCAGATCTAACAAAGCCATGCAATCTTCCAGCAGCAGAGAGAGGGTCAAGACAACTGTCCTTATTCTAGGATCTTCTGTTCAAAGAAAAGTGGTGAAAGAGCAGAGAAAGAAGATGGCTCACAGAATTAGAGCAAGCAATACCAATAATGAGTAGAGTTATATCTCTTCATTTCAAGCATGAATTTGGGAGTTTGTTTTTGTTTGTTTGTTTGTTTGTTTGTTTTTGCTTTTGCACATACAGTCTATAGTTGAACCAGTCAGGTGAAAACTGTACTGCAGACTCTTAATACCTAGTGTCCACAAGTTAGAAATATAACAGCCTGGCACATAGGGTGCCAGGAAAACTAGCTATCTTTTAGGAAAAACATAAGTAGTTTAGCAATATATTTACTATATATATAGTATATATATAGATATATTCAGCAATACAAGAAATTGTGCACAGAATGATCACAGCATTCATTGTAAGTCTGCTCTACAATTGCTTAGCATAAATTCAATTCAGCATCCATTCCCAAAGGGAACAATTAGGGGAAGCCATGGTCAGTGAATTGGCGGGAGAATTCAGTTCTCAAATTTGCAGTACAATGCACCCTGAATAGCACATTTCCCATATCACATCATGGACTGGGCAGTTTGAGACCAAGAGTGGTCAACCTGGGGCTTCACCATAATTTCATGTGGCCCTCAGCCTAATATCCAAAGCCCTTTGCATGCAATTAGTTAAGAACTCTTGCAAAAGTGATCTGTCCTGATTAGACAAGGGAGAGTAAGAGAGAAAAGGGCCATCAGGAAAAGAAATGGTCCATCTGCTTTATTCTCTGGCTCTGCTTCCCACTGGCCTTGGTTCCACTAACCGCTGATATGTGTCCCTCAGCAAGTTAACTGCCTGAAGAATATTGCCCTCAACATAAACTGGTATTCTACTTTGGGTTTAGGCCAACTTTATTCCTCCTTATCTCCCAAAGAGGTAATATGAAACAGCTTGTCCTTCTCAGAGAAACTGCCAGGGCCCCCTTAGGGACCCAAAGAAGCTAAATCTCTTTCAGTCCAAGGGGTGGATCCAAGTGCAGAGATGCTCTTGGGACACAGCATTCCAGTGGCATACAGGATGAACAATAAACAGAGTGAGACCAAAGGGAAATGGGATATCAAATATTGGCATATCAATATTAATGGAGTATCAAATATTAGCATGCTGTAGCTTAAATCTCATACTGCTGGTAAGAGGCATTTCACATTTTTTGAATAAAGCGTTCTCTCTCTCTCTCTCTCTCTCACACACACACACACACACACACACCCTGGGAAACCACTAAATGACTTGTGTCTTTGGGAACCCAGAAGGCTGGATTGGGACACCAGCTGTTTTGAATCTAAGGATCATCATCCAAAGGCTACCCCAGCTGAAATCTGCTATAGACCTCTAACTATCCATTTGCAGTGTTGCTGTGAAGACCTGAAATACATAGAAACCTCCAAACAAGAGTCTCATATTTGAAAGCTTCAATCACTATGCTCTTGGGCCCATCTATGTTTGTGTTCTGCTGCTGCTTGGACCATAAAGTGCTTGGACACAATGATAGCTGGTGTATTGGGATGGTGCAAGAGCCACTAAATTTAGTACTATGTGGAGATTTGCACACAGTACTGGTTTCTGCATATGGCTTCATATATAAATCAGCCCTCGTGCTTAAAGATCATGGGTCTCTATCACAACCTGTGCAGTGGTGAAATAGAGCCAAGGCTCACAGGGATGCAACAATGGCATGTTAGCAGGGATGCTGAGGTCATATGCCATTATCCTCAGAATTTATTATTCTGAGTTTCCCTGCAATTGGTTTGTTGATATGTGTCAACACATCTACCTGCACTTTTTGATTCTCTTTGGTCATGTGACTGTGGGAATTAGATGAGTGCCTGCACTTCAGAGATGACCACAATAAATAGTTCTGCGCTTTGTAACTTGCTACAGTGCTCTACAAGTAAACATCTCAAACAGCTATTGAATTTTCTACTTACAACCAATGAGAAAGACTTGGGATGCTAAGGTAGCTTTCTGTGCAGTAAACAGAACATAGTCCTTAAGGTCAAACAAGTGCAAAGTCTCCAGAATAAATGATTAATATAGATGTACAAGATGTCAGAATGTGTTCCTGGGATTTACTAAAATACAGATAAATTGGAATCTGACAAAAACAAATTGTGCTTAATAACCCTTAAAGACGTGATCCCTGAAGCATTATGCAGCCCTCCACTTTCCCCTTGTCCTACTACTTTCATCTTAATTTACAGCAGACAAAGAGTAGTAAAAATAATGTTAGGACTTTAAGTAATAAGATCAGTTATAGAATCACTCCCTTTATCACATACCTAATGCATTTTCTTTCCCTCCTTCCCCCCACTATCTAAAACTTTCTGATTATATTATTTAGCAATCACAATTTATTACCAGCTTGGAAAGTATTGCTGTTGAATAGAGAACAGTGCCAGTCCTACTTAGAGGAAATTTGCAATGTAATCTAAAAAGATATTGGGCAGAACTGCTGTGAAAATGCCCAGAGAATCTTAAGCATGGTTCATGATATTGATTTGAAACCCCACAGAAGTTTAGATGTGGGTTGGGGTTAGGGTGAACCTAGAGACACAGCAGAAAGATGAAGATTTGTTGAAGAAAAGAAGTTAGCCCTGGATATGGAATGTGCATACCTATTCAGAAGTAAGCCAATTTAGTTCATCTGGACTTACTCCCAGGCAAATTGGTTTATGTTTGCAGCCTTACAGTATGTTTTGTGAGGTCATTTAGGTGCAAGAATTTTAAACTGATCTTGTTCAAAGTTCTGCCCAGGAATATACAGTCAATTCCAGCCTGAGGACTGAATTCAGTTTTGGAGAAAATCTTGGAGGCTATGTTCCAAATGATTGGTGGTTGGAAAAAGGAGTGGGGCCAAGAGAAGGGAGCATGACCATCTGGAAGTCTGAGAGGTGTGCACTGGAAAGTCATTGGAGTTAGCCCCTTATAATTCTACCTGTAAGCAAAGTGTTTCTTGCTACCTTGCTTACAGGTCCTCCTGTCCTAGCTTCCTAGCATTAGTTTGGATCACTCTTACTCATCTGTGGAGGTAATTAGGTGATGGGGGTGGAATAGCTAGCCTAAAATTTCAGGAGGGGAGCCAAAAAAAGGTAAGTGGTGGCTCACCTAGTTTGCAAGTCTTTTAAACACAACATTGTAATTAATGATAATACAAAACTGTAAACTGTTTTTAAATTATATCCTCATAAAAAATGTGCAGGAAGCCAAAAAGTGGGACATGGTCACCCACATCACTCCTCCCTATGGGCCTATTCTATATGCAAGAAATTTTTCACATTCTCCTGAGTTGTCCAGAAAATGCATTTACATTTTAAGGCACCACCAGCAACAGCTAGCAGGTTGCTCAAAGGCAGAAGAGAGCCAGTGTGGTGCAGTGGTTAAGAGCATGGGACTGGAACTCAGACGATCTGGGTTCTAGTCCCCGCTCAGCCATGGAGCCAAGTGGGTGACTTTGGGCCAGTCACAGACTCTCAGCCCAGCCTACCTCACAGGGTTGTTGTTGTGGGGATAAGATGGAGGAGGAGATGTAAGCTGCCTTGAGCCCTTTGTAGGAAAAAGGCAGGATATATATATATATATAAAACTGTGTGTCCCTTCAAATTCAAACCAGGTTTTTAGTTAGCCATTGTTCTGCCTCAAACAGACTTTTATAGCAGGTCCAGTCAATGACACCTTCCTTTTGCAACTCTCATTTTTTTCCTCCATCTTTTCATGCCACCAGAATGAGGGGGAGCGGAGGCGGAAGAAATCCATTAAGAGAAAGACAGAATAGCTGTACAATGCCTTCTGAGTGGTAGCACTAGGAATTGTCTATTTGGAAGCATGTCATGCACCTCTGAAACCATTGTGATAAATCTATGCATCATTTGTATCAAATTGATTTATAAATCCCAGTCTAGATGAAGGTCAGTACTCCTTATGCCTAACGAAATCTGTAGGTCCTCAATTTGTTAAAACTATAAGAACCCATTAATCTAAGAATGGGCAACCTGAGTCCCTGTCCCCTGCCTATCCTAGCCTGGAGGAATCTCCATCATATCTTGGAGTCTGATTAGAGATGGCAAAGGTACTCCCATTTGTAGCCTTCGTCCTCCCAAATAAGCCCCATCTGTGTCTTTTTCTGTTGCTGACTCAGCCAGAACCTGCAGGAGCTGTTTCTGCAAGTCTTGGCCATGTACTTTCCAAAACCATTTGCATGCACTGGTAACTTGAGTGGTGCAGGAAGGAAGTTCCAACTCAGTTCAGGCTTGCACAAGCAGATTTTGCAAGTCCCACTAAGTCCTTTTCTTCATAGCCCCATGCCTTTCTCTGAACAGGGGCATGCCCTCATGCATATGCTCACATGTCCGCACCCACACAGAGAATGAGAGAGAGAGAGAAATGGGCCGGCTGAGCCCAGTTGAAGGGGATGGGCTTCTGGACAGTTCCCTACTTCTTGACATCATCCAGCCCATTGTCTTTGTGTAGAGGAGAAAATCTGGCCCTTGGATGAGAACAAGATGCCTTCCCTTGCATTAATCCCACCAAAAAATAAGCATTACTTTATTTCCTCTCAACTGGGATCAGAGTGTTGGAGAGTCCATTAGACTAAGCCAGTCCATTTAGTTTTGTTTTCTTGCCACTCTATCCCAAGATGATCTTCCACTGTTGTTTATCCACAAGAACGGGTACATTTTAAAAGGTGTTCATAACCAGTTAAGCAGGCAGAGAGCATAGAACTTAGAACTAGATTTGAGGTCAGCTTGTACTTCCAGGGCACAAAAGAATCCTTCTGATCACAGTTAAGACATGCTCATAGCTTGGCCTACGGAGTTAGAGTATGATCTTTGCCCATTTCACAAGACAAGAGCAGTCTGCAACAAAGCATTGCAAAATACCCTTCCTTCCAAGCCTGAGCACTCCTCTTAACAATTCTTGCATGCCACCAATGTCCTCTATGATACTTAGAGAGCTATAGCATGACTTTCTATTCCCTCAGTTTTCTGCTTTTCCTTTCCAGCTGCATTCAGCCGTCTGTAATTCCTGGGCATGCTCAGCATGCTCAATTTTTACTGGGGAGGTCTGGGGAAGTTTGGGACAAACTTCATCAGGGATATTTTGTCCCATAGGTGGTTCAGTTTGCTTTGATCTGCAGATCTCAGTGTTTCCCTGAGATACTTTGTTCTTGTTTCTAATTTTACCTCCACTTCCATCAGCACTCACTTGCTGAGTTTGCTATTATTTGGGAAGGTGTTTCTGCAGTAACCCTCTAAGTTACCAAACACACTGAACATCAGCTGTTAGCAGGAAGGAATCGCATCGGGGATTTTCTCCAGCACAGCTTTTCCCCGCCTGAACAATCTATAGGCACTCCTGTGATCCAGCAGCTGGACTGAATGAAGCCTGTGCGTGCGCTCCGCACCTGTTTGCACCCATGGTTCCTTATCTAGCTAGGAAATAGATGCAGCAGCCTGCTTCAGTGCATGTACTCCTCTACCTGGATTGAACTATTAGACTTGATGTGTACTGATGTGGACTCTGCAAATCCACTCTTGGCAACAGTTCTTCCCATATGATCATACCCTTAAGAGCTGGTATTTTTGCAAAAACCACCCCCTTGCATAGATACAGTAGATTCACATGACTGCATCTGGTACAAGAAAGTACATTATGTAGAGAAAGTAACTGTCTGTGCTGTTAACATGACTTTTGCATTCTGATTTTTCCATATTAATATTTAGCCATCTTGCTTCTGAAGGGAAGAGGTTGTAGAACAATGCATCTTCTAACAGTAAGTTTCAACCTAAATCCGAAGAAAATTGCACTACATCCTCAAATCATGCATTTGTATATTTTTATTAGTACAGATATAATTTACCAATTGAAAGCAAACAATACATAGACAAGAAATAATTCACAGTTTTAGGTATCAATTCCAAATCAAAATAAGCACCATTTGCAGTCAGCAACATTTGCATGCCACATGTATGTATGTACAGCTGGTGCAGAATTAAATTTGAACACTATTTGCATTGCACGCAAGCTGCATATAAAGTAGTTTATGAACTGTTCATTTCTCCCCAGATATAAAATTTGAGAAGGGGAATCAAAGGATTAATGGTGTGCCATGAAAAAATGAATGCAAAAATGGAGGTGTAGGTATAACATTTTTTTTTTTTTGCATGTTACACTTTTAAGATAGCTGTTGGGATGGTTTAGGGGTTTTTATTTGGTTTCACTTTGGATTTGATTTTTGGTAAATAGTCACTGAGTTGCACATAATAATGCATGGCTATGGAGTTCACTCTCCTTTGTTTAGTGAATACAACTCTACAATCTCTTTCTTATTAAACTTAATGAATCCATTTCTCAATTCTGGAATTTACTTCTATATTGCTTCTGCCTTCTGAAGCTGCCAGTCACCAGTTTGCAAATGAACATGAAGATGTTATCTTCAGTCCATCTCCAATCTTGCAAACCATTTTTGAGGTGGGGGGACATGGCAAAACAGCAGGTGCACTTCTTGGTTTATCAGAGGATCCACTGTACTTTCATGTAAGCCAATGTCGGTTTGTATGATTATCAGCCAAGTTAAATGGAATTTATACGGATAATGATACCATTGGCAGACAAAGCTTCTACATTGACTACACCTGGCATAAACACCATGAATCTCAGTTTGTTGCCTTTACCTGCTCCAAGAGCTACCTTTCAATGAGTGCATTTGCATGATCCTTTAAAGCCACAGGGCTCTGCACCATAACCCAATCCCTGCTTGTAGGTTGTTGTGTCATCCAAACCTGCATAGGTGGGTTGTTGGCTTAGTCAGCCACCCAGAACCCATGGGCTATTTTAGGCTTGTGGATGGCTTGTTAATCATGCCAACAAGCTACCCCCACTTGATTCAGGTGTATGGTATGGAAGGGTGACCACAGCTGAAAAACTATTCTGAAAGCCAGGTCAATGTCTACGAGTCCTTAAGGCTAATTTCTAAGTCCAGTATCAGACTTTCACCTAATTGTTGAGAAACAAGTAGGAAGATGCTCTTTTATTCATCTCCTGCTTGTAGGCTTCCCATAGGCATTTGATCAGCCACTGTGAGAACAAAACGCTAGACCAGATAGGCCTTGTCTGATTCAGCATGGCATTTCTGATGTTCTTAGTCACTGCACTTCAAGTGAGACATTCCAGCTCAAGTCATTAATTTAAATTCTACTTGGCCTAACAAAACAAAAAACAGCTAGTTTCTCCACCACCATGTGCCAGGCACCTGAGACAACTGCCTGGTTCTTCACCTCATTCAGTTTCCCAGTATTTTTGATTATTTATTTATGCTTTTCACTTTGAAAGACCCTTTGTTGTGCATAGGCATATTACATGGGGAGATGTCATCATACCTGGGTGGCACCCACCCATGGTATGCAAATGGATTTTCAAAGTGTGCTGCCTGCCTTCAGCAGCAGCAAGCAAAGCAAACCAAGCAACCAGCAAGGCTCTCTGCTGTTGCCCGCTTTTGGTTATGTTTGCACCCCATGATATTTATTTATTGCCGCCCAACTACTACAGTCGGGCCAGTCTACATTGTTGCTATCACAAGAAGGATCCTAAGGAGAAAGAAGATGACAGTTGAAGAGAAGGAGGCGCCACCATTGCAACACCTTGGTGCCTAGAGCACAAGAGAGAGCCAGTATCAAGGATAAGGACAGATGGCCACTTGTCAAGGGCACATGATTTTGAACTACAACTCTCAGCATTCCTGAACATTAGCCATGTTGGCTGAGGCTGATGGGAGTTAAAACCCAAAATATCTGGAAGGAAACCTCTTGGGGAAGGTTTTCCTATGGAATGTGAAGAAATAAGCCTGTTTCAACATTGTGACCCTTCAATTTTCTACTAATACATTAACATGAAACTAGTAATTAAGCAATAGCCATTTCATTGGAAAGTCATGCTGGTTTAAAATGGGAGGAACCTAATGATAAAAGAGGCCAAGAAATTTAATCTCTCTCTTTTTCTTTTTCTCTAGAACCATTTTCAGAAACTATTTCAGAATTGTGTCCAAGCGAGCAGAAGGACTCACAGATGGATAAGATGACCTAAGAGGTCTTTTCTGTCTCTAATTTCTAAGATTTGAATATACCTTATGGTCCACTGCGTAAATAATCATTAAGTACGGATGTGTGAAACATGTCCCTTAATTTCCATGGAGTTTTTCACTTTGCCTGTCCATGCTCTCAGATATTGTCTTCAGTATCCTTACTTTTCCAAATAACTTCTGGGTATTAGGATGGTTTGTGGAGTTACCTCTGGGGGAAAAAAAAGCTGTGCACATTTTAGCAGCAGGCCAGTGCTAATTATGGATGGGGGGACACAATGACAAACACCTGCATTTGGAAATGCATTCTAATGCTCATTTGACCTTCCTTTTTCCTGTTCTCTATGCACCTTGCATAAGAGCTTATGCAAGTAGTCACTTATCATTTTTCCCCTAACAGAAAGTAAATTGGATTGATTAGGACATATAGTCAGCTCATAGAAATGGCTGTCACCTATACAGCATCCATGTCAGAAATAAAACCCAGTGGATTAGCATGATATCCATGGCATTAAGGCTTTTAAATTTATTTTTTAATTGTATTATTCTAGCTCCCTGACAGTTTCCATGTCTACTAAGTCCCATGGAATCCAATGAGATGTAATAAGTGTGCTTAGCATTGCTACATAAACATATCATGGATTTAAGCTTAATGATACATAGATTAGTTTGCCCAAAAGATAAAGTTATTCTGTGAACTTACTAGCAGTTGTTGATCTCTAGCTGCTTTCTCTGAATATTAAAAATAAGGGTATATTGTAAAGTTAGATGCAGCTACATAAAGCTCCACAAATAAGGAAGTGAAGGTCTGGCAGCTGGACCCAGAAAAAATGGGGTAGAATACCAGAAAAATATCCTTTTTTTCTCTACAGATTTCTGGAAAGTTGGAGAGTGGGTTCCCAAATTTTCTGAGGTTTCTCATTTCCCCACCCCAAGTCTTTACATCTATCGCCATAAATCATGAAGTTTGGTTTCCAGTGCATCATCTTCTGCATCCATTAGAATCCCAACAATTTCCACTTGTTAAAAAGATATGCAATGCTATGAACTTCTGCACCATCTAAGATACCTTCTTTGACAGTCAGGAAACAGTATCTTGCCATTATTAAACTTCAGATGGCAATCCATTTGAGCTTGGACATCCCACTTAGGCTGCTCTGTCCTACAAGGAATTTATGAATAGCTCCTATTGGTGCTGTGAGATACACCAGTCTGAAAATCCATGTGAGCTACAGAGAAAATTGGTGTAGACCACAGAGAACCCAACTGACATTATTACACTGTTTGTAGTGCTCATAAAGAAATCCAATTTCTGCTTGTGTTCTAGCTGTCTGTAATAGCTCCATTTCATGCAGATGAGCCTCCATGCACTCACCAAATCATATGTGCTTTTTCTGATGCTGCTCTGGCTTCAGGGTCTTCAAGATGTGGGTTGGAGGTCCTGCTTCGGGAGCCCTCTTTGATAGAGATTAGGAGAGTGGCTACCCGGAGAAGCGCCTTCTTTGTGGTGGTGCCCCAGCTGTGGAACATGCTCCCCAGAGAGTTGTGCCTGTTGCTGACAATTCTTGTTGGCACCAGGCCAAACCCTTTTTATTTTCTTATTATTTAGAGACTTTTTTCATTTAGTTAGGCTTTTATCATAGATATTATGATGTGCCTTTGTTGGTGGACCATCCTGAGACTTTTATGTATAGGACGGGCCACAAAAGTTTTAAATAAATAAATAATAAGACCAGAGGAGAACTCTGGCCAGTTAGCTTGGCTTCTGTGAGAACCTTCCATCCATTCCAAACTCAGAATCCTGGGAAACTATTTAGTACTCAGTCATTGGTTAAAATAGTTTACCTCACACTTTGTATAAAGTTAGGAGGAGGTGGTGGGTTTTGTTTTGTTTTGTATTGTATTGTTTTTGGTTTTTTATTTTGGGTTTTTTATTTTCTTTTATTTTATTGCTTTGTTCCTGTTCTTCATTTGTCGTCATCTTCATGCTTCTAATTAACTTCAGGTTCATAACTCAGTGTCACAGTTTGGGTGGAGATCCATACTTAGATTTGTATGGACATGTATAGGTACTTTTTCTTTTTCTGCCTGAAGTACTGTTTGCAAACATTGCTCTGTTTTTTTAGAGAGCTTTTGATTCCCCTTTTTCTTTAATCTATAAAGAGATTACAAATAAATAAACTTAACACCTAACCCAAGAGCTGTGCGTGATTTCTTCTTAACAAATTCAGAGTGACTATTGTATTAGTCATAGTTAGCTGAATAGTTAGGTTGCATTCATGGCAGTCTTATGAATGGCCTCCAAAATGTCTGTCCATGACAGCTGCATTCAGCTGTTCCGAGCTGAAAGTACATATCAAGTACATTAAGGTGCATTTCAAGAAAATCAGTTGATGCAAGAAATGAAAGGGAGAAGGAACCATGGACCAAACCTCCAAATGAAACAAATCAGTCTTTTGTTTGGTGATCATGTTCCTTATTCAAATTGCTTCACCCAGTTGTTCCTTGTGAGTGCTTAGTTGTAGGTTTCAGTGAAGACCTCAAACCCTCTCTTGTCCCTAGATGTGTATTTTGAGAAATGTCAGCTGGCTTTCCAAGATACTTTCTACCACAGCTTATACTGGGAACAACAATTCCTAGCATACAATATGATAAAGCAGATTCATTTGACCACCAACTCTTCATACACAGAGCTCGCTGAAAACAGATGACTTGGTTAGTGTCTATTTAACACTAAAAAACTCATAATTTCTGAGCCAGTTCCAGACTGAACGTTGCAAGAATAGCAAGAGAACATTGGAATGCAGTAAGAATTGTAAAAGAACATTCTGCATTCATTAAAACTCATATTGGCTAGAGTGTGGTTTCATATTTTAGCCTGTGCTAATGTTCACATATGGCACAAACACTTCAAAAAGGCTCAAAACTACTTTTAAGCCTCCAGTGTGAAACTGTGGTGTTGTGCAATTATTATTTTAAAATATGTTCTATACATTCTGGTTGTGCAGTCTAAATTCTGGATCAGCTAGATAATTATGGTTCAAAACAGAATATTTCAGAAGATATTGGTATATTTATGTTTGACCTTTATGAATTCAGACTGCTCTTTGAACTTTATTATTGCAAGTTTTGTTGTTGTATCTGATTTTAGATCTGGGAATGTTGATCTTATAGCAAGGTAGTGTGTGAACAATCCTATAATTAATTAAATATGAAAAATTTAATCCATTTCACAATGGTGCAGCTGCACAAGTGAGAAAGAATTAGACTCTGGGGACAAAGCATCTTAGAAAATTTTACTTCATTTGAAATATGATAAACAAAATAAAGGCAACAGAGACAACATGCCTAATAAAACAAGATTATGGAGAGTTTGTCCTAGAGAAACCAGAGACTTCAGATTCTCAGATCTGGGGTCAGAGAGACCCAAACTCAGAGCTGGAGGTCCTTACTCCCCCTTCCCACAGTCAGCAGAGAAGGAACCACTCTGAGATTGTAAAAGGGTACTGTTTGGGATGGAGACTGAAGTCACCAGGCTATGCCAGATCCTGGGGCACTCCAGATGCCTTCCCCCCCCCCCTTTCTATCCTGCCTGAGATGCCTATAATCCTCTGCATACAGAGGCTTACAGGCCTGATGGCACCCCAAAGAAACAAAAGAATTCACTATAATTCCTAGTCTGTAACTGATGTGCTTATGGAACAGCTACAGTAAAATGGCCTGTGAAGGAGCTCAAAATCTACTGAAAGAGTAAAAATACCATTTGTACAGCATATAAAAGCACCTTATGTGGGAGTGTGTTATTCTGAGTTGATGGGTGTATTAGTAAAAAGAAAGAAAAGAAAAATGCAACTGTAGGTGATCAAAATTTCAAAGTTAGTGCTTCGGATACTTCCAGCTGCACACTTATATGACTTTGCAGTAGTATACACTTGCTTAAGAAGGATTTTATGCTGGCATCCAGGATCATTAGGTTGAAAGAAATGAAGCAGCGTAGCTTTTGGAGTTACTGGTGATCTAATGTGAAGAAATTCCTGGCAGTAACCAGCAACCTTGTTCCAAACTTCCTGCGCTGTAGGACATTCCAACCAAAGATGACACAAGGATGCTTACTTGGGAAGTGTGCATTGGCCTTGTGCAAAAAAACAAAACAAAAAAAAAACCAGGGATAGCCCTGTTTGCTGTTTGTGCACTTGTGACCAAGCAGGCAAAGGGGAGGGAAAGAGTCCCATTCAGCCCTACAGAGCTTCCCTCCCACATGTGCAACTCCACTGATACTATAATGAGGAAATGACAGCCTCACATTTGATATATTGTAAGGCTTACGTAGCTGCTGGTTTCACCTACGTGTTAGGTTTATCAGAGAAATCCAAGGTGGATTCGGATGATTTTGGATTTTTATTTATCTGACCTGAGAATTCTACAGTTGGTTGGCTTTTTCTGGCTTACATGAATTCTGCAGACTTACAGGCCAACTATGTACTTTTGACCAGGGGGGATTTGTGCATATATGTGTATTAGCAGTAAAGCACAATTCTACAAGGGAAAAAATTTGTTCAAACTTAGACAAATCTGGAGGTTTTTTTTCAGTGAGTGGACAATGTAACCCAAGATAGTTGGCAGTCCAGGAAACACAGACCGAATGTTTCAATGGAATTCATATAGTCCTGCCTCAGTCTTAATATAGACATGATTGGCTATTTCAAAAATAAAATATTGGCAACCCTTATGGCAGGAGTGAGCAAGTTAATGCTATCCAGAGAGCAGTTTCTGGCTCCAGACATCCCCTGCCAAGAGTCCACAACCCTGCTAGTAACAGCACGGTGGCAGCTCAAAAATGGGTAGTTTGTCATTGAAATTCAGGAACAAAGCACTATGGAAACTAAAAAAAGGCCACATTTAGGTTGAAAACAAGTTAGCACATTTGAATCTGTGTAGCAGTTTTCTGCCAAACTTGAGAAGCAACCCATTATTTTATTTTTACATGCAGGAACTGCCACCAAATCTCAGCAGTGGGGGTGGTTATGGGGGTATGGACTAGATTTCAGGCCCCACTGAGGCTGTATGCAGGTCTCACACCACATGTTGGCCTCCCCCCGGCCCCATCCTTAGGCCTGTAATTTCATTTGTTATAACTGCAAAATACTGCCTGAGATTGCTCCACTTCTGCATTCTCACTTGTTTTTAGGGCAAACCATTCCTAGGCCTTCAACACTTGTGATATAAACAGCAAAACCTAATTCTGGAAGAAGTGAGGAAAGCATTCAGCACAACCGATTACCATAAGAAGGAGCACATACATTTAAATCAAAAGTCAGCTGAGTTGGAAAAGGTTTAAGTTTTTCAATAAATTATTTTTATAATGACTATAAAAGTTATATAGGACCCAGACTCTTGCTAGAAGGAAACACTTTACTGTGCCTGAATTGCTGGTAACCCTTCTTGGAATATAAAGCTGACAATCAGGTGTCTGAAAAACATGATGCACTAAAAGATTCTAATACGTATTTAGAAAAGCAATCAAAGAGATATTCCATGATTTTATTTGTGTTATTCAGTAAGACAGTGGGAGATTTCTACCACTCTCCAAAAAGAAAGTCTATTTGTACATTAAATCTATGGATCTATGACTTAGGGATAACTGTATTTCTTATATCATATTTTAGATATAATGTTTACAATAATTTATTAAACATATAAAATTATTTTATAGAGTTCACAAATGCTTCTGATCTGGGACTCTGAAAATCTCAAACTTGGTTTCTTTCTTTCTGATAGTTAACTTTACCATTCCTTCTATTTTCAAAGCTCAGAGGTGAATACTGGACCTTGTAGAGTAAAAATGGCATGATCCACATACAAGAGGAGGGACTTGGGGAAACCCATAGTTTTGCAGAAAGTACATTAGTTTCAGAAAAATACTCTGAGCTGGAAGACTCTCCTCCTCCACAAAAAAGCTCAATGTGGATTGAATGTGCTCAGTAACCACAGAATGGTCATTTTTGCCTGGTGCAAATTTAGCAGATATCATACATCAGCTGGATAGCCTGATAATTAGTGCTGGGGCTGGCTCAGCAGTTGTGTTGATTGATAGCAAAGGCTGCCACTGTAAGGTCCAAGAAGCCTCATTTTCCAGGTGGGCAGTTGAAAGTCAGTGCCTCCATGGAAGCTTTCTCTGAATGCTCTTTGTTCTACATGCAGGATCAGTGGGATTGCAGAACTGAGGCATCTCAATGCATAGATGAGATGCTGATACTGGGAGGAGTGTTTTATATTTGTTAGGCCCCAGGGAACCTTCTGTGGCAAGCCAAAACTGTACAAGAGGCATGGTCTCCACCTGCGACTAGACTGTTGATGTTTCAGTAAAAATACTGGCAGAACAACTTGTAAGCTGAACCATCTGGTAAAGCCAACAGGTTAATCTTGAAATGGAAAATGAAATCAGGGACGCATCCAAAAAAGGGAATGTTCTCATAATGGCTGAATTCGCCGTGGCAGGAAAAAGGTATGTTCTGTTCACAAAGTATTCAAATCTCTTGAAACACTAAATGACTCTGCCCTAAAATAGCATGCTATGGAATTGACCAATGACCCTGAACTTAATCATAACTTAATACTTTAATGCCTACACCTAATGCTAGATGAACCAATTAGAAACAGTTTGTTCAATTCTTTCATGAAAAACTCCTGAGCAAACTTAGAAATCTTGGGGATAAGATAAGAGGAAGTAGACCGAAAATAAATGGTCAGTTCTTGCCACACTGGAATGTAAACAGTGAGGTCCCACTTGGCTTGGCGATAAGCCAAGTTCATTGCCAACACCAGACTATTTACTGTAGTTAACACAAAAAATGACTGTGAAGCATTGCAAAAGGATCTCTCCAATGCCTTCCAGTTCCAAAGAGGAACTGAAAAATAGCATTCAATATAAAAGAATTTAAAGGAGGTATATTGGATAAAAAATCCTTGTTGTGTGTGTGTGTGTGTGTGCGCGCGTGCACACATGTGAATGACAGAGAGAGCACTGATGGACAAAAAGGAGATATTGCCATTGTAATGAATACTTTGATAGGAATAGCAACCCAACATTCACCTTCTGTGAAAGAAGCAAATTCTCTCTGAAAATAATTAGGAAAGGAATTGAAAATACAGCTGGTGTGTCCTAATGCCCTTCTACAAATCTATTATGCAACCACACTTAATACTGGGTAGAGTTCTAGTCACTGCAAAGGATATTGTGCAGCTGGGAAAGATGCAGCAAAGGACAACCCATATGACAAAGCAACTTCCATGTGAGGAATGGGACGGAGATTAGAAGAAAGGGAGATTAGATGAAGTCATAGAGGATAAACTGTTGATGTAGCTATCAATGGCTTCTACTCTTTCCACTATCAGGGAAGATAGTAGACTATGCCTTGCATGCCAGTTCCTGGGAGGCAAAAGCAGGGGTGTGGTGTTGCATTCATATCCTGCTGTGGACTTCCTATAGTCATCTGGTTGACCTCTCAGCGCACAGGTGAAATAAGCCTTTAACAATATAAGAACAGCTTTGCTGGATCAGGCTGAAGGCCCATTTTGTCAATGGTCAACCAGCTGCCCATGAGGAACCCTCAATCAGGACATGAGTACAAAAGCATCTGCTCATGAATGTTCCACATTGACTGGTGTACACGAGCATATTGCTTCTGATACCAAGGAAGCATATAGACTTCAGCACTAGGAGCAATTGATAAACTAATCCCTCACAAATTTCTCCAATCCCTTTTTCAAAAGCCATCCAAACTGGCAGCTAACACTACATCTAGAATTTAATTCCATAGTTTAACTATGCACTGTGTAAAGAAGTGCATTCTTTAATCTGTCCTGGATTTCTCACCAATCAGCTTCATGAAATGACCCCAAGTTCTGATATTATGAAAGAGTGAGAAAAATGTCTTGCAATCCATTTTCTCCACACCATGTGTAATTTTGCACATGTTTCATCACACCTCTCTTTACTCACCTTATTTCCAGTTAAACAATCTTGCATCATAGGTGAGTTGCTCTGGTTCTTCAGTCATTTTAGTTTCCCTTTTCTGCTCCTTCCTCTACTCTACTATAACCTGTGCACAGTATTTCAAGTGTGGTTACATTGTAGTTTTTATTGGCATTTTTGTCTTAATCCCTTCCCTAATTATGTCTGACATGGAATTGGCCTATCTCACAGCAGCCACATACTTGATCAACATTTTGAATGAACTGTCCACCAAAACCCAAGATCTCTCTCTTGGTCAGTCACTGCTGGGTTCCTATCAGTTTATAACTGAAGTTGGAACATTTTTAATCCAACGTGCATCATTTTACATTTCATTCTATTGAACTTCATTTTCCATTTTGGTGCTATTTGTCCAGTTTTCAGAGACCTTTTCAGAGCTCCTTGGAATGCCTTCTTGCTTTAGGAGTCTTTGGTAAAGGATTTGTCAAAAGGAGAATGCAAATAAATGAAAATGCAAATAAACCATGTTTGCTGGGTCACCACTGTCCACATGTTTATTTGCACCTTCAAAGGACTCATTTGCAGAAATCAGGCTGATCCTTTTTCAGCAGGGTTTGTCCTTCTGCATGCTTAAGAAATTTAATCATTTTTTTCAACCAGATTGGTTCTGCTTTCTAGCTCTGTTCTGGAATTCAGGCAAACATGTGAGGGTTCAAACTGTTTAGGGAGTTGGGGTCATGCAAGCTGGCTGTACCCCCTTCTTCTCTTGGTGTACCAGCCCTCCTCCCATCACCTCAGTTCAGCCTTGTCATGTTGAACTAGAAAGTTGTGAACACAAGCTCTTCTCATGTTCGCTTGAACAGATAATGAGCTAACTATTTATTTATTTAGAAAGCTTCTATGCCGCCCCATTCGCCGAAGCCTTGGGGCAGCTCATAACAATAAATAAGATAATAACAATATAAAAACAATATAGTTGGAGATGTCCTGGCCAAAGATGTAAAATCAATAAATAATGTCAACAATTAAAATGACGTTTAAATAAAAAGGTCTTTGCCTGGCGCTGAAAAACAAATAACAATGGCACCAGGCAGACCTCTCTGGGGAGCACATTCCATAGATTGGGCACCACCACAGAGCCTATACATTCCCAGATACCCCCTGCTGTTTTAAGCACTGGTGTTACATTAACCATTTTCCACTCCTCTGATACAGAGGCTGATCTTAGTAGCATATTATATATTTTTGTCTGAAAAACAGCAATTTTGTAACTGAATTCTTTAAGATAGTTAGGGTAAGTACCAACTGGGCCCTGTGATTCATTAGCTTTCTATTTGTCAACAAGGTTGAGAACTTTATCTTTTGCCATTACTGTTTGCTTCAGTTCCTCAGACAGTTCAGGCACAGATCTCTGTCCTACAGTTTCCACAGTAAAAATAGCTACAGCTATTTTCATTTCAGCTTCTCCACAATCTCCTTATCCTTTTTTAGTACTCCTTTGAGTCCAACTGCCTCCCAAGTTGGCATCCTGCTTCTGGAATATTTAAATAATTCTTCCAAATTAGCAAAACAACATCAATATTCCTCAAAATGTCTTTTGGCATCTCTATCTGACTTGCATCTCCTTTGTTCAAGCTTATGCTCCCCTTTGATTTCTTCATTTGATTTCTCCTTCAGCTTCCCTGACTTGGTTTATTCATCTTGCTGGCAACCTCTTGGACTTGGTGCTACCTTTCCTAACCTGTATACATTCTAGCTGAGCTTCCATTGTTGTAGTTTTGAGTAAACTCCAAGCATTTTGAAAGGATTTAATCCTCTTGGTTACCACTTGCAACTTCCTCCCTCCCTCCCTCCCTCCCTCTCTCTCTCTCTCTCTCTCTCTCTCTCTCTCTCTTTACAGTTTCTACATTTTAAAAAATCCTGTTTGAAGTCCAATGTGACTATGCTGGATGTCCTTGGCAATTTTCTGCTTAAAAATATGCTAAATCTGATAGCAGTGTAGTCACTGCCAACAATTGGTTAAATCACATCTCATGCAAGTTCTTAGTTGGCATTCTTTATGATTGTCATCCTGGATTGTCACCCCTCTGGTTGATTCCATGACCAACTGATCTATGGTACAGACATTTAGGACACTGATAGATTTAACCTTTTTGAATGACTAGAACATGCATTCATCTGGTTAATGTGGAAGTAATTGAAATCATCCATTGTTAGTGTCATCCAGCGTGACTTTTCCTGCATTCTTATGCATTCTGACATTCTGATGAAAATATTGAAATTGGGCTAATGGACTGCGATATATTGGCATAGGGCATCACTGACTAACTGGAACAGTGAGCAGGATTACTGCATACAGCATACTGCAGTGCTTTGCCACCTCTTGTATATACATACATTGGCTTGCAAATCCCACCAGATAATAATTGCAACAATTGTGACAGTTTAAACTACCCTAATCTGGAAAGTTAGTCATACTTGACTGTTTCAGTTCATTTTTGATAAAGTGAACTCTTTAAAAACAATGGGCTTTTTTAAAGAAAAGTTTCAGATCATGAGTAAAATATGGTACATAAATGTCTTGACATGGTCCATCATTATTCACTGGACATCATATTTGAAGTGACCCTGTGCCATAACTGCAATGTTTAAGACATGGTTAGGCTGCTTTGAGGCCATCAATGCAAAGTGGAGTTGAGCATTCTGCCTGTGTATATCTTGTCGACATTATTAATTCTGAAGTTCCTAGAGCCTTGGGGAACACTCACATGAGAATAAGGTTCAGATTACTTTCTTTAGGGAAGAGCATTCAGTAATTTTTCCATGTGCTCCCAGACATATTCCTATCACCATCCTTGAACTCAGAGGGCAAGTCCCCAGCAGTGCTTCTCATAGAACACAAAAGATTTGGAAGCAGGCAAGCCCTTTTGAGGAATTCATCTGGCCTCCTCAAGAAGGTTCATCCTAATGGTGTCAGACTGGTTCAGCTTCCTAGCCCCATTCAAGAATTCAGGCAAACATGTGAGGGCTTAGTACAAAAAGATGGGGTCATGCATGTTGACCATAGACCCTTCTTCTCTGGGGGTACCTGACCCTCACACCTCAATTCAGACCTTGCCGTGTTGAATGGGTTAGGTATAACCAAGAATTCTACTTATGTTCACTTGAACGAAAGTAGAACTTACCACCATGATCAGGCAGGGAAATTTCATAATCACATGGAGAACTCACTTATGTTGAAGCAGATGTGCCAAAAACAGCCTTTCAGAACTTGACAGTTCAATACAGTAAGATCTGAACTGAATTGGGCAGGGCTAACACACCCAGGTACATTAGCTGCCAAGTCATTTTGCATGGCTCCAATTCAATATACACTTGAAGTCTTCACACATTTCCTTGAACTTTAGGCTTTTGTTTAGATAATGATCTGCTTTACCACATGAGATCCCATGATGGGTATCTAGTGAGGAGTTATTCAATTCACAATCAGTTGCCATGTCATCTGAACTAGTCAGGCCAATTGTATTGTGGGTTGTTGGATATAGCTACAGAGCCATGTGGCAAGAGAAGCAAATCTCCTTCAGTTTGTTTTCAGTAACTGCCCTTCTAGCAATGCCAAAATGGCACTTTGGAAGGATAGTCACTCAAAGAAAAAGATAAAAAAGAAAAACTTTTTTCCCTGAAAATTGTTTTTATTTGTTATTAGTGGTGCTGGTGGTCCTTCCCAGGTGTGCAAGTGCACAGGCACAGGTAAGCAAGTGCATCTGATACAAGATGAGACTGAATATAGGCTAGCCTGAGCACAGTTGCTGACAACAGCAAAGCACTGGTAAATGGCAAAAAAAGTAGAGAAAGGACATGCACCAGAAACAGCAGGAAGCAGTATCACCCACTTAGCGATATAATTCTCTGTCTTTTAGATGTTGAACTAACCTCAACCCTTCAGTGCTTTCCTGATTTCAAGCTACTCCAGAAAGGAGAAATCTTAATTCCCCACCCTTTTTGAGTGTCCTTTCTGGAACACTTAATGTAGTGTTAACTATTAACTATTGTTGCTAATGTAGTTCCTTGACAGTTCTAAAAATGCACATTGAAATGGGGTGGAGGTAGGAAATAATACAAACTTGTAATAGCTGGGTAGTAAATAGAAGGGAAATGTGTGCATCTGCTGAAATTGCTGTAAAGGGGAAGGTGGCTAAGATATCCTCTTCAGAGTACCTAGAGACTCAAAGAGGTGCTGAAATGGTAGGAGGCACTATCAATTCTACAATTAAAATTGAGAGGATTCCATTGTTAAGGGGGAGATGTTTCTGCCATGCCCATTTGGAGTATTTGCTTTTTTTCCCATTGCAAGTGCTTTTCACCTGACAGAAAGGCAGATGAGAGCCAGAAACTCTGCACAAATTAGCCTGTATGCAGTTTTGCCTTCTCTTCCTTTTCACAGCTGAAACAACAATGGAATTAACCATTCATGAATACAAATGACAGATACCTGTAAATGTATTCTTGTTGGTCTTGCAAAGGACCAACAAAATGTGTGTGTGTGTGTGTGTGTGTGTGTGTGTGTGTGTGTGTGTGAGAGAGAGAGAGAGAGAGAGAAGTTTCCAGTGACTGAACTAAATAAAATAGGGGTTATCTGACACCAGTTGCATTTTTAAGAGTCCAGTTAAGGGGGAGAGCACCAACTGAAAAAGGTTAGCAGTCAGAATGGGGAGGGGAAGACAGGTTCTGCTGTGAAGGACACTAGGATACATGCCACAGCCAGAGCACTGAGTGCAAAGGATGGGGAGAACTGCCCACACTGAACTGAACCTAGCTGTCTGATGGTCACACTGGGTTATTCAGAATGGCTTAGCTGAGCTTTCCATAGCTCAGCCAGAAGGCAGCGCTGGGAACTTTCCAAGGTGCTGACTTCTGCTTTGACTTGACCTGCCTGGAGTGATCTCAGTGAGCTAAAGCCCTTGCAGATTATACCACAGTCAAATTCTCCACGGTTTTCACTAGTGATGCTTACGTCTTTTCTTTTTGATGTTTATATGCCTGTAATTTCAAGTTGTTGACTAAGATATACTTTTGATTTAAAGATGATTCTCTGCCATTTTTTATCACACAATAACAACGGATTTGCAACTATAAGAAATTCTAAGCACCACCAGTTCAGACATCCTACAGTCACTAGTGAAGATCTTAATGACTCTGTCATGCTGAATACGGGCTACAACTTTTTGGTTCTTTTTAAGTTCTTTCTGTCCCCCACTTCACAAAGAGCAGTACATTCATTAACTGATAATTTTCATGCACAGTACAACCTTATGCATGTTTATCCAGAATTAAGTATCAACAAACTTTACTTCCAGGTCAGGGTACATAGGGAATTCAGCCTAGGGCAGAAAAGGATGGCTGATGTTGAACTGAGCATATGTAAGTCACTCTGTAAACATTTTTAGCTGAAGAGTGGCATAAAAAGTCTACAAATAAATAGATATGAATTCAGTAAATGTTAACTCTAGTGGCTATTAACCTTAAATCTATCTCTGAGAAAAATATTTAAGCAGACTACTCTTCAAAATTAAGAATTGCCTACATAAAGGTGGTATAATACATTATGCTCAGTATAAGTGATTTAGTGATTTTCCCACTCCTCCCAATAATTTTTAAGCAGACACTTTCCTGTGAAATGGCATCATCACATGGTGTGATTCTTCACCACTGGACCCTTGGACAAAGTTTGAGAAATACAGAAAACAATTATGTCATTGTTACAGTGAACTGCTGAAAGACAACTCAAGATGGGGCTCCCGTTCTCTACAATTTTCTCTGCAGTGAAGATGTATGTGGACAAAATGTAAACATTCTTGGTGTTTCTATAGATTATTGAATTATTGCACAAGACACGAAAGGATGGTTTGGGTCACACTTCTATGTGTGTTTAGACAAAAGAAAGTGTCCTACATCTCTGAGCATTCCACAGCAAGCATGGCTCCCAGGAAAGGACTGGGAGTGGTAGTACTTTCTGTCTCAATATGCTTACACTTATGCCTTCAGGTAACTAGTGATGATTAAGTCTGAGCATCTTTATTCCAAATCCCCATTAAGTTCAACAGATCATACTCCCAAGTAAATTGCTTATTTAGAATTGCAACCTAAGTGTGCAAAGCTATGAATGTTTAGACTGAAAAAGTTTTACAAATTTCAACATTCCACAGATAGTATGGCTGACAGAGAAATGCTGGGAGTTGTAGAATTTTGTAGAATTCTATCTGAACTTGCATAGAATTGAGCCTGAAATTGCTTAGTTATAATTTAATCTTTAAAAGAGAAAAACAATTTTGCATTTCCTAGTATCACAAGGATTAGTTGGAACAACATTTTTGCTACTATCAAAGACATGTGCCATTGACTAAATGGAAGTTTGTTTGCTACTATACAAAACCCATTAGCAATTTCCTTGTGTAAATTTCCATGTAATCTATACAGTAAAAGATGTACATCTCTATAATATCAGTGTACTGAAATGCTCAACTTTATGAGTAACTGCTATAATATGTTTTGAGTATGAGACAGTGGTGGGTTATTACACAAATAATGGAAATATTTCATTCATGCATAGAGATAGATATTGATGGCATATATTTACTTCTCTCTCTCTCTCTCATTATCTCTCACAGAGATCAAATTGCAAAAAAAGGATTCCCCTAGTCCAAAAAGAAAAGAAAAGAAAAGAAAAGAAAAGAAAAGAAAAGAAAAGAAAAGATGAATTCAGTCAGAATAAAACACAAGACACACACTCCAGCTGCTAATACCAGCAATGCTTTTTTGAAGGGTCAGTCTTAACTATCTGTGCAAGGCCAGAAAAGATGGACCAGACATGCTTCACCTGTCCACTTATCCCACAACATGAGCACTGTCGGAGAAGAGGAATGGCTCCAAGCAGTTCATCCTTCCTTAAAGAATGGGGAGGCAAGGCTATTCTTCCCATATAGACTTGGTAACACCCGCAGCTACATAAAGAGGTGTGCCTTGATGTATTCAGGGTAGAGACCAAGTAGATCAGTTGTGGGCAACATAGATGTTGAACATAGATGATGTTCAGCCATGGCCAACATCACCAATGGTGAAGGATGATGGGAATTGTAGGCCAAAGTGCATCGCCCACCTCCAATAGCAATCTTCAAAGATCATAACCAGCACTTTTAACTTGGCCCAGAATCTAATAGCCAGCCATTGCAACTGCTGCCCTGGAACTTGTTCTCATCCTGAGGTGAGCTGCAGCAGCTGGCATTCCTGAACCATCTTCAAGAGTCGTCCCACACAGAGTCCTTTGCAGAAACCTGTTTCAGGAGTGTTCAGAGGTTGGGTGACTGAGGTCAAATCTTTGCCTGAAGATTGTATACATTATATATGCATAGCAATATATGAAATATACCAAACACACCCGCAAAAGCTCATGAAAAGTACCTCTGATCACTGTCACTGCCTGAAACTTAGCAGCCACTCATCCAGACACCCCCATCTTGTGCTTTAGGAGAAGCCCCATCTTCCTCACCTCAAAACTGGGATAATCGGGATGTATAAGGCATGTCGACTTCAGATATGTCACATCCTTGACTTTAATGTAAGGATAAAACATTATAAGGATTAAAATATACAAAATATTAAAATGCTAGACAAAGCCCAACTTTACTTGAAACTTTACTAAGCAGTTTCCAAAAAGTCTGTGCACTCTAAATGAAGGTATTCCCCATTTTGCCAGGAGATGGAGCTGTGGATTTTGAATCGCTGACTGGAGCCTACAAGAACAATCCGAATTTTTTCATCCAGCTCTCTCTCTCTCTCTCTTTCTCTCTCTCTCTTTAAGGAAGAAATTGGTGGAGGGCTGGAGGAAGTGCTACTACATAACTGTAATTTGAACCAATATAAGCCCGTGTCTACAATTTGTGAAAATGTGGAGCAAATAGTCGCTAATCACAAGTATATTATCTTTAAGTATTGTTAAAGCAGGCTACAATGGCACTTTACTTGCATGTGTATTGCATCTAGGACTTTTAGAATGTATACATCAGGATCTTACAGAGAATTGGATCAATGTGTTCCTTTGTATCTTGCAAAATATATCTATACGCCTTACCACTATATTTGTGGAAAGTAACTTAGAAATGAAGGTGAGCAGAGTGGGGAGGACAAGAATTTTGTTACAATCCCACTTAAGCAGTCTTTTCCACAATAAATCAAGGTTTTAATTAAAGAACTTCAGAAGATCCTAATGTGATCCCTTCTTGTGAGTTTGTGTATATACAGTATGCATTTGAAGAAAACAGTCCAAAGTGTGGATATTATATTTTTGTTTAGCACCTCTAAAAAGCCACAAAGGTTGCTGCAGGAGCTAAATGACTTTGATCTGCTGTTAGAAATTCTGCTCCCCTCCACCCTCTCCATAACTTCAGGACTCTTCGATCAACCCATTGGTGCGATGCCTGCAATAGAACCATCGGGACTTCCCACCAACAGCTTTTTAAGCTGAGCTTCTCATCAGAATGTAAACAAGCTGAAGTTGTCTGTGTATTTTGCGTGCGTTGTTTTGCTTTTGTCAAGTAGGCGTTAAATGTGTATTTAGGACTGAGCTGAGAAATTAACGTCCATCCACCTAATCAGGTCTGAGTGTTCGGTGTATCGGCTGCTGGACAACACTTGGAATGCTTTCAATAGACCATGTTTTCTAGTTTCTAAAAGGGCGTGTTTTTATCCTAAACAGGAGATGTTGTTCTCTCTGTACCGGAGGACGTGCTTATGAAACTGTTAAATGCACAGCTAATGGGATTGTTTTAATTATGGGATCCGCTGCTGAGGTCGTGCTGATTTAACCCTGTTTGGGTAGGGGCAGGTGAAAAGGGAAGCCGTTTGGGGGAAGGGAAGGTGCTACCAGCATTTGGCGAGCGGACGAAGCTCTCCGCCTCTCTCGCCCAAGATCTTGCTCTCGGCGTTGTACGTGCGCTTGCTCTTTACAACTTTTCTGCCTTTGCCAGCAAAGGTGCATCTTTAAACAAATGGCTGCTCTAAAACCCTCTCTGAGCCTCTCGCTGCCTGATGTTTGCCAGTTTCTGTGATGTAACCGGCATAGATTTCCGCGGGGCAAACCGGCAGAAAAGTTTGGAGACCATTTCCTTGAAGCTTTCTGCTGCAGACGCTTTCGGTTATTTTCTCATTCTTGCCTTGGCATTCTTCTGCTTGGTCCACGGATGGCCAGTAGTCGCCCAGTGGGAAACGCAGGCGAAAAAGACTGATGGATATACAATTAACCCTTTGGCGTATCAGAGCAACCCACCAGCAATACCATTTCGACATCTATTCGTGGTTGGGGGAAAGTTGGTGGGATATTGTCTGGAAAGATCCTGCAAATTATTCTCTCCGGCTAAACAGGCAAACAGCCGGAAACTGTATGCCCCAATCCAGCTCAACTTTGCTGTGCTGGAAGTGCTACGGAAAGTTGTAGAGCGCAAGCTAGCAACGAATCGATGGCCTTGTTTCGGTGGCGTAAGAGGGCAGATGGACAGAAGCCGGTCCCACAAAGTGCTGTGAGGCTTATTCCCAAGTACATGTGGGTCAGGCTGCCGTTTTGCTCACGGATGGCTTGAGCTGGAGCGGGCCCAGAATTTAAACACAGCACCAGGATGCGAGCCCAGAAGTGAGTAGTGAATCCAAACAAAGAGGGTGACGAAACCCCCTGGTGTGTGTCTGACTGAAAACAGAAATTTTGGCATTTTACAGTCCAAAGGACTCGTATTCTACTGGGTAGTAGGTTGCAACGATTTTTAGGCCAGGATGCTAAGCACCCTGGCCAGTAACCCAACTTTAAAATGTGTTTGCGCAGCCGTCAGGAGTGCAGACAGTGGGAATTTTTTCCTTGTAGATATGTTTAGGATCGCAGCCCTCTACTTTTGTTGAGAAAACATTGGCGCATCTTTTAGATAAATGTGATTAAACTTGGAATGCTGCATTTTATTCTGGCATTTGCGGAAAAGAATCCAGATAAAGCAGATCTTGCTCCCTGAAATGTCCAGATCAGGTGAAAAATGAAGAGGAGGAAAGAATAATAAGTTCGATCTGCTCCTAACCTTAAGACCGGCTATTCTCGACGCGACAGATAAACTCTTAGCATTTCTCCACTTTTGCAGGGAGGGGCATTCAGGTTGCTGTGAAGTTACCTTCAACCTTTATCAAATATTCCGCACTCGCAGTAAACTTTTGCCTGTGGGTGCAGTGACATCATGGGGGTGGATAGCAAAAGGAAGCGCACCTTTTGGCACTATCGGGGGACTCCCCCCACTTTTTCCCCTTTGGAGAGAGACTCTTCTTTCAGGGTTGCTGGACGCATGCCTCGATCTCTGAAATCTTACTGTGGTTACAAAATTGGGTGGCGATGTGGCCATCTAGAAATAAGTCCCGCTGAAGTATCGTGAGATGGCTTTGAACTACCACTGATACTGGAGCAATATCTAAAGTCCCATTCCAAACACTGCTTAGCTTTTAAAAAACAAGTTAAGCCTCTTTGTCACTCTGCTGATAGTATGTGGCATTCAGACCACTCTCTCTGGAGTAATCCATCGAGTTTGTCATGATTCACGCATACTGCCTTGTCTTCCTCTGTTTGACTCCCGGGTGAACCTGGGAATGGCTTCCCTCGCCGGAGCAGCTGGGTGCCTGGGCTGACTTGGGCCGATGCTTGACTTTGGGGTCATCCAAGCGAGTCCTCCTGGCTCTTTTGCTACTTGCGAATCATTATTTGATTTCGCGGTCTCAGACGGTGGAACATGTAATGTATGTGTGAACTGGCGCCCAGTCTCTTAACTGGAGCATGTACACTCGTGAAGGTAGCAAGGGGATGATGGTGTCACCCTGGCTGCCTGGACGGCTGCAGCATTTGGGAAACTGCTTGCAGACCATCCTTTGGGTAACAAGACGCCCTCCAGGTGATTTGCCCTTTATTCTTGACAGGGGTTGCTGCCGACAGGAGTTGCGCGGCTCTGCGCCCGCTCGGAGGGCCCAGGTGCCTTCCTTGGGCCAGGGGTCGCGTGGACGCAACCGCGGGCCTGTCAAAGGAGCTCGTTTGAACGCGTGCACCCGTGTCGCCTTGCTGTTGTGGCGGGGCGCGATTTGCCCTGCCCCGCCTTGCCTGCTCGCCGCCACGGGAAACTGAAACACCTCCACGCCGTCCCGGAAAGTTCCCCGGCGCTGCCCGGCTCTTCGGCACGACGGCCTAGTAGATCGCTGGTCCGCGCCTCGCTGTGCTCGCCCGAGAGACGCGGCGCTGCCACTCGCGAGCCACGTCCGGGCCGGGTGGGAGCGCCCGCCTCGTCGGTTACCGGGGCTCGCTCGACAATTAAGCCAGGTAACGAGACACTGGGCAGATGTGCTTTCATTGCACTGTAAGATAAGTGCAGCGTTAAACGCACGACAACTTCCCAGAAGCAATCAGCAAAAGTTTACGAGTGCATAAACCACAAAGACCTTTCCTCGGGTATTTTTAAAATATTTTTATAAGCCCCGCATTTAAAGCTTCTATAAATTCTGCTGCTGCCAGCTTCCAAACTGAAGTTGGTGGCGACTATTAAGCAAGCGGCTTTCCTCCAGGGAATTTAGGTGAAGAGTTTGCGGCGGGGAAACGGAAAGTCTCGGGCGAAATGATTGAGAACTGTACGCGTTCCTCGAGCAGGACTAGCTGAAGCGAGGCGGGACGCACAGGCAGCGGGCAAACGGAAGGCGATTGCTCGGAGGGGGAGGCAGGAGCCGGGTGGCGGGGGACGCTCGCGGGGCGGGGGCTGAAGGCTGCGCTTAATCAGAAAGTCGCTGACCCTCCTTATGAGCAGGAAAGGCGGACCGAGCCGCTGAGGGAAACTGGAGGACCGGCTCCCTGGGTTTTTCTGCTAATGATATGACCTTACACTTCTCCCACCTGTTCACTGCGGAGGGGTCCACCTGTCCAAAGAGCGACAGGCCATCAATCATTTCACTAAGCAGCCCCTCTTTCGGCGCGCGATCAAGCCTCTGGTTATGATGATGAAATGCCTGGAGCGTGTTTCATCGAAGAGAGCCTCTCCTTTCCCACAAACTGCTTACTGGGCAAGGTGAACCACCGCCCGAAAAGTTTCCGCAGTAAAAGGTGTTGGGAAGGGCGGTGAAGGGGAAGTTAATGAAACATTACAGATCAATGGCGACGCAGCCTTGCAGTCTTCCAAGAACAAATGCGATGAGCAGCAAAAAGGATCTCTGTCCCCATCGGGTGAAATCCCTTATCTTGGAAGTTTTACAAGCCGAGGCAAAACTTAAAACAGGGAACACTTATCCTGCTGTGGACTGAAAGGAGGTTCAGGGTATAGTCCGGATAAGGATGAAGTTGCTACGTGCAAGAACTGAGCAGTGATGGAGAGGAACACCACGCCGCCTGCAAGAAAGGGGCGATCTGGGGATTCAGCCAGGTCCCTGGGTGGCATGGAGTCCGACGGCACTTCCGTGGGGGCCGGGCCTGTGCAAGGGGCTTGACTTGCCTCTTCGAGCAGTGTAGAGACACGAGAGTGACGAGATCGGACGCGTGTCCTCGCTAGATGCAAATAGCCAGTGCTGGCAGGAGGAGGATGGGATGGGATGGGATGCGGGGGGGGGGGGGAAGGATGGGCGGGAGGCAGCTTGGCTTCTTTTCTTTCTTTCCCAGGTGAAAAATTCAAACGGAGTCTGCTCTCGCCTGCTCCTTTCCTTTGCTGAAACGAGACACCCAACTGTTCTGATATTGCCATTCAGAAACAAGGTTCTGTGGCAAACCTCATTTGTGAATCTATTACAGAGATTAATAGATTATTTCTCCTTTTTCAACTAATTCTCAGTGGGGAAATTTAACCATATGGTAAGGAGAGAATTAGAATTTCATCATATTAGAGCAAAATGTAATGAAAAGAGTCCAACACCTGGGGCCAACTGTGAAAGACACAATTAAAAGGTTTTTAATGAAACCAGAGAAACCCAAAATTTCATACCCTTCAGTTATTCTATCACATAAGAATCATTTAATGGAAGTGTTGGGGGCTATTATTCAGTGATGTCATAAGTTAGAATAAAGAACCCCAAACCCCTGCTATTATATGCCGTGGGCCTTTGGAAAGCATATAATAAAATTGGAAATTGCTGCCGCCCACCGCCAAGACTAGTGGATCAGATAGACACTCTCTTAGATATCCCTGTCACACCCTGACTGCTAGAAAAGGGAGAGACGGAGAAGGGCTGAGAGTTAGCATAGGAATACAATGTTTATCTGGTATTAGGTAGATTTCCATTGCATAAAGAGGCCATGCAGCGGGCGTTCTATAGAGTGCATCTGTCCTGAAGTCCTGCCGTTTAAAAGTGATCCCTAACAAGGTTAGGGATCCAGCACATCACCCACGATCTATACATCTGCAGTTTGACATAAGGCTATTGGAACGGGCACTGCAATCCTAAAACAAGTTTATTTGGAATTGGGTCCTGCGGGTACAACGGTGGATCTAGGACTGAAATCGGTGTACATCCCATCTCTTGTTTCTTAGAATATGCCTTGAAAGTCAGGCGCGGGGGGGGGGGGAGAGGGAGCGCCCCCACAAACACCTTCCCAAATCAGGCGACTGAAACCTCCCTGTTGATTTTACGGTTTCTCGTAACGTTGGAGAAAATGAGGCTGATGTCGACGGCAGAGCGCAAAAGCGGGGAGAACGGGTGAGGGAAGATGGAGCTGAGCACGCCTTGCACCACGCCCAGCCCCTCTCCCCGCGAGACCCCCCGTACGTAGGGTGCCTCGCCACAGAGACGACTGGCCTGCGCCCAGGGTGAAGCCGGATAGCCAATAAAGAGGCGAGCGGCTCCACACCTCCCAGCCCCCCCCCCCCCGCCACCCAGCCCCGATTTCGCAGTGCAGCTGGGCGGCCGCGGGATGGTCGTGAGCTGGACGTCCGCAGGGGCGTCACGCTGGCGTCGGTGCAAAGTTAGCAGAAGTCCGCGGGCAACCCCCGGAGAGAGAGTGTGCAGCCCGCCCGCCCCTCAATTTGCTGAAGGAAGTAAAGAGCATTCTCCGACCCAAGTCGGGCTTTTAAGTGTGCTCATTGAGGAGTGAAAGTCGCCACACATGTCAAGCTTTAAAGGCAGTTGTTGGGTTCCTAATAGGACACAACGCCTTGCAAACATATGCGTTAAGCTGTGCCTACAGATGGCAGGGAGAATAATGGAGCAGGCGCCTTTTATAAAGCGCGAGCTGCCGCCTGTCTTCGTCTGCTCCAGACCTAGCGCTCCCTGCCTGCGTGCTAGCGTCGAGTGCCTGTCTGTGTCTCTGTGCGTGTGTGTGAATGCGCGCGCGCGCCACCGCGAGCGCGCGCGTGCGCCTGCGCGAGCGCGCGCGTGAAATGAAAACTCTTCAGACTCCGGGCCAACCTAGCGCCTGGGCTCGTTTGTTACCGTTTTAATCCTATTAATTAAAACGTTAACCTGATTGGGTAGAAAGCTCTGTCCCAACAGGCGAGGCTTCTTCATAATAACCTTCTCGGCGAGATAATGAGGTAAAAGACTCCCCCGTCTGTGGCGGCGGCGGCGGCGGCGGCGGGCGGGCGGGCGACAGCAGTAGCAGGAGCGAGCGAGAGAGCAAGCAAGCGGGCGCTCGTGCTCCTGTTTCTTTTTCCTTCTTTCTTTTTTTTTCTTCCTCGCCCCTGATGGGTCCCGGAAATCTCCTGAAGGCGAATCCAGGCGAGATAAACGGCGCGAGAGGCTCGCCGGCAGCTCACAATGCCCGAGCCCTTCGCCGGGTGAGAGGAGAGAGACGATGAGAGCGGGCGAGCCGGCGCGGGCGAGCGACGCGCGCTGAGGGGGAGAAGGCACGCGCGCCGGAGAGGCCGGCCGAGCGCCTCACCTCGGAGGGACTCCGCCGGCGGGAAGAGGAGGAGGAGGAGGAGGAGGACGGCGACGGCGAAGCGCGGAGCGGCGCCGTGCGGGAGGCCAGCTCAGTCCAGTCAGCCGCAGCCGCAGCCGCCGGCCCGGCGCTTTGGAGCGGCGGAAGGGGGCGCGGGAGAGGGGGGCGGAGGGGGCGGCAGGAGGAGTCGGAGGAGGGGAGCCCGCCGGCTGGGACCATGCAGAGGGCTCTGAGCCTGGCTTCGGATGAGGACTTGTTCCACAAGAGTCTCGGCGCCTCGGCCAAGAGGATGGAGTCTGCCTTCCGCTCGCCCCCGGGGCTCGACCTGGCAGCCCACCCGCCGCAACGGGGCGAGCAGCGGCAAGCGCCGTCCCCGCTCGGCTGCTACGAGCCGGCCGACTCCGAGGCGCTGCTGCGGGAAGGCGCGGCCGGCGCGCTGGTGGCCGGCGACCCGCTGGGCAGCGCCGTGTGCGTCAAGTACGGGCAGGGCACGACGAGCCGCAGCTCGGTGGCCGAGAGCAGCGGCGGCGAGCAGAGCCCGGACGACGACAGCGACGGGCGCTGCGAGCTGCTGCTCCGGGGCCCCGGCGGGGGCGGCGGCGGCTCGGGGGTCGTGGTGGGCGCGGGGGGCGCCCTCCTGAAGGCGCCCGAGGGCGGCGCCTGCTCCAACAGCCACCACGGCGGCGGCGGCGGCGGCGGCGGGAGCAAGAAGTCCAAGGAGCAGAAGGCGCTGCGCCTCAACATCAACGCCCGCGAGCGGCGGCGCATGCACGACCTGAACGACGCGCTCGACGAGCTGCGGGCCGTCATCCCTTACGCTCACAGCCCCTCGGTGCGGAAGCTCTCCAAGATCGCCACGCTGCTCCTGGCCAAGAACTACATCCTCATGCAGGCGCAGGCCCTCGACGAGATGCGCCGCCTCGTCGCCTATCTCAACCAGGGCCAGGCCATCTCGGCCGCCTCGCTCCCCAGCTCGGCGGCCGCGGCCGCCGCGGCCGCCGCCTTGCACCCGGCGCTCGGAGCCTACGAACAGGCGGCAGCGAGCTACCCCTTCAGCGCCGGCCTGCCTCCCGCCACCTCGTGCCCGGAGAAATGTGCCATTTTCAACAGCGTCTCGTCCAGTCTCTGCAAACAGTGCACGGAGAAGCCTTAAAAGAGACCTGAACTCCCGCCCGATCCCTCCCTCTATCCTTCCTTCCCTCCCTCCCTCCCTGGGCAGGACTTCTGCTACAGCCGCCTTTCGGGGGATGATCAGGGGGCAAAAGGGGGACTTAAGTGCAACTAAGACCTCAGCTAAGTTTAAACACACACACAATCGCAATTTTTGGGGGTGTATGTTTTTGGGTGAGTGTGGACAAAGATAAATTGTAGATCGGGGGAAACATCCTCAGTCCTCCACATGGTTTCTTTGAAACTTTCAAGTACTGGGAACTTTGCTATAGGCAACCAAGGACTGGGACGGGTGTTGGTTGGGCTTGGGCTAGGGATAGATGTGGTGGAAGCAAGTTGGATTGTAAACTCAGACAAATCAAGAAGGGCACTTGAAAAGTTCTTTTTAAAAAGGAAGATGACGACGACGATATTTTATTTTATTGCTTCTGAGCCAGGAAACAAGCAAACTTGAAATGCAGACTTCTTGAGATTAGACATGTGCAAAAATTGCTCTGAAAATACTTGCATTTTTTAATTTTCTCTGAATTTTTGAACCTGTGAAAATGCACACAGAGTTTTGGCAGAGTGAGCATAAAAAGATGACAAACTCCTATTTGTGTGTCTGAAGTACTGCAGGTTTATTTTTATTTTTGAAAGATGTGCACTTTGTTTCTTTTCACTTTGCAATGCTGTGTACAAGAAGAATGATATTTATTTCAATGACCCTTTCATGCCAATAATATTCATCCTGTCATGGGTCATAGGTCTTATGTGAGGGTTTTTTAAAAATGCTTCTTAAACTTCCCATTAACTTAAACTTTGTGCCAAGTGTTTAAAATGTTGATTTGCCTAGGACATATGAACCAGAAATCTTTATGTATTGGAGCTGCTGAGGCTTATGAAAGGTCATCTGGATTTTAAGTTGCATCATCCCTGTATTTATAAATTGAGCTTTAATAAATTGCTTCAGTCCAAAAACAAGAAGAGAGCTGTATTCTTAATTGCTCAGTGAACTGGACTGTTGGTGACTAGAAACTCTTTGCAGTAGGATGGAATCTCTGTTTCTAGTTATTTACTGTGATGAGACATCAGGCATTCCTGCCAGGAATGTGCAAAACAAGGTTTTTCCAGATGAAAGTGTTCGGTTTCTCAAAGAGAAAGAAGGGCAGATATTTTTTACTACTGAGTATGAAAGTTGTTTTAGCTGAAGATGCTCATCTTAGCTGTTATTTCACATACATTTTCCCTATATTATGATAGGAGGTGAAGGAGTAAAGGAAAACTTGTTTCTCTCAAAGGCAAATTTCAAAATGAGTTTGTATGGATTTTTTTTCTCAACCAGTCCATAACCTGTTTAAATTGAAGTACTGAGGTTTTAAGCTGATTGACAACTGACATACAACAACCCAGCTGAATCAAGGTCAGTTCTGCCTCAATCTCCACCCTAAATCTAACCACAGTCACTTGGAGGTAAATCCCACTGATTCCAGTAGAATTTGCTTCCCAGAAAGTGTGCTTAGTATTGTAGTTTTAAATAGGTTTTAATCTGCTACAGACAGCATGGCTGTGGATTGAGCCACGAGTCTCTGCAGAGGTTAAGAACATGATCTTACGCATGTTTAATCTGAAGGAAGACCCTCTGAGTTCAATGGGCCTAACTCCAAGGGGTAAGTTGGGACTGCAGCCTGAATAGCTTTCCTTCTAAACACACTGGATAGAAAGAAAATCCTATTAAATCAATTACACTCCGTTCTAATGAAGAGTGTGGTTTAGGGTCTGGGCCTTCGATGTCAGCATTTAAATTTAACTGCTTTGTGGTAGGACTGTCAGTGGGACTCGAATTCTCTGAGTACTCTGACAGACCTGGATTGTGGCTCTCATTGCCAATCGACTGTAGATCCTGAAAATCTTTCTCACCCCCACCCCACTACTTGCTGATAATCCAAATTCAATCTGTCAGCTTTGGATGGCAAAATGAGTGCCATGATGGATCTGTTGGCAGGTCATGGATGTGTAAAGAGTGATATTAAATAGGTCGATCAGATGATGACAGCGATGTATGATGGTTTGTATGTGTATCTATGTTGGAAAGAATCTTTATTAAAATATTTTGAACAAATCTTTATCACGCTGTTCTTTGTAAGAGACCTGGGAAAAATGCAAAAAGGGCATAATCCCTCTTCCTTTTTCCTTCTTCTGGGGTGTGTGGTCCGTTGTGGGGAGCTATTTTGAAGAAGTAAGGTGCTAAGATGACACTGTTGTTGTTCATCTATTTTTCCTCAGTCTGTGGAAGAGGAGGGGCTGTGTGTCAGGCCACATATAGGGTAGACAAAGGGGGTTATCAGTTTTTTGTTTCTAGGCAGCTTGAAGCTTATCCTCCTATGGGATAAAGATGCTGGGGTGCAAAATCCCACTTCTCCTAGCATGATTCCGAATATGGCCAAGTTAAGTTCAGGAACTGTGTACAGGTGTGTGAGGGGCACCCGAAGGGGGGGGGGACTCTGGAAGTGCCTATGGACAGCAGCTTTGCTTTCCCCTGTATGATGAGAGCCGCTTGACTCTTCCTGCTCGGGAACGGAACTCTGGCTTATGTAAAGTTCCCACACGTGCTCTCTTTTGTGTGAGCCTGCAGATTGCAGACTCCGAATTGTAACTGAGGGATGGTTGGGGCTCAGCTGCTTTCTCCCTGTGCCTACCCCGGTTTCCACTGCGATCTGATCGCTGTTTGCCCTGTAGCTCTCATTTTCTCCCCCGGATCTATTCATGGGCGAGAAAGAAAGACCGATTGACCTCGTGCATTAATATTTCTGCTCCACTTCGCACTAAACGGGAAAAGGAGGAAGGAAGAAATTAATCAGAACCTGTAACTTTTCAAGAATCGTAACTGTACCATACAGCGAAGGCAGTCCAGACAGGGTGGGCAGCTCACCCCTAGGCGCCAGGAGAAACTGTCTCTCAGTATTTACCAGACAAAGCCTGGGTGCGTCTAATTATGATTATTAAAACAATTTCCATGACGATGTCTAATATTATGTTAATTTGAAAACAACTGTGTATGAAAACTGTCTACTATAATACCTAAATTCATTTAATGAAACACATCGTTAAGGCAATTAGACCTCCTGGATGTGATTAAGGAACATAATTACGACACTGTTCTGCGCCATAATTGGGTGTCTTTAATCAAGGGGTAAAGTGATCAGCAACACAGCCATTAGTTTGTATTGTTCTGTCTCTGCTGTCCATCATCCTGATTAGGAATTAAGCACAGCCAGAAGCCAAGCTATTTCACACACACACACACACACACACGTGCACACACGCGAGCGAGCGCGCACACAGAGGAATGGTTTGTTTTTGGGTTTTTTGTTTGTTTGTTTGTTTGTTTTTGGAAGGAGGCACATTAACTGCTCTGGGCTTCTTGGGTACCAGCTAGAGCAGCGTTTGCGTTTCCCTCGAAGTGCAAGGCTGCCCTCTGAGACGCTGCCACCTTTCGCCTAGGTGAGGATGTTGCTCAGTTATTGCTAAGAGCAGGAAGAGAAGGATGTTGTTGGGGAAATTTGGGGTAGGGCCACAATCTCGCCGGCTGCAAGGACTACGCAATAATTCGATTCCAAGGTGTCACAACATGCCTAGCCACGTTACTGACACACGGCTGAGGTCCTCAACAAACTCCGCTGAAAGCAAAACTATTTGTTCCCCAGGAAATCGGTCTAAGAGTAGGGCATCAGCTCTAGTCTCAAAATGCGGAACCCTCCCATCCCGTTTTAGTTAATGACAAACGTCGCCTGGGCCGGATGGGATCCGGTAGCCTACCTGGAAGTCAGTTCCAAAGCTTAACCCCGGTGGGTGATAACGGGAAGTGTGAAGGGGTACCCCTTTGCCCCTAACATGGGCCACTCACCTGAAGTAGCCTTAGGGAACTCGCTTCCTTGGGGATGCTGAGCCAGCGACCTGGGGCAGAGACGAAAAGGGGGTTCTCGCTGTCTGTGCTCCTCGCTCTCTTTTGGGTCCATTTGCTGCAATGGCAGGACAGCACGAGAGAGATGCTGGTGACAGGACTGGACCGGCGCGCCGTTTCGTGGATAAGTGCTCCCCCATCCTCTCTCTGTTTGTCTTAAGGAAGTGCTTGGCTAACTTTTTGGCATTCCTTTAGCCATTGTACTGCTTTCTGCATTTTGACCTTTCAGCGATGGACTTGCCAGCTGAGATAAGACAGAGCATTTCGTCGTAAATGCCACCAACCTTATGTAACCCCGTTTAACGTCTCCCAGTTCCAGAAAGTTTGGATTTGGAGTGGGACTGAGGGCGGGGGCCTGTCCTGTCCTTTTTGACTCTTAATTTGCTTAACGCTAGAGAGCAAAAGGATTTATTTAGGAGGTGCTTCAAATAGCAGAAAGATTTTTTCTTTCCCTAAGGTCAGGCTCGTGGTGCTATTTTCCGCACCCCACACGATAATCAGAACGTTTTGTTTCTTGTGTGTGGGATCTGAGACGCTTACCAAGACTCTGGTGGTTTTTAAACACTTCGCTCTTATTACACTGTATAATCGGCGTCGTCGTTGGAAATCGACAGATAACCAAAGCGTGGAGCTGCCTCACTCGCCGAACAGGGATTGAGAGCTGCGTGATGCATCTGATCTCTTTCTCTCCCCCATGTGTCTCTCGCCGTGCGGCTTCTTCCCCCTCCCCTTTCTTGTTTGATGGATCACTTAATCAGAAATGAATATTCCCCTTGAAGAGCTTTTGTTTCATTTCAAGCCACCCCTCCAAACTACGACCGTTTAGTCCGTCCAAGCGCACCCCCCTTTCCTTTTCCAGCTTGGTTGCCAAGGCGAGCTTCACCCTGCCTCCCTCCCTCCTTAGCCCCCCCTTTCTAATCCCGCGTTTGTCCCAGCATGAGTGACATTGACTTTCCTAATGTAATGACTTATGAAAGATATAATCATGTGTTAAATTGAATCCTCCGTTTAACTGTTAATGGTGTGCTCTGGGCACATTTACGTATTAGATGCTATGGTAACTAATTACCACTAGAAAAAGGGATAATACACTTTGCAGACTTTGACAAATAATTATGAGTGTTCACATCCCTGCTAGCAGTCAGTTGCAGCGGATCTGCTGGAATGAGTAAGTGAATAAATGAACGGATGGGTAAGTGAACTTGTGTGCGTGGAAGGGATGAGATAATGAATAGCGGTCAAGTGAGTTTTCTTATTAAAACCTTTAATGAAAATGTGATTTAGGATTGGGTAGGGTGGGGGAGCGAAGGAGACATACGGTCGAACGCGGTGTCTAAATATAATTAAAAGTGCAATATAAATATCGGAACATAAATGCATTTGCAATAATTAAAAGGGGGAATAAAGCAAACAGAATTATCCAGCTGCCAAGAAACTTTGCAGAAAAATAAGAGCTTGAGATTTGCGTTTGCCGTGGGGGGAGGGAAGAGAGATGGGTGTTGTCTTAGTAGGAGCGAGTTGCTAGTCCTCATGTTTTACTTTTTGTTTTCCTATACTTTGGCCAGATTAATTGCCACTACAGCATAGATGTTTGCACTTTATCTTATGTGACCTTTCTACCACACAGCCCAGACGAAACTTTTAGTGAACGTTTTGCCTTTCTGGAGTTAAACGTCAGAGGAAGTTGGCTCTTGGGGAACGATGTTAGGCTGGGGATGTTGGCGATGACTGACCAACATCTGATGTTCCGATCAGCCACTTCACCAAAGTAACCTTTGCCACTTTCTGCTGTAGATTCGCAGGGAGGCGTCAGCCAGGCAAGCGAGGTCGATTACTTTGCCTGGTCTCCTATGCAAGAGATGAGCGGTGCGGCCGGGCTTCTCCCCCCGCCCCCCCCGCCGCCCCCTCATCGGCGGGACTGCTAATTGCCCAGGGATTCGGAGATCCCCCTCGGGCCCCCTTTTCCCTCCAATCAGGCAGCCAGAAAGCGCCTCTTTCCCGCCTCTCGGAACGTTCCGGGAGCCACCCTTTCGCTCCCGTCGCCTTGGCACGTGGTGCGCTGCTGCTCTCCGGCTGCAGCCAGGGACGGGTCGCGCCGTGGTGCCCCCTCCTCCTTCAGGAACGCCGCTTCCCCGCCTCTGTGGAGGCTCATCCGGCCAGGGGTCCGTCCAAAGGAGCGGCGTTGCGCTAGCTGTCCCGAACTTCCCCGCTCAAGCGCCTCTTCCTAAAGATTTCCTGCGCGCCTGCACCGCTCGCGTGCTTGTTTGGGAAGCGATCGACCTCTTTCTTTTCTTTCCTCCTCCAACTCCGGCAGGATTAATCGGAGAGCTCTCCCTCCTCTCCAGGCTATTAACTTAGGGGCGCCTTCTCCCCGCTGCCTCATTGAGAAGGGACATTTATTCCTCGACCTAAAGGAAGGCTGAGGAGACCGCAGCAGCCCGTGGGAGCTGTCTCAGCAACCGCTCCCTTGAGCCCGATGTGATGTCACAGTATTTATTCTTTTTTCTTTAATATTAAGTCGTATCTAAGGCGTGAATTCTTCTTGCATTATCTACGGCCTCCTTCCCCAAACACACCGCTTCCAGATGTGTTGGACTGCAAACTTCCAGCATCCCAACAAGCCTGGGGGGCGTCAGGGTGGGGAAGGCGGATGAACTGCAGTAGCTATAAACCGAGGTAGCCTGCTGTTGATCAGGCCCGGAGTCTGCATAAAAGTTTTGCAGAAAGCGCCAGAAAAGTAATGGGGTAATTAACCTGGTTGGCAGGCCGTTTAAAGTTAAATGGCAAACTATATCTATATATATATGGCGGCAAAAGTGGGGGCAGAGAAAAACAAGGGGGAGCCCGGCCTCCTTCAGTCCGCACCAGCTAGCGGACAGTTGCTGAGCTCACCTCAACGGACCACCTGGTCTAGTTATCGAGTTCCGTCTAAAGACCGTGGGCCAGCTGGAGCGCAGGGCGGTAGCCAAAGAGGGGGCCGGGGGGCGAGCAGACAGTCTGCTTGCCGTCGGGAAGCAGAAGCCAGGTCTTCTAGGAGTGCATCTTTGTCACACAGATCAGCTCCATCGCGGTCCGCCAGCTGCAGAAAGCGTCTCCTAATGGGCTTAGCTTTCATTAGAAACCCCCAGACTTGGAAGCAGTTCCTCCGCTCAGACCCCGTTAGAAGCCCCGCACTTGTCCTTGTCCGCTCCACACGATTCAGAGATGTGCAATAAAATAGCAAGTAACTTTATGATGTGATCCAAGCAATTTTATTGCTGCATTTTAACATCCGTGTGTGTGTGTGTGTGTGCACTGACATACACATACCCACGTAAGAACCAAGACACGTGAAGGCAGGAGAAAATAATTTAGCAGAAGGGTAGGAAATGTCTACTGTAATTGCTTAAAGTGTTTTAAAATGCAATGAGAGAGAGATCGCACAAGTGAAAAAGTCCCTGGCTAATTCTGAGTTCATTTATGCGGGACTTGAGCAAGGCTCAGTGGCGCTCCTTTCTAAGGAGAAATGCACAGAATCGTGCCACCAACATGGCACTGATCTTGCATGTAAGAAAGTATCAAGCAATTGGTAAAACTGCACTTTTAGACATGTTTTCAATGCATTCAGTCTTACTTCTGAGTAGACTGCTCCCTTTTCTTTTTGAGAATTTGACAGCAAGACACTACAGTGTTTGTTCCCACAAGCTTTCATTATCTGCAACTTTTTTTTGGACCAGCCGCTTCCCATCATTTTAAGTATCTTTGTCTAGGAATTCAGACATAGCATTCTGGCAGGTCAAACCTGTCAAAGCATTTCTACACTGCTCAATTAAACTGGTAGGCTTAGGGATGACTTTTGGCCTCAGATCTTAATACTACAGTGCAACATAATTTCAACAGCACTGGAGAAAATTGTAGGATTGCTTTAATCTATACATCAATAGAAAAAAACGGCCATGACCTGATCTGCAAGTTCACATAATATCACACAGTACAGTCTAACAGTACATTATATGCCAATAGTCAAATACAATAAATCTTCTGATTAACATTATGTTCTTAACTATTAATTATTGAAAATATTAATTGACATTATAAGCACGGTGCATTTCCTCTATTAAAAACAAGATGGGAGGTAACACACCATAAACGTTTACCAAAGGTAACTTGGTTTTCATTCCTACCTCAGACCAATCACACATATTGGTTCTTCTTGAATGTATATAATTTGCATTCAGAAATTAACTGGCAAAATGGATGTTGAATAGGTGTTGGAGAAATACAAGGCAACAAATAATGTAAGTGCTGACTTCTTGCCTGCTGTAAATTAACACCACCATTAAATAATAGTTAGTAAAGTAGCAGTGGACTGAGACTCAGGAGATCTGAGCCGTAGTCCACACTTGCCCATGAAAGTTTGGGCCAGTTTGGGCCTAGGTGAGTTTGGGCCAGTAACTGGCCATCAGCCTGACCTACCTTAGAGGACTGTTGTGAGGATAAAATAGAGAAGAGGGAGAGAACCTCTCAAGCTGTCTTAAATTCCCTGCCAGCAGATGGAAATATAATGATCATGATCATGATTGCAAATGCTGAACCACAGATTAACAGTACTGTACTGTAATTACTAATTGGTATGAGACAACATGGATTTCCACCAGTATTAGAAAAGAATGGAACCTTGCATTCCAAACTGACATTCTAATTTCTTCAGTGGATTTTAAGCTAGAATTGAAGTTTAATTTTAATTTAATAAAATCATGGAAGCACAAATAGATCAGCATTTATAAGGAGAACACAACGTTTGACCATGAGAATCTGCACTATGGGAGATATGATCTATAATTTTAAAAAACTGATAGAATTGTATTATGAATCTATTGTTTCATTTATATACTGTTTTTCTTCCTCTTGCAAGGAACCTAAGGCAACTTTCATGGTCCTCTCCATTTTATCTTCACAACAGCCTTGTGAGATAGGTTAGCATGAAGGTCAGTGACACCCCAAAGTCACCCAATGGCCTTCATGACCTAGTGGGAACTAGAATCTGGGTCTGGTGAGTCCTGGCCAGGCACTCCACTGCACTGGTTCTCTAATTACCTAATCCTGATCACACTGCATTATTTAAGTTTTCACTCAGTCTTTCTAGACATGGAATAAATGATGACTGTTTCGTTAAAACATGAAAGCTGTTGAAAGTAAGGTGTTTTGCTTGCTTGCTTGCGATATTTTAAAAATGCATATTTAAAACCATCATTTTGAGATAAACTATGCAACTAGGCTATTTCATTTCTTAAGGATGCAGACAAGAAATTTAAATATTTGTAATATTTAAATGAATTATGTTCCTTGGCTTCAGTGAATGAAAATTAAACAATCTCCAAAAATAGCATGCAAAAATTTACAAATAGCATGCAAAAATTTACTCAGGGCACAATCCTACAGCCCCTAGATAAGTCTAGGCAACCATAGGAAAAGCTGGAGCCCTAGCCGCAACCTCAAATATGTGTTCTAAGGTCAGAGCTGGGACTATAACCCTGGAGACCTCTCCTTTCACCCTTGTGGCCAGCATGGAAAGAACGCCAACTGCAGCTTTGCAGTTGGAAGGTTGACTTTGGATCCAGAGGTTGATGGGCATTCCAAGGGAAGGAGGGGCACGGAGGGTGAGACGTGAGGCTGTGCCACAGTGGAATGTATTCTGGCAGTGCCTCAGCCTTTCAGCCTGGGCAGAAGACTTAGGCGCCTGAAACTAGGAATTTGGTCTTTTGAAGAATGGCAGAAAGTTGATACACTCCTCTGAATTTTTACAATCTTCTGAGCTGGGAGAATTGTGTTGGATTGGCAATCGCACTGGACTGCACTGTATCAGGGCAATCCTATCATGTCTGAAGCCCCGCTGAATCTGTAGACAGTGTTCTGACATTTGAAGCACAAGTTGGAGATCAAACCCTCTCCCTGAACCTCATGGATACAAAGAAAGTAAGTTAAACAAACAAGATAGTTCTTAAGAATGCTTTAAATAATGTCAAGAAGGCAACTAGGTACATTGTTTAGTACCAACTGACTTTCAAATTGTTCCCCTATTTGTGAAATGTCACAGAGTTATGCAATAGTTTTCTCACTTTGAAGCCATTGCACCACCTCCTTGAAATCTAAGTACTCCAAATTGAATCTTTTTAGTAGATTGTATAGTAAGCATGCTGTAGAAACCACAGGTAAAGCCTATTAATTATAGGACTGAATATAACCATCTGACATAATTGGAAAACTATCCAGAGGCAATGGGTACAGAAACAGCACCTGAATATTGAACTGACCTCTGTAAGGCACAATACAGTGACAAATGTATGCCCCAGTGGGGTTTCTTTTAGTACACGCTAGGCCAAGCAGTAGTTTTTAATTCCGTGACTGTGGTAGTTCTGTGGTATTCTATATCACTCTTTAATTATACTCCTGGGATGTTTAAAAACAGAATAAAACAATGTATATATGCACACATGGATAATTAGTGACAAGCACCAACAACATGACTTGGTTTAGACCTTAATTTTAAAATTGTAACAGTACAAGCACAACTGCCAGCTTTGATACAGGAGTGAAAATGAATCATAATTCAGAAATCCAATTTTTCTTGCATTGCATTGACTGTGACTGGAAGTTCAACAAATAATTTTTAATCTCATTCCTGCTAAATCTCAGACAAATAGGTGCAAGGGTATTTATGCTATTTGTCTTCATTTGGTAGAAGGGGATTATTCAAATTTGAGTGAGAGAAGAGTGATTCGTTTGACTATAACCTGTCTCTCTATGTCAATTTATATAAAGATGACATCTATTGTAGTGATGTCCTTGCATCCTAATTTTCCAGAACAATAGGTGCAAGTTCTAAGGGAGTACTATAAATAAAAAGCAGTTTAAAGCTTACAGTTTAATTGGCCCCAGAGTTACAGAAAGTGCATTAGTACTGGAGTGGATGATGGATGTAAAGCATATAGTGACAGAAGGACTTGAACACCTAATGCGACATTCTCCCAGTTTCCACAGGTTCCAGCAAATTTAAAAATCTATCAGACATTTGATGGATTGCTTCAACAGCCCTGTCACAAAGCACTTGGAGCAGATTACCCTGGTGAAACTATTCATTGTGATTAGAAGCTAAAGCTGCCAGTCACAGTCCCTCCTCTCACCCATTCTCTGGCATACTGGTGTTTTCCTTATATCAAGAGCTTGGAGAGAAGCTCCAAACCCTTTCCAAACACTGAATCTTCTAGAGTGTTTAGTTTCAGTCCACTTTGGTGGAATCTTTGATGGATCTGTCTGAATCAACCTAATCTGATAAACAGTTTGGCTAAATCCATAGTATACCTCAATGTCTTTGGATATTGATATTCGTGTGTATGTATGTGTGTGTGTGTGCCATCAGCATCGTCATCATCAAAATTGCATCTATAATTCTAGAAGCTAGAATATCATAAAAACAGTGTAAAGCAAGCAGCAGAATTAGAATTGCATCTAAAAAGCTTGAGGAAATAACATTTTTGCTTGGTACTAAAAGGACAATAAGTTCAATGCCAGTCAAACATCTTTGGAAAAAACATTCCATGTGACACTGACTTTTTCTTTTAGCTTTTCAACCACTTCAAATGAGTTTGACAAAGATGAGGAAAAGAACTGGGTGTCATCTGTACTAGGATGACATCTCACACAAATGTTTGGATGACCCCATTCAATAGGTTTGTGTGTTAAAAAATATGGGGATAAAATAGAAATCGTTGTGCTATGCAGGACCCCATAACACAAAAAATGCTATGCCAATAAATTAAGTAGTAGTCCTATGGAACCTCTTTCCTGAATTGGCCTTCTAGGCAGCAGTGGAACCACCACAATATTTCTGGTTCTCACCTTGGCTAGCCTATTCAGCAGGATATCATGGATGATATTGAAAGCTACTGAGAGTGCTAGAAGAATCAATGGGGTCAGATCCTTCTATCTTTCTCCTTGCATAGTCTATCCATCAGAATGAGCACAGAATTTATACAGGTAAAAGTAAAGGAACACAGTCAGGAATGTTGTTATGGTAATGACAGGTGTCCAAGGTGTCCCCAGTCTCTTAGTGGCACAGAGTCACTGCTACCACCAGTAGTACTGCCTTTAACATTCCACTGATTTTTCTGTCTTAAAATCTAATGGGAGCTCTTAGAAATGCTGCTCTTGATTCTTTTTCTCAGTCACACAAGAGTATGCTAAAAATGTCACCTCGATGGTGTTTAGCAAATAAGGGGATATGTAAATGCTAATAATAAATGCTAATAATAATGCAAAAGAACCTAGAAATTGGTCATGTTTTCTTAGGGAGATCTATAACAGTATATGATGATGATGAATTAACATCCAGTGGGAAGAAAACAAATAGTTAGCTGTTATTAAAATAGAAAAGTTAGCATCTCTTAACTATGAAATGGGCATAGTATGTTAGATTCATAAAACAATGGTTTTAATTTACCTTGAAATGGTAAAGTATACCATTTTGTTATTATACTAATGATAAAACAAAATCACATTTTTATAGAAATGTCAGTTGCAATATAGTTTATTAGTATTAGAATAGTTAACAATGAACAAATGTTTACATTGTATTAACAAAGAATATAATGTAAACTAAAAAACCGGAAAATAGCATGACAGTGTTTTGCTTTATTTTAAGTTACATGTCTTTATAAACTACTTACACCTACAGAGTTTTAAAGGTTTGACACAGTATATGTCAAGCTATGAAAATAGCCTGCTAAATATATGACCAAAAGGCATGAGCATGATCCAGCCAAAGAAAAGCACTACTAGGTCTACCTGGTACCTATGAAAGAAAAAAGAATGCATGGAAAATGTAGGTTGTGCTAACAGGATTTTGTATTTAGTTTTCAGTGGCCTGTTGAATTTTATGTATATAGTCCTGAAGATGTGTAGGTTGCAATCCTGTATGCATTCATCCTGAAGTAAATTCCTCTGAACTTAACAGGAATTATTTTTATTTATTTTACACACTACTGATCTTGTACAAACCGCTGAAAACTTTTTGAATGATAGTTTAGTCCTGGTTCATAAAGGACAACTCTTTGCTAGTCTGTTATCATCCATACATGCTAACTCCAAATGTCCTTTAAATCCTTGTATACTGGACTGTTTGACTTTTGTGACTGCCCATGAGTTATCACGACTCTTCATCATTTAGGCCAGGCATGTCCAAAGTCCGGCCCGGGGGCCAATTGTGGCCCATTTTCAAATTTCGAGCGGCCCGCAGCCTCTTCTCCCCGCCGGCTCAACCTGTCACTCATCCCCGCTGGCCGGCATTTTTCCCTTCACCGCACAGCGGTTCCCACAGCTGTCCTCTGCTGCCTCCTGCTCCCTCAAGGCTGGTGGTTATATTTCACCAGAAGATGGCAGTAGACCTGAGTCAGCACTCTCATCGCATGACCCTTGTGACACAAGGCTTGTGTGCCCATTTCTAAAATGGCGACTGTACCTAAAAAAAGGAAAGTTGACAGCGAGGGCCGCCACTTCCAGGACAAGTGGAAATTGGAGTATTTTTTCACTGAAATACGAAACAACTGTGTCTGCCTAATTTGCCAAGAGACTGTGACTGTTTTCAAGGAATTCACTATCAAGAGGCACTACCAGACGAAACATGCTAACTACAACAAGCTAACTGGGAACGAACGCGGTGAAAAATTGAAGGAACTGGAAGCTGCTTTAACGGCACAGCAGCGCTTTTTCACAAGAGCCTGTGAGTCAAATGAAAATGCCATACAAGGTTGCAACGCTGATTGCCATGCACTGCAAACCTTTTACTGAGGGTGAATTTATTAAAGACTGCGTGATGAAAATGGTGGAGAAAATTTGTCCGGAGAAGAAGCAAGAGTTTGCCAATGTTTGCCTGGCTCGTAACACTGTGGTACAGAGAATTGAAGACGTTTCATCTGATATTAAGAGACAGAGGAAAAAGGAGTAGAGTTTGACTTTTTTTCGTTAGCCTGCGACGAAAGCACGGATGCATCTGACACTGCTCAGTTATTGATTTTTTTGAGAGGAGTGGACAATGACATGAACGTGAGTGAAGAGCTACTTGACCTCCAGAGCCTTAAGGACCAAGCAAGAGGAACAGATTTGTTTCTGTTTGTTCCGCCGTAGATGACATGAAACTACCATGGAATAAAGTCACTGGGATTATTACGGATGGCGCACCTGCCATGGCTGGCGAGCGAAGTGGATTATCAACCCTAGTCTGTAACAAAGTCAGCGAAGAAGGAGGCAAAGCTATAAAACTCCACTGTATTATTCACCAATAAGTTCTCTGTGCCAAACATCTGAAATATGATCATGTTATGAAACCGGTGATGAATTATATTCGCTCCAAAGCCCTGTGCCACCACCAGTTTCAACAGTTTTTACTCGACATCCAGGCTGAATATGGAGATGTTGTGTATCACAACAAGGTAAGATGGTTCAGTCGGGGGTCTGCACTGCAGCGCTTCTACTCTCTTAGGGAGGAAATCGGACAATTCTTGGCAAAAAATGGACAACCGATGCCAGAGCTATCTGATCCTGTTTGACTGGCTGATTTTGGATTTTTAGTTGACATAACACGACATCTGAACGTGCTGAACACGAGCCTTCAGGGGCAAAATGCAGTGGTAAGCCAACCGTATTCACATATCAAAGCCTTTGGGACCAAGCTGCTACTTTTCCAAAGGTACCTGTCACAAACGCAGCCCAATACCACACATTTCCCATCGCTGCAGGAAATAATGACCAGTTTTCCACAGAACAATATGAGTGCACAAATAAGGAGGTATGGAGCAGACATCTCATCTCTGGCTGAGGAGTTTCAACAGCGCTTTCGGGATTTTGCAGCTATTGAAAAGGAGATCATGCTTTTTTCAGCTCCTTTCTCTGTGGACCCTGATGACGCTCCAGACCACCTGCAGCTGGAGCTCATCGAGCTGCAGTGTGACGCCGAGTGTCGCAGTCGGCACCAACAGCTCCTTCTTGTCAACTTTTACTGCCAGCTGGATAAAGACAGGTTCCAAGAGATTCGAACATTTGCTAAGAAAATGCTGAGCTTGTTTGGTTCAACATACTTGTGTGAGAAGACATCCTCGGTTATGAACATTAACAAGAACCGCGTGAGGATGAGACTAAGTGACTTTCACCTGCGTGACATCTTGCACATCAAAACCACTGTTTTTGAGCCAGACCTGGCCTATATAATGCAGTCGAGATCTCAGTATTAGTGAGTGCAGTGCACATTAGTGCAGTTATTTGTTTAGTCTTTCATAAAATAGTTCATTTGCATTTAATGTTAATGGTTCAAAGAATGTCAGGCTGAATGGTCGGCCCCCACACATTTTCACCTCACCAAATCTGGCCCTCCTTGCAAAAAGTTTGGACACCCCTGATTTAGGCCTATTGCCTTGTACGATTTCTGAAAAGTGACCTTGTATTCTTAAAAAGGATACACGTGAAGGAAGAAGCACAAATGGCTCCCACTATCAAAATACTTGCATTTACTGGTCACACCTTGAAACAAGAGGGCAGAATCTTGCTGTGACTTCATTTGCCACAAAAGCCTTCAGAAAGTCTCAGCCTAAGACTTATGTCAAAAATTTCCACAAACTTCATAGTTCATGAAGTGGTAAAGCAGAACCATACACAAAACAACTAGATGTCTCTGTCATAATTTCTGCAAAATCTGTTCTAAGATCTAGTGAGTCTATTCGGTTTGGGTCTCAGTCTGGTGCTTCTCAGTATGTGTCTATGTGCTGTGAAAGTTTGAGTGGCAGATGGGCACTGGGCTTCCAATTGTTCCCTTTCATAGATTTCATTTCCAAACTACTATTGCTCTGTTATTGGTTCCCACACAGAGACACTTCAGCTATAGATCAGAGATTCTTCTGATGAATGCTTCGCATTTATAGTTTCAACACAATTATATGTTGCAACACATATTTAAAATTTGAAAATAAAAAGAATGAATCAAAACTGATATCTTGTTTAATGAAAATGCTTATTTTCATTTTTGCTATTAAAAGAATGCCAAAGGAGGATTTATTGGAACTGCAATAGGACACCTTTTATAGCTTCCATGTATGCAAGCACGTTTCTTGCCTGGGAACCTGTGCCTTTTTCATACAAGTTGATCAAAGAACTTCCCTTGTACATGAATCACTACCCTGTACATGAACCACCTATTCTCCTGAAATTTTGCAGTTTTCTAGGCCACTGGTGATTTTCAGAGCAATGACCCTCAAAAGACATGGGAGGTTAATGATATACTCTTTTGAACACTCTCAAAATGTTAAGTCTGCTCATTATTTTATTGCTGTAAAGTTTGACAGGTCTTGATCCCCACCAAATGTATAACTATCTTGCAATTTTCTTCCACTCCTGTCAAGAAATTAAAATATTATCAGCATGAATGCAGAGAGGGGAGAAATAACACAATCCCTTCTGCAACTCTTTTTCTGACATTGGCACATCTAACTCCTTCCTAAGCAGCGATTACACCTACAAATATCATTCAATCTGACCAAGAAGGGAAACTTACAAGCATTTTTGTAAAAATAACAAAAAGTACAACTAATTTTTACTTCCTAGGATTGTCAGTGGGAAGCATCAAACCTGGTTCAGAAAGCCACCTAGAACCCATGGGTTGTTGTACAGTTGTGGGTGGTTTGTTAATGACAGCAATGATCTGGCCTTAATAGGTATGGCCATCACAATAAAACAAGGCAACTGATTGCCTCAGCCTGAATATTCAAAACTTCTGCTGGCAAAGGGAATCACAACCCACCATGGCTTAAATAAGTCTTTGGCGGACTGTGATCATGGGAACCAGGCCAATGAGGAAACTGCCTAGAGAAAAGCTTTCTCTTAACCCAATGACAGAGTTATTCTGAGGATAAATGAATCCCATTTGGACTGCATGGAGGAAGAGCATGCTGTACCAGTGAATAGCAATTATTTTGGGGGTGAGTATGATATAAATAAAGGACTGCAGGTGGCGCAGTGGTTTAAACCGCTGTGCTGCTGGGCTGGTAGATCGAAAGGTCGCCAGTTCGAATGTGCACAACGGGGTGAATTCCCGTTGCTCCGTCCCAGTTCCTGCCAACCTTGTAGTTCGAAAGCATGCAAAAAATGCAAGTAGATAAAAAGGTACCACTTCGGTGGGCAGGTAACAGCATTCCATGCACTTCGGTGTTTAGTCATGCTGGCCACACAACCACTGAGATAGACAAACGCTGGCTCCCTCGGCTAGGAAACGGAGATGAGCACCACCCCCTAGAGTCAGGCATGACTGGACGTAATGTCAAAGGGAAACCTTTACCTTTACCTTTATGATATAAACAAACCTGTATACATGCATATTCTGATTTAAGTCCAATAAGGTTCTATAGGTCTTGATTCCTGGAAGTATATTTGTTTCCTGGAGGGATTTCTGCTTTAGTAGCATGTTCTGTTTGGCAGGCCAATGATTCCATGGCCTGGTGCAGTACACATGGAGCTTGAACCCCAAAACTCTACAGTCACAGTCTGAGATCTTATAGTGTTCATTTGTTCAGTCAGATGTTTAAAAAATTCACAGAAAAAGTTTACTCAGTCAGTCTGTCAGTAAAGGAATACAATTAAAACTGGCACTATCATATTGCCCTTAGTACAGATCTGTGATACTACCATGTTTGTGTGAAATTCTGTTTACTATACCTAAAAAGAATATTATAGAATTGGAAAAAGTGAACAAAATGGGCAACTGAAATGTGGGATAGGACTAACTGTGAGTAAAGGTTTCCCTGGGCCTATTTAGCTTATAAAATGGGTGAGTGAGGGCAGACAAAATCATAGCTACAGAATTACACATGTACAAAATCATATGTACAAGGTATACAGAATTATACATTTGTGTACATAATTATTCAAGTTGTACAAAATTATGCATAGTGTAGAGAACGTGGATAGGGGGAAATGTTTCTCTTTCTCACATGGTCCTAGAACTTTGTATCATTCCATGAAGTTGATTGGTTGGAAATACAGAACAGATATAAAGAAAAATACTACTTCTTCACACTGCATAAGTTTAAAAATTCATTTCATCAACAGGATAACTTTAAATGAGAATGAGACAGAAGGTCAATCTAACAATGGGTATCAGTCAAAGTAGTTACATGTTGCTTTCCGTGTCAGTCACAGCATACCTCTATTCACCAAGTGCTGGGTATCATGAACAGAAAGGTGCTATGTCCTACTTGGGGGTTTTCTACAGACAGCTGGTGGCCACAGTGTGAATCAAATGCTGGATTGGCTGGCCTATTCGTCTGTGACAACATAGTTCTTATATTCTTACCCTATATGCTTCCTGACTAATGATTATGGCACTTCTCTGCAAGTACGCAGAACCACCATATTACCATACGAAATATATCAGAAGGAATAGTAAACCCATCAGAAAGCTAAGAAAGCCAAAAGAGACAGAAATGATCTGAGTAGGATCTTTTTAACTTCAGCAAGCAAATTATTGCATTAAGACCTTACCCTGTAACGAAAAATAACATCAGAATCTGGCAATTTGATACCAAGGCCTATCCTACTTTTGTCACTCCTAACTTCTTTATCTTCCATTATTTCTACATCAAAATAACTCAACAAAAAAAACAAAAATATTTTAATTTCATTAACTGCGAAGAACCTGCCTGGACATATGTTACTTCCAAAGCCAAAAGGCATTAAAAAATATTTCAGCTTCCTTCCCTGCTTGTAGAAGGATGTTCTCCTCTTGCCATCTTCTACATAACGGTCAAATTTATAATTCTGAAAGAAAAACAACATGGAAATGAATATTGTAGCTATAAGGAGAACAAAATGGATCTAAGAATCAGTTGCTTTCAGAAGCCAGGACTACATCTGTGTCTTAAGAATTATGAAAAGGTAATGGGGACATTTATTGCAAAACTTAACTTAGATTGTGTATCTTACTTTGCAAACAAATCTTCTTGCTGAATTATATTTTCCCAGCATCTTAGACCCAATTCCCCAGGTTTTCCCCCCCAGATCACATTCAACACAGTTGGTTTCTCACAGGATTTGTGTCTACTGATGTTGAGTTCCATGTGCATATGCAGCAGATAACATACCATGTCATGTTCAATCTCTTCTCCAATGTAATCCTATGCATATTTATGCAAAAGTAAGTTGATTAGCTTTAATGAAAGTAAGTGTGATGTAGCGATTAAAGAATTGAAGTAGGACTGAAGATCCAGGCTGGAGTCCCTACATGGGTGACTTTACGCCACTCACTGACTTTGAACCTAATCAACCATGCAGGGTTGTTGTAAAGATAGAAAAAAGACAAAGGTAATGTAATTGCCTTGGGCTCCTTGGAGGAAAAGGCAAGGTATAAATAATTGTAGCCCATACATTTTAGATTACTTCACTCCATACACTGTAATCAAATGATTGAACAAAAGGCTATATGCGATCCTTTCTAAATCTATAAAACTTCTCCACTAATTATACTTTGTGTGCTTTATCCAAACATGACTGACAGCTTCTACATCTTCAGTGAACGAGGGTATAACCTTATGTATGTTTAGACAGACAGAAGGCCTACAATTCTCAACATGCCCCTGCCAGCCATACCAGCTGGGGCATCATGGGGTTGTAGACCTATCTGTCTAAACATGCATAGGATTGTGCATTCAATACTTATTCACTGAGGCCCTAATGTGTATGCAAAGAAAGCAGGGGCAAAATCATACTTAGGGACTATCAGAACAGGAAGGTGTATGTGGACTTCTGCAGATCCTTATTGCCATTTGTCAGCTTGTGTGAAAATGAAGCGGTACAGAAATGGTCTTAAAAATAGCTGTTCATACTGAAAACTTCAATGCATTATAGTTTAAATAGCACCCTTCCTGAACCTTGTGTCTTGCAGATATACTGGACTACAGCTTCCATCATTTCCAACCAGCAATTGCCAGGTTGACTGGAAATGATAGAAGTTGCAGTCTAATACATCTGGAATGTACAAGGTTGAAGCCGGCTGTTGCATTCAAGTCCTAACCTCCATTTGTCCTGTTTTCAGGAAACTTATTGGACACAAGTCACAGTCTATAGTTCTACAGTCCAAATTCTGAAAGTGCTTAAACACAAAGAGTAATACAAACTGCAGGGATTCTACAAATTATATTTGCAAAGCCCAATTAACATTAGCAAAAATGACAATATGCTCCATAGACACAAGGTGGTTTACCAGAATTATATTTGCCTATTTTTTAATATAAACAAGGTATAATCATTCAGACGTTGTGGAAATCCAGACATTTTCCTTCAAGGAACAGTTGCTGTCGTGGGGAAAACCTTAATTCCCATGGCAATACATACAGTATTTCTAATACTTGAAAAATGCAGTTTACCTTCTGTTTGCCTGTAGTTGTATGAGCTGCATGGGCTTATATTCATGCATGCATGCAACACACGCGCACACACACACACACAACTAATTTAGCCCTTAAGAAACCATTTTTAAAAAATGATGTACCACTGGTGAAGGGAAAAATGAAGCAAAACTACCTGCTTTACTCATAGGAGTGTACCTGCTCTTATAGGAATTTTTATTTCTTCCCTCCTTGCCTCTGTGCTCTTGCTCTCCTTTACCACTGAGCCCCTTCTACCTTCTTTGTCTAAGTTTCACCTTCCTACTTTCTGAACTTGACAATGTTCCACAGAAGCTTCAATTCTCCAGCCCAATCAGTCCTGTGGGATGGGAGGACTGGACAGAGTACTATTCATTAGGGATACGTGGGAGAATTCAGAACATGCTGTATATGCATGACAACAACTGGAAACTATCCTGGACACTCTAAGCACTATACCACAGTGGTTTGGCCCCTGTGTGAACAGTCTGATGTATTAAGTGGACCACCAGTCTGATCCAGCATGTCTCTTATGTTCTTAAATTATGCACTCAACTGTCAAGCTTTAGTCCCACTCTGATACCTATTGGCTGTAGGAAATGGAGGAAACGGAGGACATTGGTCTGAGACTAGCCTGAGACAAATCAATTGTATGAAGACAGGCAGCTTCTGCAGAGCCTTTTCTTCAGAGCCTGAGTCTGGAAAGGGAGAATTATATCTGGATTAAAAAGGGTAGAACGCTTCCATACTGGGCACTGCTCTGTAAGTGTTGAATCTGTCCTCATTCCAGGATTAATAGTGGCCATTGCATTCATTCATAGTTGGCTGTATCTGTTCTGTACAACTTTTAGGTTAATGTGTCTAATAAATCTGATAAGGAATCTTGAGAATAGATGGATATCATGGCAAGCTACCTGGCTTCAATAAAGAGGCCATTAAAACAAAGAAGAAATGCGTTTTCACTTTTTGCCATCTTTGTCTTCATGATGAGGATGTGATTTCAGTGTTTTTATTGCACCGTGTATTATTTTAATCATACTTGTTCATTACCCTGCTATCCATAGGGAAGAAGCACAGTTTTAAAATGGCTTGGTGACATATATCTATGGATGTATCAACTTTTTCACATATGATATATCTGCACCTTTATACACCAGTGTAGATGAACTGGATAGTTTCAACCCAGACAAGGTTTCCAGATATTTGCACAAGTGTTTAAAAGATGCAGATACAGCATTCCCATCTCACATGCATAAACCACCAGTTTAACACTGATGCACTCACAGTAATCATGATTGCCACATAAAGTGCACATTAAGTGAACATGCCAATAGTAGTTAATTCCCAAAAGCTGGTATGAAGCAGAATGTTGGGATGCTGGAACTATCTGCGATCTCTCTTCTTATTAAAAGATGTGTTCTGTTTTTTTCTCATAATGCCTAAATATAACCATGCATGATATTTTGCACTATTGTTTGAAGCCAAAAAATCAAGATGTTGAAACTGGCTTTGTATAATAGAAACATAGAAACAAAGCGAGTCAGAAGGGGCCTCTGGTCTGACCCCCAGCTCCAGCCGGCTCCACTCATGACATGCCCACCATGTGCATGTCCAGCCTGTCCTTGAACATCCTCACCGATGGGGCCTCAACCACCTCCCTGGAAGCCCATTCCACACTCTCGGGGTCCTAACTGCCAGGAAGTGCTTCCTAGCATCTAAATGGAAGAATGTCTGTGCTCCAATGAAAGGATCCAACTGTAGGTAAGCAAATTTTGGCATCAGCAGATGTGAGAGTGACGTCCTTATAAGTGTTGTTGAGACCACCAAGTGTTATGAATTGGTGCAGAAGTGCTGCTTTCATATGCCATACATGATGTGGTTGCAGATCAAGCCTTGAAGTCTCACGGGGCTACATTATGGGCTGATATGATCATACAGTATTCTGTTCCTAAAACATCTTATCTGCCTCTTCCTTAGTTCAAACTGGTTTTTTTTAAGCCTTGCAGTTGTGAGCTTATTGAGGCCAGGTTATCAAAGAATCCCTTTTCTCACATAGGCCTTCCTACTCATCTTTGATACCCAGCCTCAGACTACCCATCTATCCTGCCTCAGACTACGTGTCTACTGAGATTAGACAGGTGGCTAGTGGAAAGAACTTCTTCATAGTGCTGTTCAAAATGTGAAACTTGGTTTTTATAAGTGTTCACCTAGTGCTGCCACATACCACTATAGGCCTTTAGATACCATGAAAATCCTTTTTGAGTTTTAGCTAGTTCTGATTTTATCCTTGCAGTTTTGTTGTTGCTTTGGAGGGTTTTTTTTAACTGTATTGTATTTATTGATTGTTGTAAGTTGTGTTGGGGCATTTACCCTCAAAGGCTGCTTTAGTCTGATGTAATGCACTCTATGTAGGGATACCCTGGAATAGTGTCCAGAAGCTTCAACTGGTGCAAATTATTAGGCTGCTAACCAGTGCATGGTTCTAGGATCATATTACACTTGTACTGAGAGATCACAGCTCATTGCCAATTGCTTTCTTGACTCAAATTCTAGGTGTAGTTGTTGCTTTTAATCTTTAAAACCCTTAACAGATTAAGATCTGACTATGTAAGGGACCATCTGTCCTACTATGAACCTGACTGGGTATTAAGATTTTAAGCAGGGACCCTTTTGTGGGCACAGTTATGTACAGTCGTCTATTTGTTAGGCATGCACGAAATGACTTTTTTTGTGTATGTTTTCTCCAAAGTATAAAATGTGCTCTCAAGGAGCTCCTCTTAAAGGGGGTATGAAGATCCAGATTTTCAATTTAGCCTTCTAAAATACATAGTTTTAATATTTTACTGTTTTAATGCTCTTACTTGTATGGCTTTAATATTTTATTCTTTCAATGACTGTACACAACTTCAATGGTTTTTTAGCAGATAAGATGCTATATAAATATTAATCATATATCAATTAATTAAATAAATACCGTATGGGAGTAGAAGGAGCAGTATACATGGCCAGATGTGGGCAGACATGGTATGGTAAGCACAGAACAGAAGTTGCAGTGATGTGTTATATGGTTATTTGGAGCTATTCTGGATGGAATGGGGTTAACATACCAGTCACCTGCATACAATTACATCTGCTTAATGTCTATGTATTTACAGGATTCTTCTACAACCTGGTGCTCTCCAGATGTCTTGGATGTACTGCTCATCTGGCTGGGGCAGATCTAGTGGGAAGTTGTAGTCCAATACATCTGGAAGGCATCAGATTAGGGATGGCTACTATACAGTGTATGCAGTGAGAAGGAAAACTGTCCCCATCACTTCATCGTTTCGATGGGAACCCAATGCAACTTATTTTAACTTGTAAACCATCCAGAAAGTGCTACGGGTTACGGGGCAGTATACAAATGTAACAAACAAACAAACAACCATTTAAACCCACTGACATACATGAGAGAGATAATATAGCTTATCTCCTACTAGCCTGTTGATAATTTAGGGTGCCCTAGTTTAGTTACCATTTCTGTCAGTGGTGAGTTATGCCACAGAGTGAGGCAGGTGGGTAGTGTTGGCTATGGCATGCATAATCGTGGAAAGTCCCTATGGACTTTTGCCTGGTTCCAACTTTCTTATCTTGTAGGCGTTTGGCAAAAAAACAGTGAAATATTTGAAATATATCGACTTCTTAAGAATAACTTTTAATTGTGTTTTTAATCTGCCACAGTTTTTTCTCGTATGCTTTATAATTATGGTTTTATTTGACTTTGAGGTTGACAGCTTTGTAAACCTCTTAGAATTATCTGGACACATGACAATTTAGCAATGCATTAAGTGAGCATGAGGGTAGCCAAATGAGGGAAGCAGAGTGCTTTATCTCTTATGTCATTTTCTAAAAATACTAAAATAATGATTTTCCAATGAAAGAGAGTGGGACCCAGCAAACACCTCCCATGGACAGAAGGGCTCCTTCCTTCATTAGGAGGCACATGATCCATCACAGATTCTCCACTGGCTGCAAAGGAGATGATCTTCACCAATTCTCCCTCTCCTGTATATTCCACTTCCCAAAATCTACTCCTGAGAGTTATAGAACCTCCTGGAACAGTGAAGGAGGTGGCTTTGGGAGCGCCAGAGAGAAGAAGGATCAGTAAAGCTTGTCTTGCCTCCCTGCCCTTTGCAATTGGAAGCATCTCAGGGAATTTCACTTGGGGGTGTTCCTACCAGCAGATTAAAACATTGGATCCAGTCCAGTATTAGCATGATTTTCTGGAACTGTCTGTGGTTCAAAACAAGCTGAAACACAGAGTATATGCATTATCAAGAAATTACACACATATGTATATATGGGCATATGCAAAGCCATGTCAGTGATTTTATGACTCTCTTTCTTAGAAATGTTTTTTTTTCCTCTGTGGTTTCAGCCCCCTCCCCAACCAGCAACAAAATATATCACTAAAATCTAGGGAACACGCCAATTCAATTTGCATGCAGGTGCTGAACTTCTGGAGCAGTATTAAGGCTGAGCAACCTGGATTAATTTTCAACCTTTGATATTCATTAACTTTTGCTTCAGAAAGGAGTGGTTGGGGGAGCAATACAAGAAGATGACACAATTACCCTTAAAACTTCACTGCAGAGCAACAGCTTTACAATCTTGAGTTCACAACGCCATACTAATTGGCCACAAAAGGGCCAATTCCTATAAAGGGAGGTGAAAAAGCATACGGTTGGAGAAGACACCGCTATTAGAGGGGCTTTAGAGAGTCAATGAAGCTTTGGGGGCACTTAGCTAAATGACCCACATTATTTGCTCTTTAAACCACCTTCTATTATTCAGCCTTCTTTGGGCAACCAATGATCCACTGCCAAACAAAGCCCACATTTTGCTTCAAGTTTATGGTAGTCAATGCACAATTGTCAGTTCTTCTCAAAGGGGGTAGCAGTCAGCCTCATCACCATATTTCTCTCTTTAGCCCATGAAGCCATTGACCTGTAGGCACCTTGAAATAATCTGAAAGTCAGAGTATTTGTTCCACAAGAAGGAACACCCCCCCCCCCACCACTACACACACACACACTGGAAAAAAAATTCTATACATTGCAGAGTGCCTGGACACTGAAAAGCGCCTGAAGTGGTATGTGTAATACCAGCTGAATGTTTACCTTAGGATCTTCATAAACCTCGGGGTCCATGTGCACCGTTGCAGGAAAAAGTGCTATCCAGTCTCCTTTTCGCAAACTGATTTCCAGATTCCCTTCCAGCTTGAGCATGAAATCTTTCTTGATGCTGCGAACACTCAGGGAAGATGAGCACAGTCGTAAACTCTCATTTACAGCACTTTCTGAATTTAAATAAAGAGCAGAGGGGGAAGGAGAAGAAAATAAGGACCCTAAAGCATAAAAAATATGGAAGTTGACTGAAAGTGATAAACTGCTACAGCTGCCAGAAATCTACAGGTTTACTGGAGGAAGCTAACAAAGGAAACTGGATTGGGGTGCTCAAAAGAGGAAATAAACTTTCTTGGAGGGCTAGAAGACACTTTGCTATTCTCAGCTTTTAAATGTAATTCTTACTGATGGATTCAATTAATTTTCTTAAGCTCTAGGCACTGCAGTGTTTTGGGTGGAAGAACCATTATTTGGGCATCATATTGAAAAACAGCACAATCAAAAGGGAAGGATGCTTTTATGCATTTTACACACTTTGCTAGGATTGCAATGAAATGCCAGTAATAACATTGACACTCTGTCCAACCTGCTTTTCAAGACACTGGTGCCTGCCTTCCGTTGTGCATTACAAATCCATCCACTCAAATAACTGTGCAGCCTATTGCAAGGTAAGGGTATTAAGAACCAAGCAACCCTTTGCTATATCATCCTATCATAATTTCTACTGTTGGCTGAGCAAATTCAAATTATGTGTGGTGCTTTGATGAGTTAATGGGGGGGAAACCCATACACTGTGTCATATTTTGACACAAATCCCAAACCTTTTTCAGAAGCCCACCATAACTTGGAAGGCTCTAGAAGGCAAATGTCCCTGCTCTCCCAGTGGCCTTCACCTCTTGCTCTTAGCATGACAGATTTTATGGCCAATTTCCGGCAATTTATCCTGGCAGTATGAGGGGGAATTCCATTGGGAATAATATGCATAATTTGCATAAATCATTCTGATAGCATGCATACCAGCATGTAGCTCCTGTCTGGGGCTGCATCTCTCATTTTGTAATCAAAACTGACTATTTTTCCACCAGCATGACTGGGCACTGTAATAGGTGGCATGACTTCTTTGAGTCATCACTGTGAAAATGTAGCCTAAAAATGAAATGCGATACACAAAACCCCAAACCAGAACTTCCTTCTCATGGAAGAACAAAGAGATGGTGGCTTTCATGTTTTTGGAATATATAACAGATCTCCTGCTAGTGAGCTGTGCAGCTCTGTGGCCCTCCCATCAAACCCAAAGAGAGGTAGCTACAAACCCAGTGCAGAAACCTCCGAACAAGATAATAACAAATGTTCTTTCACTAAAAATTAAATCTGTTGCTGCATGCATAGCAAATAAAGTGGCCTTGGATGCTTTCTCGCAGGAGTTCTTTCCTTAAGCGTGCATTTGTCTAAAGAGATGAGGCTGCGGTCAGCTCTGTGTGGCCAGTGCTGTGATTCAATGTGACGTATAGTGAGGCTGTGCATATTCTTTTGGACTGCCTTCGTTACTATAATCAGGAAGAGTCAAATCGGCTTGTTGGTGACGAAGCCAGAAAAAACTCTGGTTCCAGAACATGGCCTCTACTGTGGATAGCCACAAGGCACCTGACACGATAGATTTCAACTGGCAGCATTCTGGCAACAAAAAATTTTATGAAATACAAAGGAATGGTCCAGAATCCACTCTTGTAGGCTGTCTCTAGCCTAGGCAAGATGAAGCTGATAACACACCATTTTAGCCTGCCGTGTGGAAATGGTAGCTGACATATGTAACACCACGGTGCACTGAAGGGACCAAATGGGTGCGTGTGCGTTGGGAGGGGAGAGTGAAGAAAATGCAGCAACAGCAAGAAAAATGGTTGGGGACATACTGCGGCCAAAATAGCAGGTTTCCATGGAACTGCACGAGTCACACAGTCACATCAGATTGGCTAATATTTTCCTTGGAAGCATGGCAGTCTCCTGCCCACTGTGGTATTGCAGTGACAACTGGGCAAGCATATCTCATGAGGGAGTTAATCACAATAATGGAGCTCAAAGTGTGGCTTAGTGGTTAGATCATAAATGACAAATCTGTTTTACCCTCCTGCACCAGTTATGTGGGGGGAGCTGAGCTTAGCTCTTGCTCTGAGCAATCAGCAGATAATCCTTAGATGACAAAAGTAATGAGTCACATTATGATCAGCAAAGGAGGATGGGACTTGTATGGGTCTGTGGCAGTCTACCATTAAAATAAACAAGCAGAAAAGACCCTCATTCCTGCCCAATAGTCTCTGCAGAAATGCTGGAATTCTGTGCTGAGAAGACTGACAACTGGATGATAAAACTGCTGTCCGTGCTTGCTGTTGTCATAGTTCAGTAGACACAAGCCAGTGTTCCTGTCAGACCAGCTGGGTAGCTTGGGAGGCCTTCCATTCTGCACCATGAGGTACAGTAAATTATCCAGCACGGTAAAGCAACATCTGTTTCTGTGCTAGTGCCGAACAAACAAGGCAATTTAAAGCATACCAAGGGATAACCAAGCAGCAAATGAACATGACCCTCATTTTTCCTCCCTTTCCCCCCACCACACACAAGTAGCTGAAATTTTACAGAATAAAGAGGGGTTGTCAGAAAAGTTGACACATTTTCTATGCACACAGAGACAGCAGACTTCCCATAGTATTGTTATTTTTAGAATAATCCCACACCTCTTTTCTCTTACATACTCTACTTTCAATTCACCCTAGATCTTTTTTTAAAAGTCGAAGCCGTTTCAATATACTTATAAATATTCAGTCCTTAAACCTAATTTGCTATACTTAGTTCACATGCCTTCAAGCATTTGTCTTCCAATTTCCACTGAATAAATGCGTACTAATGAGAAATAGAGCAAGCTGCTGAGGCAAAGCTGGGCGACTTGAGCCTGGCCTGCCACCAGCTTGTGATAGGCAGGCAAATTGAGTTAAAATGAAAAGTCTTGTCAGCTGAAATACAACACGGTAGCCAAACAGCAAGCTGTCAATCATCCAGCCAAAACAAGGGACTGCAGGTAATAAAAGGTCATTGTGAATCATTAGTGCATTTGGCTTTCATAAGCAAGTTAATTTTAATTAAACATGATCCCGATCTGTAACTGTTTAATAAGAAAACTTACTGCACTTAATGAATTGTTAATTTTATACTAAGCATTTAGCACGAAATAGGACCTTATATGGATCAAGAGGACATGAAAGAAAAATAGTGGCTGAATATGCAAATATCTGGGATATCTTTTGATCTAGCCAAGCTTATGTGACTATATAAATAAGCACCTGGTTCACCTGATCGAAAAAGCCCACTGTGGCTTATTTAAGCCATGGTGGACTGAGACACAAGCTGGGTGGCTTTTGAATACTGTTGTTTGCTACGATGGACAAAGCTCAGAAATGTGGGCTATTTCAAGGTCAAACAACCAATTCCCTGTGCTGGCTTATGTAACCCTAATTCAGTACCACAAATATAGCTGAATATAGTTTTTAAAGACCGAAGTACTAAAAGTTGTGAATCAAGATGAAAAAATGTCAGGTTTGGTTTCTCTCACCTGTGGATTTTTAGTAAGCTATTTCCATTTCAAATATGAAGAAATTTGTGAAATCTGGTAAATTATTATAAATAACTGCTGAACTGAAATTCTCATCCATCGCTAGAATTTGAAGTAATATTTTCTTAGTGTTGGTATTTTCAATTCTGTGATAAACCTGGCTTCCATCAGCTCCTTACTAACATTGAGCCAGCACCCAAAAAAGATTTGTGTTTTGCTTCAATAATGTATATTCTCCATCCTAAGATATAATCTTGCATTTCATAAGACATTTAAAAGTACCTAGTCAATACATGAACATTGTACTTTTGGACTACTGGATCCTGCAGTTCAATGACCATTGTTATCCACAGATTTTTAAGAATATGGAGGGACAGAATGAGTCTTGGCTAGACAAGGAACTTGCATAGTTGTAACCATCTGAGTGGGATGGTATAAATTAGTGTCCTGCAACAGTAGGGGTTGAACCCAATGTCCTTATAGCCCATTCTATTCTATGATTCTATGAAACAGGAAAATGTATCACTTTCCCCTGTTATAACATGGAAAACTGGAATTAGGAAAGCTTATTTTTGAATCTTTGGATGAAATCTTTTAAGGTGTATACAGAAAGTCCTGAGAAATAGAAACACTGATTTAGACTGCTGTATATCACTTTGTAACAAGCCTTTTCTGCATTGAACGTACACCAGGTTGGAGAATGCTAGAACAGGCAACAGACAACAGATAGAGTCAAATTGGTATAAGGCAGTTTCTTATGTTCATATGTCTTCTGCAAAGCAGAATCCTCTTTTCAAGGCAAAAATGGGCATGACTTTAAATTCATCTCTAGCAAAATGTTTTTTTTTTATTTTTTTTTTTTAAAAAGTAAGGATGTGCAATATGGATTAGAAAAAGGGTAAAGGAGGGCTTTTAAGATCCAGGTGGGGCTCTCTGTACCTACTCTAGAGTGAAAAAGAAATAAAAACAGAACTCTATAGATTTATGTAATGTCAGTTTAGGCTTGTCCTCCAAAAATCAACCCCTATTATGATTTATGGACTCTTCAGATAAACTATATTGGAATTATATGTTTGAAACATCACATGTGCTTTGTTATATTCTTTTAGTGAAATATATTTGTTTGATTCCAAATGTTTTTGAATATGAAGTGAGCACATGACAAACTCTGATGACATTGGTTAGAAATGCAATAAGCAGTAAGAGCAGATCAGTCAAAGATACAAATCATGTAACTGAAGAAGAGTTTTCTATAGTCTGGTCTCCTAGTTACCCTCACACATTTACTATCTTCATCTCTTAAGAACAAAAATGCACCAGTCTCACTTTATCCTAATTAGGCTCACTCTTTGGAGTAGCATAGATAAAATCAGGACTCTTAGGGTTCTGCCTGCTCTTTTCAATTAACAGGGGACGCTGAAATTATGTACCACACCTCAGAATTTTCTGTTCCCATCAGAATTTTCTGTTTAGCTGCAACCTTGCAATTTTCTCAGAAACAACATAAATGTTGTAATGCAAAATAATTTGGGGTGGCCTGATCTTGGATGAGAAATTAAGACCCATTAGTTTTACAGAAGATCTAATCCTGAAGTGAAATTAAAACTGCTACAACTATATTATTGATATGAATCAACACATCTGTCTAAATGTTCAGACACTCCTTGGAAGTTTGGCAATGTCACTCTTGAGTGCCTACATTTAAAAATTTACCACATACCACGGCTTTACTGCCTTTACCAGAAGGTTTACTGTATACCAAGAATAGCAAAGGTACAGTCCACCCAAGGACAGAGATGATGAAGGATGAGACATTTGGATCACAGTCATTCATAAAGTCACCATAAGTCAGAGACAATTTTATGTCATGTAATAAGAGCTACAACAGAGACGATGGTAGCTATAGGTCAGTATCTTTCCCCACTCTGCTATAGATCTATAAACATGTGTGCAAAGCAATTAACTTCTTTTTATAAAATGTGTATCAGCTCTTGGTAACAGGAGCTCTCAAGCATACAAAGCAGCCAGTGGGAACATGAAAGTTTTGTACCTCTGCCATGATGCTGAACAGGGTCATATACCTGCAGCCAATGTGTTATCAGCATCAGGCCACCACTATGAACACATCTTTGCTCCACAGAGATGGGAACTCGGTATTACTTCCTATCCCTGTAGGGTAAACCTATGGACATTGAAATAGCCCATATCTTCTAACAACAGTCTATAATATGTCCCTGACATTAATTTCTGGACCAAAGTACGACAGAATATTCAATTTAGCACCAGATTTTCAAAAGTGATAGAGTGAAAAAACCAGGAAATGACAGACTAGTTAGCTTAGCATCTTTTCAGGGTAAATTAGTTGAAAGCACTGCTAAAAGGACGGCATACAAATATCTTAAATAAATAAATAAAATTAGTAAGCGTACAGAAGGACAAGCCCTGCTGATAGGCTTCTAGAAAGGTAAGTCCTGTATCAATTATCTTTTAGAGTTCTTTGAGAGGGTCAATACACACATAAACAGAGATGAATGAGTTCACAGTCATTGTTTACTTGAGCTTCCAAAATACGTTTTATGAAGTCCCTTACCAATGACTGCTGAAAATACTTAGCAGTCATAGAATGTGAAGTGCTCTTATGAATCAGTAATTGGATAAAGAACAGAAACAAAAAATAAGAAATTGTTCATAAGTGAACTGGAATTAGCAGTGTGCAGTGATGTGGGCAAGTTTGCTGATGATATTAAATTATTTAGGTGGTTAAAACAAAAAGAGATTGCAAGGCGCTCCCAATGATCTCTCCAAACTGGAAGAATGGGTATCAAAATGTGGTTGTATGAATGCAAGATGTAAAGTGATGCACAGTGGGGAAAACTCCCAAATTCAAGTATAAACTGATGTGATTAGAACTAGCAGTGATTGACCAAGAAAGAAATCTTGGCATTGTGGTGGACAGCTTGATGAAAATAATCCTGTGTATGGGTGCTATGAAAAAGGCAAATCAATTTTAGGCATGATTATGAAGGAAATCAGAATAAGACAGACAATATTATTTCTCCCTTATAAAAATCTATGGCATGACCACACCTAAAATGCTATGTTTTGGTTATGGTGACCACACCTATGAGCAGCTGGTTGGTCAGTGTGTTACCAGAATGCTGGACTAGATTGACTTTTGGTTCCATTTTCTTATAAACATAAGTAGAGCCATACTGGATCAGACTAAGGTTCCACTTTAGCTTTCATCTGAACACGCACTGGCCAACCAGTTCCCTGTGTGCAAAGCACTTGTATGTCATCCTTCCACTCATGGTCCCAGCAACTGGTACAGTTGCAGTATATTTCCTCTGAAACCGGAGATAGTACAGGGTCATCATGATTAATAATCACTGATAGATATCCTACGTTTGTTTAATCAACTTTTAAAGCCACCCAACATGGTGGCCAACACTACTTCTTATGGAAGTGAATTTAATTATGCATTGTCTGAAGTGCTTCCTCTTATCTGTCCTGCACTTTTCACCAACCAACTTTGTGGGTATTATGAGAGAGGAATAAAAATGTCTCCTTCTGTACTCTCTCACTTCATGCATATTTTTGCATACCGCTATCATACCTATTCTTTTTTTCCAGGATTCCTAGCATGGCTTTGATCACCAGCTCTAAAGTTTTCATAATAAGATTAAAACAAAACTAAGAACAACATAAGATTAAAACCAGAGGCAAAGAACTGTTGCTTTCACCCCATATGCATTCTGAGATGATAATTTCTGTGGGAGATCTGTATGGCAAAGCATTGTAGGTATTTCAGTTGGCTCTTATTTCTAACTAATAAAGGGTTTGTTGCTGTTTTTACAAATCAGGAATATAGACAATGCAGGAAAGCTACGAAACAGAAACATTTTCCAAGAAGTGGGATGCCAGCCAGTTTCTTAATACTCCAAATACACCATTTTTTTGTAAATAACTATTTTGACTTGAAAATATTAACTTCTGTTTCTGCTTAGCTAGTGAGCAGCCAACTTGTAGTTAAATTGGAACACACACTTTCTTTTACACCTTCAAAGGCATTTAAAAAAGCAATTGTTGTAAAATGTAATTATATTTGGAACGTAAATTCAATGTTCCAAATACTTCCTTTCAATTTGCAAAAAGGTCTGGCTTTGCAATATAGCACGGAAGTCTTTGTAATGCATTACCACTTCAGCAGATGTTAAGAATCAAACTTAATATGCATAAACTTTTTGGTAAATAACAGCAAAGCACTGATTCAGCCTTTCCATACCTTGCCTAGTTAATTACCTGGGCTTTTTATGTTTACATGCAGCGAGTGTATCTCCAGCTATAAACTACATAATTTATAATTGATGTAAATGGTTGTTATTATGTCAATTAAGCAGCTGTGTTCTCCACCTTCTCACTAAATAGAATGAGTGATAAACTGAGTTTACAGGGAGATACCTACTTTTCTTCAGGAGGGATAAAATAAATTACCTAGGTAGACCAGGTTGTCCAATTGTTCTCTAGTGAGGCATACGCTGTATCCAGGCCCCATCTTTTGACCTGTTGACTGCAGCAAATGGTCAATTTCGTCACGCACCACTTCAAGAGCTTCTGGGTGCCGCAGAAGATAATACATGGCCCAGAATGTAGCTGGAATCGTGTTTGCCACAGAGGCCCACATGAAGGCAAAATGATGTGCTGGGAGAAAATAAGTGAAAAGGAAGATTAATAGCATTTATTACACTGATTAGATTTGCAGTGTGCTAATTAAAAGATGTTAGGACACAGACCCAGCCAAGGATCAGTGAATGCTAATGAGGACCAATAGGCTTCTGAAGTCTAATTTTCTGCTTAATGAGAATAGTTTGAAATGTAATTTCAGGGTGGGGGTGGGGGCGAAATAAAGGGAGGAAATGCTGCTCAGTTATAATCTCGCTCATTATCACCATTAAATATCTTGTTTTACCACCTCAGCCAAAAAAGAGAGGGAGCGAGAGAAAATCAATTATCATACAGGGTTGTTTCAGAGTAAAACATTTTATCATTAGCCAATTAGAAAAAACATTAAAAATGTTCAAGGTCGCCATTTTGCCATTTTATTTCAAAGGTCTCTAGTAAATTATCTGATTCTAGACAAGCAAGCACTGAAAAAGTTTGCTACCGGCTTTGTCATACTCTCCAAGCTGCTTGTACATCTCGAACAGATCCATTCTGTTTTGGACCACTTCAGAAACTTCCAAGCATTTTGACATTTTTTTAGGATAAAAAAAATCAATGAGTTCTTTCCGGATCCTTTTGGTTGATCCCAAAAATGCAATTGGTACTTTTAAAGCCAATAAGGGAAACTTGGCATCAAACTTAATAAATTTGTCTCCAATTACATCAACAGCATTGCAACTATCTGGATCACTTCCATAAAGTGTTCTAAAACTGGCTTCAAATATTAAGGTAAAGCAAAACTTGTGCAATTTTTCCATTTTCCAATCTGTTGCTTGTGAAAACCTCTCCTTAAGTAGATCCTGGAGGGTTTTCATCATCTTGTCCGAGAGAGTATCCAGTGGTTTGCCAAGAAGGTACTGATACATCCTGTGCAGGTGCTCATTTAGCTCTGGGAATTTCTCATTCACAGTGGGTGGAAAGTCAAATGCCTTCGATCCTGCTTGATCTGAAAATTCAAATTCCAGATGCTTGTTGCTCCTGATTATAGAACCAAACTGCAGGGGATTCATTAGGAATGTAATATATTTTCCTAATGGAGAAAAAGAAAATATTGAAAATTAGTAGGGCAATTTAAGTTAACCTTTCTTTTCTTATTGTTCTACTCTACCTTGAGAGAGCAATGTAGTAATAAGAGAATATATATTATCTTCCATGTGCGAGGCATTTTCAATGCTGAAATATTGAGATGTGAGATATAGCCAATATGACTAAACTGGAATGATTCTGTTCTAATGGAGATTGATTTATTATGAAACATTGGATATGGACTGCACTGAACAAAATCAACCGCTATCGAAAGAAAATAATTTGGATTTAAGTTTTTAAAATATCTTAAAATACTATTTGATATATTTTTAAAAAATATGTAACTCATTAAAAAGAAATTATTATGTACATGTATCAATTTGCTATAAACTTTAAAGTAGGAAGAAGGTTAGGTTCACATGAAGTCAGCTTTACAACATTTGAAGATACATTTTCATGAAGGGTATTCTTATTGAAATACATAATTATTTTTTTCTAGTCATCAAGAAAATGGTTTTACCATTATCTTTTTAGGTACTGATAATAATAGGTAATTTACATATTATTATACACTACAAATTTCCTGCAGAATCCTTCCATTAACTGGCTTTTTATTTCATTTCTGTTGCTCTGCAAGTAGCATTTTTGTTCTTGCTAACAAGTCATAAACAGTCATTGCAGGATTCTTTAATCAGTTTCTTAAGCGTGCAATCAAATGAGGTTGCCCATAATCTTCTGGGATATTTTATGCAGGGTGGCAGAAGTACAGAGGCAAATATCCTCTCTCCCTGCAAATCATGTAGGTTGCTGATTTTGGCTGTTTAGCTGTGCCAATCTGGAGGGCAACTATCATTCCTTCTTCCTGCAATTCCTCCCTACACTCTCTGATCACTTCTATGATCTCAGAGGCACAGTTGGCTGTGAGGATTGTGGGCTTCAAAAGTGGATCCCTAGCTTTAAGTTCCCTGTAAGCTGCCTTGTATCAAACTGTATTGTATAAAATCATATCCAGCTGGAATGAATTCTAGAACATCTCCCATGTTTTCTTAACTAACAACCTAGTCCTGTATTCCACACCCTACTGCCTTCATGGGACTTAATGAGTTTGGTTAGGATTACAGACACAAAGGCATTCCCACAGGCAGCTCTTTGATCACTTTGTGAAGAGAATGCTGGATTAGGTGGTTCCTCGGTCTGATCCATCATAGATCTTGTGTTAATCCTGTGTGTTTACCTATTTTGTCCAATGTTAATGTACTATCCAATGAAAATAACCGTGCATAACATTTTAATCAATAGCAGCATCACCATCATGCCTCATAGGCAGTATACTAGGAAATGTTGGTTCACTACAACTGGTGGATGCTCTTAACTGATTCTACTCATAGGCACAGCCTTGGAAGCAATCCATGCATTCAGATTCAAAAGAGGAAGAACTGCATGTTTGACTGTTCTTCTGCATAAAAACCAAAGGCATTTTCTCAGATATGGTAGCTTTCCACATAAGCCTTCAGCCGTATAAGAATTTAACCATGGTAGCCATCTTTAAAATGGTGTCTTAAGAGACCATGTTATTAAGAGAACTTCCAAGTGACCATGGAAGCCACTTTTAAAATTATGTCTTAAGAAAACTGTTCTATGTGCCTTTGTAGAATTTACAGGCAGGCTGGGCCGGCGGCAGCACATACAGTGCCAGTCATCAAATGGTTCTTTGATGACAGCTGATGGGCTTGTGCCCAATGGAAATTAGTTACCTTATCACAAATGTTTACTAACCCTTATACTTATTATTATCAAGACTGTTTAGGTATTTAAGAAGCTCAAATATAAGATCTGAATATAATGTAGCATGGAAACACATATACACAAATAAATAAATAAATAAATGGACTGATGGGGTGGGATACATGTCAAATAAATACATGTCAAATAAGTAAATAAAGTTAAACTGAATTAATAAGATTTCAATCATGCATGGGATGGCCACTTACGAATGACAAAAATATCCAACACTAAGAATAAAAGAAGATGCTCGTTTGCATAAATGTGCATGTGCTTACATATGTCTAAATGCAAAGTTAGAGATAATTATTCTAATTTAACTAGTAATACTTTTCATTTCACCATAATGCAGAAGACTGTGAACAGCTGACCTGTGTGCCTGCCTGTTCAATCTGCTGCCTAATACTAACTGTTGATAGGCAACCAATCTGTGGACTCTACTGAGATGGTTGAGGCAGGTGGGATCTTTACTTACTCTGGAATAACCTTTTTCACAACCTAAACATGCCACCACTATACACACTGGACAACCAGGAAGGCTGAAGTGGCAACCCCTGGCTTGAATGAAGTTGCTGATGAGCAGAGCACTGGTTTACCTTAAATGCATTCCAGGTTTTGTAATTATTTCAATCATAAGGTTGTAGAGTAAATCCAACCACTGACATTAGGAAATTTGTTGCTTCCTAGGTAGGGTGGGTGACTCTTTGAAAAACAATAATAATAGTGCCCAAAGGTTCCTTTCATAAGTTGAATAAATTTCTTTAATAGAAGAAGCCTTCCTGTGATTAAAATTCTTCCACTGGAGAGAATCGATGGATTCAACACAATATTATTATTTAGGTGGGCTAAGAGGATGGATAGGTGGCTTGCCTGTGTTCACTTTGTCAAACTTGCTCCATTCTCCCATTCAGAATATGAAACAATCCTATTCATTCCTAAGGAGTGTAGTAAACCCTATTTTAACAGAACCATTAAAAAGATTTATATAGAATTTCAGACTTCAGCAATCCTCACAAAGTTTACTGTGAAGGAAAATGTCCTCTCTTGTCCACTATCCTTCCATTACTTCCCTCATTATCTCTAATTTAAAATCAAATTAAGATTTCCTTCAGCCATAGTGATACAATTCAGGTTTTACATAGAGGAAAGGAGAAAGTATAAGTCCAGGATTTCAAGGGTTTATATCGGATGTCAAAGGTAATCTTGTTGCAATTTTATGATCATGTTGTTGTCCCTTTCCTTGTGAGCTGCCCAGAAAACCTTTGTAGCATACAAATACAATCAATCACTAAATCAATAAATGTATATTCAACCTGGGCATTTTTAAGAAAAATGTTTTATTAGTAGATGCACTGAAAGCCCATTAAGTGTGCTTATAGCAAGCATAGTGATGCAGTAAGATTTATTCTGATTCGTACTGTAAAAGTTTGCATTACTTTTCTGTTGTACAAAACTATTTGGATTGGTAGCTCCACCTTTTCAAAGATCTGCCCAGTGCATCTGCACCCAAAGATAATAAATCACATCTCCAGTTTGTAGAGAGGTAGTAAGTACGAGTTGTTTACAAAGTTCAGCCCCAAACTGCTGAGAGATTCGATTGTTCTCATCCCTCCCCCACCTGCCTCAACCTGGCCACAAATCACACTTAAACAATGAAATCATCTTGAGCATCACTTTTTACTAGAAGCATCAAAGTTGTGACCAAAAGATTGAAAATAGCACACAGTTGTGCTGTATTTCACAAGCTGATTTTGAATGCTATTAACCTGGAGATGTCAGCTAGCTTCCCAACTTTGAGTACTTAGGGTAAACAATTTAAGGTTTCTTTAAAAATTAATTAATATTAATTTAAACCATCTGTTCACCATCTGCTATATTTGAATGAAAGATATGAGCTGCTTTATGATCTCCATTTCAACATTTTGCAAAACAATTCCAAATTCTTATATATTTAAATATCAACATAATTTCAAGTCATTCTTTAAGCATTCATTTTACTGTTGCTCCTGCTCCAAATACGTTTGTGTGAAATAAGATCCTATATGACTATAATATAAGCCTAAACTGCACTCCCCTGGGAATCAGTTGGATTTGTTTCCGATAAGGTCTGTTTAGGACTAAGCTCTCAGTGTCTTTATTCACACGAGTACCATGCAAACCCATTCAAATATAGGGCTTTCTGCAATACATTCCTGACAAGTGAGAGATCAACGCCACTATTTGTCAGAGAAGTTTCAGCTACAGCATGCCAAAAAGTGAACCTCATTTGGCAAGGCAACACCATGACTGAGATGGAAGAAATAAAAGGGAAAAAAATGCGGTAAGTGTTGAGTTCTAATACAGATCAAATATATCTATGATGGATTACATTGCATTAACTTACAAAAGGAAAGCACATTAATTGAATATTTCCAGGAAATAATTGTTTATTATTCATTGATTTAAATATTGAAAGGAAAGAACAGTAATGCCCACAAGATAAAGGACTATATAGGTTTTGAAAACGTGTATTTCTGCACAAGAAACCAGTTGTCCTGTGCAAGACTACCTGAGAGTAATACTCGACAGTGAACATGCATCGGATGTGGATATATGGTCAAGTGATTTCAAAGGAGCGCTTCCATATAAAGCTCAGATCAGAATCAAAACTGTGCAACTAAGTTCGCTTTCAAGTGTCCAGTGGCTGCCCCCACCAAAGAATCAAACTTCATTTTAAGCACAGATACGGGTAGACCTATGAGATTGCAGCAGGCTCTGCTGCATGTGCCATTCTGTCCAGCATCCTATAGTTTCCAAGACTGCAGCCAATTCATTTGGGGCAGCGCCCTCAGCCTGCTCAAAATTGTCTTTTGGGCAATGTACAGCCTGTCCTGTTTTTTACTACTGTAGATAACATCATAGTTTTAGGGTCTGATTCTTTTCAGATTTGCACAGAAAAAAAGTCGTACAGGTCCCAGCATATCCCAGCATGCTGGGACTTTTTTCTGCCCATCACAGACATTTTTCTGCCTAACCTGCATAGGCTTGCACACTTAGTATCTACTCTACCATCTTGAAAAAAAATCTCCTTAGCAGCAGACACCTACAACTCCCTCCCTCTCTTTTTACTGCTAGGTAAAACAATTTTTACATTATCTAAAAACTGATTTATATGCTACCTTTTCCACTGGTCATGATGGTTCACATAAAAACAACAGCATAAAATCACAGAACCAATAAAAACTAGAAGCAACTGTCTGGACTATTTTTTGCTGGTTTTGAAATTTTGTTTTATTACACTATCTGCCCTAAAGTCAATACAGAATTCAAGGCAGAACCTGACAAAATCACTTGTACAGTTTTCCAAACTCACCTCAGTAATTTGCCAATCCAGATGCAATCAGAAAATACCTCAGAGGACTTTTGCTTCTTTCCTTCTTGAAACACTGAAAGCCAAGCTATCCTCACTGTACTCACAAGCCAAAACATTCACCTGAATTGTTCCAGGAACTGAGTCCCATATCAGGCAAGGAGTTCAAAGGATCAGACCACAAGCATTCCTAAAAGCAACTCTGTTAGACCCAATTTTAGAAGGTCTAAAGTGACAGTTTAATGAATTTCACTGTATGAATTTGGCAGTGTCTTTTAATGCTAATTTTCCAGTGGAATATGAAGAGACAAGCCTGTATGAGAGAACCTTATGAAAACTCCCTTAGCCTTATGAAAAGGATTTTTAAAAAGGCCCTGAACCCTGAAGGCCAAACAGTCCTTAGATTATTGTTTCTTTTTATTGATAATACTGCCCATTTTCCCACAAATCTTTGATTTCTGCTACAATCCCTGTTAAGAAGGCTTTGGATTCCTATTCAGTTTGCACTGTCTCTTAGCAGCAAAAAAGAATGATGCATAAGATATGAAAAATTACTTTGGAGAATCCAATTGCCTTGAAAGTAGTGAGCATACTGCATTTTTTGAATAACGCTAAGACAATATAGTTCATGTAGGGCTGGGGTCCAGGTTAAACCAGATTAACTGAACTGGCACACAGACCTCACTCTTTCCCACAGTATGCTCTCCAGCCCCTTGAAAATGCTACACTGAAAGTCGAGACCCTACTGGATGGATTGAGCTGTGGTGTGGGGTGCAAGGGGAATACTCCAATATAATTTATTTCACTGTACTAGTTTATTCATTTCATTGCAATAAGACAAAGAGACTTTCTGTAAGCAAACACTTTTTGTGGAAGGTTACTTCCACTTTTGACAAGCAGATCCTGGATCTAAACTACCAACTGCAGTCATATTGTTAACATTTGATACATTACTAAGCAGCAATATTTATATGACAGATGACATGCAGTTGTTTTTCACTGCATGCTGCTTTGATCAGACCAATCCCCAAACAAGTTAACCCTATGTATTTGGATGCAAGATGGCACAGTACTGGACAACTTAAATGGGCAAATAGCCTGGCACAAAGCAAATTACTTGGATGTAAATCTTACTATTGTGATGTATGGCTGTGAGAGTTGGACCATAGGGAAGGCTGAACACGGAATAATTGATACTTTTGAATTGTGGTGTTGGAGAAGATGCCTGAGAGTCCCTTGGACTGCAAGGAGATCAAACCAGTCAGTCTTAGAGGAGATCAACTCTGACTGCTCTTTAGAAGGTCAGGTACTAAAACTGAAGCTCATATTCTTTGGCCACCTAATGAGAAGGAAGGATTCATTGGAAAAGACCCTGTTGCTGGGAACAATTGAAGGCAAAAGGAGAGGGGGACAGCAAAAGAAGGGTATGGAAGAGGTTGAGGTGGCTGGATGGGGTAACTGGAGAGGAGGGTGTGGGGTTTGGTGGACTCCAGCGGATGGTGGAGGACAGGGGAAACTGGAGGAATGTTGTCCATGGGGTTGCAGGGAGTTGGGCACAACTTTGTGACTGAACAACAACAACAAGAAGATCTTACTAAAATCAATAGCATTTGCTTTCAAGTTCTTCTGGAGTTTCTGGTGTAAGCATGATTTATAGTTAGATTTTGCTTCTTGTTGGTTATGCATTGTAACCAACAGCCTGCTGCACCAACAAATGTGTTTGGAATGGGGCGTGCTCCTCATAGCAGAGGCATACTGCCACAGCCATGGCATTATATTAAGGTTCAGACAAAGGTATCAGTGCAGGTATCAAAGAAGGTATCAAAGAAGACTGCTTTGTGGGATACATGACACTTGCTTCTAACAGACAATCCTGAACAGGATTGTGATGGAAAGTGAAGGGGGGTGGAATGCCTGCCACTTTGGGGCCTACTGCTATAGGTAATATTGTTGGTCAGTACATTTGTGACCACAGAGCTTTCCACAGAAGTATCAGGGCCTTTTGAAACAAGGATGCTGGTGGAATTGCACCTTCGTGCCATCCTATCCATGCTCTCCCTTGCCACCTCCCACCGCACTGGACACCTAGGGTAGTCAGGATTGCTCTGCAAGTTAGATGATTTGTAAAGGCTTTAATGAAAGGCACAGCTTATCATAAAACATGCATGAACTTAATCACTAAGCCTGCATTTGACAAAACTGATACTAATACATGAAAGATGATAAAATACACGCCTGGGAACCAATTTTCACGTTCTTTTCACCTATTCTTGTTTGTTTTGTTATAGTAAATTACCTAGTTTTCCTTTTAAAGTCCTCAGTATAAACTTGTCCTCATAAGAAACAGTGCAAGAAGACTTTCAACTTTATAATGTTGCTGAATGATCGAGCAATACATGTTGGGTTTTTAAGTGCTATCATAGAGAAGCATCTCTTGGGGGATGGGAATAAGAGAAAAGATGATCAGATTTATGTAATAGTGGTCTTATTAGGAAGATTTTGCTGAACTGCTGACAATGATGTACAGTAGTGATTCATTGGAATGACGTTTGGGGAAAACGATTCTGCTGCACCACCACACAAAACCAATTAGAGAACTATTTTCTGCGACAGGTCAGGAATTTACATTGTTTCTCATGGAAAGATGTGCTTTTTAATTTCGTTATTAAGATGACATCCATGTCCCTTAAGACTTTTTGGGATGACAATCATTTGCTCATCACACAGAAAAGAACAAATCAGAGAAATCACGTCACCAGTCTGGGACAATGCCAGAAAGTCCAAGCATCGCTCCATGTTTTCCAAATGAACTATTCTGAAAACTAATAAATGGAACAATATATATTGGCAGTGTTTTTGACAGGACCTTTAGCAACACACCAAGGAGAGAAAGTAATGGCAGTACGTATGCAGCAGTAGTGCTTTGGATATATTCGTTAGTCTTATATACAGTACATCCATTTTGCCAATTCAGAAAGGCATCATGAAATACTGTGCATTTTAGTAACCTGAGAAGTGATGCACAGTGGTACTTATGGCAGCAGATTTATTACTTTTTCTTCTCTATGAGCTTCCAATATTCACTATTAACAAAAATGGGAAGGTTAAAGCAATAAGTGGTTTCTTATGAACTCATAAACACATTGGAATACAAGAGAAACAATGCTACCTATAACTAACCCTATTCTCCTCACTATTTCATAGCATTCATAATGTGATAGGTTAGAGGGTGAAATATGAGTCCTAAATAAGTCCTATTTCTTTCAACTATATGCAAGATACTACCCTAAGAGACAAATGAAAGAAATTAGCCATCATATGTTTGAAATGTGTACCAATAGTGGGTTGATGCAGTACTAATCATTTACATTTGCTTATATTCCAAAGGAGGTACTATTCTGAATTCAGGACAGGGTTTGAGACCACTTATTGCTTTAACCTTCCCATTGATTTGAGTGCCTAAAACTGATTTATTGATTACCAACAACGTAAAGCCCTTGAACATAGCTGTGGTTCAACTATACTTGGACTATTATGTACATTTTTGGTCACCACTTCTCAAAATGGGTGTTGCAGAGCACACAACAGTGCAGAAAAGGACAATAATTAAGAGGCCAAAGTATCACTGCGTTGCGGTTACAACATTAGAGCTTTTTAGCTTAGAAAAAAGTGAGTCAACAGAGATCTGGCAGAGAAATAAAAAATTATTCATTCTGCGGAAAAAGTGGATGGAAAGTTGTTTTTACTCTTCTCTTGTAATTAGAACTGGGGAAGAAATTTGGTTCACAATTTTATGCAAACTTATAGAATTATTCAATAAGTCAATAATCTTTTGAAATTTGCATGTCTCTGAATTTTGCAATGGAATTCTGTGATATTTTTAAAGGGTACAAAATGTTTTTATCAGGGTAAAGTGAACATAAAAGCTGTTGCATATGTGAAAATAACATTAAAATACATTATATTAAGGACATTGCTTGCCAAAATTCATATACAGTGGTACCTTGGCTCATGAACTTAATCTGTTCCAGGACTGGTCGTGACCCAAATTGGTCATGAGCCAAGTTAAATTTCCCCATAAGGTTCAATGTAAGTAAGGCTAATACGTTCTGTAACTATTTTTTTTTAAATCAGAAAAATATGAAGCAAAGTGACAGCAACAAAGATTGCAACCATCTCCCCCGCCCACCCCGAGCATGACCGCGATTGTCATCCCTGCATGCGCCCATCATCCCGGTGTGCTGGTGGGGGGAGAGACAGGCATGATCACAGGTGCAGTGGGGGGGGGCAGAGAGACAGGTGCAAACATAGGTGCGCTGGGGGGGAAGAGACAGGCGCGAACGCAGGCGCACTGTGGGGGAGATGGCTGAGATCGGGGTTGCACTTGTGCAGGAAAGATGGGCGCAATCTTGGCCATCTCCCCCCCCCCCCCCCCCCGCCCCCACCCCCCCCCCCCCCCCGGCAGGGGGGGGGGAAATGGCCACGATCACGGTCACCACCCAATGCAGAGTTTGCAACCTGAGTCAAAATTTTTCTGAAATTTTTGTTCGCAACCTGATTTGGTCATGAACTGAGGCATTTGTGAGCTGAGGTACCACTGTAATAGACAAAATATGGTGTACAATATTGCACATTCTAGAGAAATGTGACGTTTTGTCATGACCAGAACATGCATGTATCCACTCAATGTGATTGAAGTCACCCATTGTTGTACCAAAACAACAACAACAAACCGAATTGTTTTCAATGCCTCTCTAATCTCATCATCTGTGTCAAGATCATCATGTACATTTTGGTCATAGCATGTACGCAGTTCTAAATTTCATTTGGGGCCTTGTATTTTCACTTATAGTAATTCTGTGAATTCCATGAAACCTTTTGAAGGTTTTGACACTTGTAGCTTCTTTGATATACAGAGTCCTTCACTTCCTCCTGTATGAGTTTCACTATCCTTCCTATGGATTTTCAATCCAAAGATGACAATATCACATTGGTTCTCTTGATATTATCAACTGTCTGTTGATACTACATCTACTACTACTACATCTATGTTCTCCTGTAAAACAAAGCACTCCAGCCCTTCAAACTTTGCTAAGCAGTTTCTAAAATTAGCATATGTACCCCTATCCACAGTGTCCTTCTTCAGCTGTCTCTGGTGTGTGCGTTCTCTCAGTGGGTCCTTTCTTTCTTTGGCAGACTATTATATACTATAGTGTGCTCATGACATATTTGTACCTTGTCCCCTCAGGCAATCAAAAACATTTTCACTCTCATCCTCTGAACAGAACCATATGAAAAGTCCTTTGGATATCCTAGTTCCAATTTGGACAACAGAAGTTTTGTCCAATATGTTGAACTGGGCTTGGAAAGAGGCCAGAAGTCAAGAGGCCAGATGGTACAAGACTGAAGGCCCATAAGCTGAAAAATGAATGCTAGTATGGAATTTAGTTCAGAACTTGAACAGGATTTCTAGATTCCTATATTCTATCATGCATAGGATGTAGTGAAAAATGCATGTTAAAGACTATAGTTGCAACCCTATGAACAGTTTTGATGCTTAAATTCTGTTGATGATTGTGCATTTAAGCAGCATTTATGCTTGTATGTTACATTTTAAGAACTACAGAAGAAAATCATGAATATAGAAGAAGTTATACGCAGAACCATTTGGTACTTCTGTTGCACTGAAGAACTGAGCACAAGATAACATTCTGTTAGTCTGATCATTAAAGGAGTAGGGTTTTTATTTTTTAATCATTGCATTTTTTGGCTACTGTCTAGACATGAGCTAGCATTTCCTTCTGTAGATCATATCATCTCACTTGCAGAGAGACTTGAAATAAAGATACTTAATTTATATCACATACTTGGAATAAAACATGGAAATGAAGAAGAAAACTCTTCATGCTCTGCTTGTGAGTATTTGGCTGCCATACTAGATGCAGTACTTCATGATGTATCATCTTGGCACATCTTATGTTCTTAAGCATATACCATGAGTACCAGGGGAAAGGCCATTCATTTTTTCAACTTTACTTACTAAGAAGTTTCTAAAAACTAAATAACATGTTCTCACCAGTCATGTATAAAGTAAAATTATCTCCATATTTTTGCTTGAAGGACAATAATAATCCAGTAGAGTCGTTTCGAAACTTCAGAGCTTCTCCCAAGAAAGGAATCCAAGATTTGATTAAAGGAGGCTCTCCAGGTCTCCTGCATAAAAGGTGAAAGAAAAGAAAGCATTCTTATACATTCCTAATGAGATAAATATTTCATCATTTTATGGATTAAATGTGGTGGATCTTGTCCAACACCTTTCAGTGTTGGACTTACACGTGGTGCAAGGGCCTCCTGACTAATTCTGCAGCACATTCCTAACTATGCAAATAAGAAGCAGCTCCACCTGATAGGGAATTCCTCATTTCATGTACCTTAAAGCTGCTAATTAGTCCATAGATTGGGTCACTTTTCTTTAGTAAAATGCAAATATATGGAAAAAAATTATTTATTGTCCCTAGGGAATTGGTTCAGAGAAAAATGTAACTGTAACTAATCCACAGCTCTCTTGTAAAATCTGCTTAGGCTTTCCAAGTTAGATGCTATGCAAATTTAAATTTAAAAAGAAGAAAATATATTCTTCATAAAGTCTTATTTATTATTTTTATTTATTAAAACATTTTTATGCCGCCCCATTCGCCGAGGCCTCGGGGCGGCTTACAACAATACATTAGAAACCACATAAATAAAAATTAAAATATATACATTAAAATAATAATAATTTAAAAAATATACATATATGTGTGTGTGTGTGTATATATATACACAAAATAAAATAAGCCGCCCTGGCCAGATAAGATTCAATAGTATAAACATTTAAAATGCTGCTTGAATAAAAAGGTCTTCGTCTGGCGCCGAAAAACAAATAACGACGGTGCCAGGCGGACCTCTCTGGGGAGCGCGTTCCATAACTTAGGCGCCACCGCTGAGAAAGCCCTCCTCCGAGTACCTACCCTCCTAATTTCTTTCACGGAGGGTTCCCGGAGAAGGGCCTCCCCCGCCGATCTCAGGGGGCGGCTGGGCATATATGGATGTAAGCGCTCCTTCAGGTAACCAGGACCCAAGCCGTTTAGGGCTTTATTGGTCATCACCAACACCTTGAATTGGGCCCGGACTTCAATGGGGAGCCAGTGAAGCTGACGGAGAACTGGAGTCATGTGAACATAACGTCCAGTCCCCGTCAGCAGCCTGGCAGCTCTATTTTGAACCAATTGAAGTATCCGGACCGTCTTCAAGGGTAGCCCCATGTAGAGCGCGTTACAGAAGTCAAGACAGGAAGTCACCAGCGCATGAGTCACTGTTGCAAGGCAGTCGTACTCCAGGTAGGGGGGCAGCTGATGAATCAGCCGAAGCTGGAGGAAAGCGCTCCTCGCTGCTGCTGTTACCTGAGCTTCGAGTGAAAGCTCCGGGTTGAGGAGCACTCCCAAGCTACGGACCTTGTCCCTAGGAGGGAGTGCAACCCCGTTCAGGACAAGATTCAATTCACCTTCCCCGAAGCCCGAACCACCAACCAACAGGACCTCCGTTTTGTCTGGATTGAGCTTCAGTTTATTGGCCCTCATCCAGCCCATTACCTCGGCCAGGCACCGGTTCAGTACAGCCATTGCCTCACCTGGATTGGTGGAAACCGAGAGGTAGAGCTGCGTATCATCAGAGTACTGATGGTTCTGCAGCCCACACCTCCTGATGACCTCTCCCAGCGGTTTCATGTAGATGTTGAACAGCAAAGGGGACAAAATGGACCCCTGCGGTACTCCATGGTATAGCTGCCATGGCGCAGAGCCATAGTCCCCCAGCACCACCTTCTGGGATCAGCCGTTGAGATAGGAGCGGAACCACTGCAAAGCAGTGCCCCCAACCCCCAATCCCGCTAGCCTATCCAGAAGGATACCATGGTCGATGGTATCGAAAGACGCTGAGAGGTCCTGGAGAACCAACAGGGATGCACTCGCCCTGTCCTTCTCCCTGCACAGGTCATCGTACAGGGTGACCAAGGCAGAGTCAGTACCATACCCGGGTCTGAAGCCGGACTGAAATGGGTCCAGATAATCAGTTTCATCCAAGAGTGCTTGGAGTTGTCCCGCCACCACCCGCTCTAACACCTTGCCCAGAAACGGGATGTTGGCCACTGGTCTATAATTAGTGGCCATCTCTGGATCCAGTGATGCCTTCTTCAGGACCGGTCGGACTACCGCCTCCTTTAAAGGGGCAGGCACCCGACCCTCCCTCAGAGAAGCGTTAACCACTTCCAAGATCCAGGTTCCAATCCCGTGCTTGGAATCCTTTATTAACCAAGACGGGCAAGGGTCCAAAAGGCAAGTGGTGGGACGTACTCGTCCAAGCACCTTGTCCACATCATCAGGCCACAGTAACTGAAATTCATCCAATAATTCTGGACAGGACGGTAGCGTTGGTGTCTCCCTTAAAACCTCTGAATCAATAGTGGAATCCAGCTCGTGACGAATCTGAGCGATTTTCTCCCTGAAATGCCTGGCAAAGTCGTCACAGCGGGCCTTTGAGGGTGGAATCAGATCTTCTTTCGGACTTGGACGAACCAGGCCTTGCACCACTTGAAAGAGCTCCGCTGGACGGCATTGTGAGGAGGCAATGGAAACGGAAAAAAATCTCTTTTTCGCTGCCCTCACCGCCACAGCATAGGCCCAATAGTGGGCTCTTAAGTGTGTTCGGTCAGATTCATCCCGTGATTTCCTCCACCTACACTCTAGACATCTCCCAACCTGCTTCATCACCCTCAATTCAGGAGTATACCAAGGGGAAGAGCGGGCACTGCCTGGTGGGGGAGGACGCTTAGGAGCGATCGTGACTACAGCCCTGGTCATCTCCCGATTCCACAGTTCGACCAGAGCCTCTACAGGAGCACCCGTCTTGTCAGCCGGAAACTCCCCCAGGGCCTTCAGGAATCCTTCTGGATCCATCTGGCTCCGGGGGCGGACCCACACAATCGGGTCCACACCCTTACAGAGGGAGAGGTCGCTCTTGAGCACAAACCTCACCAGGAAGTGATCTGACCATGACAGGGGAGTCAAGCATAGATTCCTCACCCTCAGACCACCCTCTTCCTGCCCCGTCGAGAAAACCAGGTCCAGAGTGTGTCCACGTTCATGGGTTGGGCCGATGACATGTTGAGACAGCCCCATGGCCATCATGGAGGCCATGAAGTCCTGAGCTGCCCTGGTCAGACTAGCCTCGGCATGGAGATTGAAGTCCCCCAGGACCAACATCCTGGGGGTCCTCAACACCAGGTCCGAGACAGTCTCCGTCAGCTCAGGCAGGGAGACTGTTGGGCAGAAGGGTGCACGGTACACCAACAGAATCCCCAATCTGTCTCGATCACCCAACCCCGAGTAGAGACACTCCAGCCCTGGTCCCGAAGGGACAGGAAGTCCCATGAGAGAGATGGAGGCTCGGTAAACCAAAGCGACCCCCCCTCCCCTCCCCTCCCCTCCGGCCGTGAACAGTGCTGGACCAGATACCCAGGCGGGCACAATTGGGAGAGGGCAACATCCCCCCCCTCCCACCCAGGTCTCCGTTATGCAAGCCAGGTCGGCCCCCTCATCCACAATCAAGTCATGGATGAGGGCAGATTTGTTATTGACCGACCTGGCATTAAGCAACAGCACCGTCAGGCCCGAGGGGCGACTGACAAGACTCCCTGGCACCCTCTGGCTGGAAGCAAAACCAGAAGTAGGGACAGGTGTCAGCCATCTGTCCCTCCTTCTTCTATGTGGACACGTTAAGCTCCCACCGCTGTTACGTCCATTGCCCATAACCACCCCAATGGTGGCGCCGGCGTGCTCCCCAGGAAACACAAGCGGCAACATGGCCAGAGACGACTCCATAAAACAAGTTAAAAACACTTTAAAATTATAAAAACATTTAAAAATTCACCGCCCAGCAGGAGGGCCTAACACAGTGAAAGTGAAAGCCCCCTGGCCAGCCCAGCCCCCCGCTCGCCCCCCCCAAATGGCGGCAACCGCCCTTTGGCCGACACCCTTTGGCCGCCGGCCCCGGCTGCCGCCGGCGCTTTCAAGCCGCCGGGCTCCCGATGCCCCGCCCCGTCCGGGCATGCCTGCCAGGCATGCAGGGGCATGGTGGAGCAGCCAGGTGGGCGATGGAATGGCAGAGCGGCGCGGAGTGGCGCGGTCTTCGCGGTGTAGGCTGGCGGCGCGCAGTAGTTCCTCTCCGGCGCAGTAGTTCCTCTCCGGCGCAGTAGTTCCTCTCCGGCGCAGTAGTTCCTCTCCGGCGTAGCTGCCGGGGCACAGTTGTTGCTCGGTTATATGAGCAACTTAGATGTTTTCTTTTTTATTTGAATATATAGCTTCCAGTATGTTAAAACAAATAAACATAGATTTCAATTAAAATAAAGTTTAATAGCTAAAGACACAATTGCTAACAATCCTGACTCAAGGCAGTTACATTTGTCTGCTTAGCAGCCCTGCTTAGCTTCCCAAACTGATTTCATAGAAAGGAACAGAAGCCAAGTCTGTTACACAAAGGATTAAAACACACACACACATATATATGAAAAGTCTCTGATGCCACAGCCCCATCTGGAAAGGTGACTTGTAGTACATGTGGAACAACTCATTTTGATTAATCGTAAGATATTTACTAGCTTGAATCTAATCAAAGATCAAGGGATCACAAGCTTAACTGCTATCATACATGGCATAGAAATTTATGTGGCTGGATTAACCCTACTGTAGCCTCGCATGAAATGTTAGAAGAGATACTTTAAATGAAAAAGAAACCTTTTGCTGCTGATTATTACTATTATTAAGTTAGAAACTGTTGGTTTTAACAATCTAAGTGTAGGATGAGATTTTTTTTCAGCTTTCATAAAGCTAAGAATATTGGCCATAAAAAAAATCAGGAATGACTGTCTACCATTAATTAGATGATCCCGTTATAAAATTACAAACCAGAAAAACAATTTTAAAACTGTTTAAACATTGCAGCTCAATTTAACTATATTGTGAACATATATGGACTATTGATGTATATGGAATTAACAGAATTTTCACAAGGAAACATCTCTGCCCACAAGGAGAGTACAATTTCATTTCTGAAAGTAGGAAAGATGGGAATGCTTAGGCAAGGGTAACAGAGAAAAATGATGGGAACAAGGGAAACATTAGCAGAGTTATTACACTTTGACCTTAAGGGACATGTAAAGGGCCATCAAATGCTTTGGATGATCCAAGGTCAGAAAAGCAGCTCCATCCTTGGCCTGGGGATTCAGGCCAACTTGGCTCTCGCTTTCCCCTGCAGAAAGAATGGTGCTGACTGCTTATGCGAAGACTTAACTGTGGCATCAGGAAAGAGGTTCTGGGGTGTTCTGTGGGGGTTGCAGATTGTGGCCATGAAGATACCACTTATCATGATGATGCTCCAGCCTCCTGCCCTTTCCATTTAAAGCACTTGAAACTAGATGATCCAAATCTGGTGTGTATGTGTGCATTTGTGTGTGTGTGTGTGGGGGGGATTTGTGTTAGCTTGCTAACAAAAAGGCTTCACCATGTTAAAGCTAGTCAGCTAGGCTGGCTTTAAAGTACAAATGAAGAGTGTTGCAGAACTCAATAACAAGAAACAGGAGCAAAGTTAGAATGCTTAGTCATTAGGGGGAAAGTGGTTTAATAATTATCATTATAACTTGGTTTCAAAATGAGTAGCTTTCCTCCCATCCAAAGTGAAATGAGCAAACCATGCCTTTGAGGCAGGTCCTTTTAGTTAAGGGCCAATTGCTTGGAGTATCTGGTGCTTCACTCTTTTAACCGATGCCATGTTTTTGTATTAATCATACTAGGTTCACTGCCCCTCCACTGTTGCATGTTCACTAAATGTTTACTTACTAAACACAGTATTTTAAATGGTCTGATTCTCAGTGACTGCCTGCATATCTCTGGGTGTGATAGCCTTGGCATATCAGCTAAAGATTCTGGCCCCGCCTCTCTATCGGAATCAGAATCTGTATACACAAAGCCTTGAAAGATTTTTATAGGGGAGTGGCCCCAATTCCTCCAAAGGCAAAGAGGGCCTCCATGTTCTCCTTACTTGTCTAGGATACCAGGAATCCTCTGAGGTTAGAGGATTACTTACTTGGAAGTAAGCTGCACTGAATGTAATGAGAAACGAGCAGGCATGTATAGGATAATCCTTGACCATTGGATAATACTAGGTGGGTATGGGAAACAGGGCTTACAAAATATCCAGCTGGTACAATGTTGCTCATCCTTGAATTCTCTTAATTATGATTTTCTACAGGGAGTGGTGTGCCTTCGTGGGTTTTAAATGTTTTATGTTTTTCAATATGTAATTAATTTTTAAGTGAATTGACTTCATGGAATTTAAACTGCCTATGGGCATAATCCTTTGCATGCTTTGAGAGAAAACAGTCTTGGATCTTCCAGCATTCCTCAGCCAGCCATGATGCCTAGAGGATCCTGGTAGCTGTAGGACTTTTTCATGGCTACTTGGGGTATTCTGGGTGTTGTAGAATTTTATCTGAACATGCATGCTATACCTTAACTATATATGTAGGATAAAAGCCAACATGAAGTTTTCATTCTCCATGAACAACAAAATGGAGAAGAGCTTATATGGATTATATCAACAACATTCTGACAGGTCACACACATTCCTCAATAAAGTTCTCAAAACTACTAACTTCTTTGGATGGTATACCTGTTATTCCTGATTTCTGTGGATGGCCAGCTTTCACTTTAGGAACTAGACAATATATTGCTTAACTAACATCATGACAGATACATTTAGATAGGCAGTCTGTCATATCCTAATTTAATGCACCTAATTTCAACCTCCCTGCTCTGTCGTTCGGTCAAAAGCTGTATTCTTCACTGGCTTTCTGCAGGGTAGAAAAGACATAGCTCAGAAATCCAGGAGAAAATTAACTTAATGCTCCAAGTCTGCAGGATCATATCAGGGAGACATCTTGCTATCACAAAGATGCATGGGTCATTGCTTGCTTCAGACATGTTTAGTTCAGCAAGAATAAACTTAATACTGCAAAATAAGTGAGACTCACAACAAAATGTTGCAATATTGAATGGCCCTTTTCAGTGTTTCAGAAAGCCAAGGCAACTATAAACATTCCCTTTCTTTCTCCCCTCTTTCCAATTTCCCATTTCTCCCTCCATTGGGCACTGAGCATTCTGCTGTTTAGTCCTCATTGGGCTTTGTTCCTCCTCGGATCCTTATTAGATTTTCTCACCTTAAGATATTTTTTGTCCACCTGCAGACGTCAGAGTACTCCAAAGCATGCTGATCCTTCCTTCTTGCCTCCTAGGTGTTACAATCCTTTAGGAACTCACCAGTTAACTTTACTATTTTAAAGACTGATACTATCAAGCTTTTCTATATCTGAAGTTCTGGAGGAAAGAACACTGGTGCTGCTTATAACCCTTAGCATAATGATAAGAGAAGTGCATCTTCATTTCTGTTTTCGTTTACAGAAATGGAGGTAATTTTAATGGCTGATGGCTCTCCTCTAAGTGAAATGGCATACTACTCTCTGTCTGTCTGTCTAAATTAACCTATGAATATGTAAGTGAGTGAAATGTTTTAATGCACAATTTTTAAAAAGGTATAAAACACACCTATCAGGTTTCTTATAGGCCTTAATATTTTATACTCCTTTAAAATGTAACTGAATCAAATTATTCCATACAAAATTTGGGTGCAAAACTGAGATAACCAACCTGTCCCTGAATGATTGGAAGGAGTTATTCTCAAACCAAAAAATGCTCTGTCAAAACTGCAGAAAGATGTGGCCCCTACAATAATATATTTAAAATATATTAAAGGAACATGAAAAGTACAATTCAAGTATATCTAGTGTTATTTTTACAAACAATCTTTGACCAGTTCTCCAAGTTCTTCTTTAGAGCCTCTATCTTACCCATTTACTTCTTCATTAGTTATTTCATCCTCCTGCACAAGTCCTTACCCAATATTGTGTTAAGAGTGAGTATGAGGATCAGCTTTCTATTTGAAAGCAATATGCTTTGGGACCTCACATGGCTTTTGTATCTGTTTAAGATGAATGAAGTGTTTAGAATTTCAAAGAAATATCCTTATCACAACACCCTGCACTCCTGCATCAATGTTCCTTATAACATGGAGAACCATGACTTCTGAGCTACAAATCAAACATGAATGTCGCTTTCCCTTCAATTCCTTTTAACATGTTTGGAATGAATGAATGGATTTATTTATTACAGGCATTTCTATCCCGTCCTATCATCAAGAGCTCAGGACGGTTTACAATCTTTTTTTATTTTGTAAAATGAAAAAAAAAAAAAGATATTTTCTATGGAAGTGCAAACTTATTAGCCTTTTTGTAGGTCCACTTCTTATCCTCCTACATAAGGACATCTTCATGGTCAGTATTTCAATTATTCTTTGTATGTTCCAAATGTTATGTTAAACCCTGCCCCCTGCACACATGCACACACCCACACCCACACCCACACACATGCACAGTTGCTTGGACAGGAAAGTGACTGATGGTTAAGAACTGGCCACTTCAATATTATGAAGTGCATGCTGTGTGCATGCCAACATGTATTATAGACAGATCTGATTAATGTTTATCCCAAACAAGAGATTACTATATGTCTGTTTCTGGTTGTAAACAGACATTATTAAACAGAAGGTTTATGTTCATGTAAGGCAACTACAGGTGTTGCCTATATCTGATGTATTATATTCCAAGAGAGGAATTCACTTGTTTAGTTCGTTTAGTGAGAATTAAACTGGAAGAAAAGTGGGGCACATTTTCTCTTTCTCTTTCATAAATCTCAACAGCAGAGGAAGTAGACCAGACGGACATGCTTTACTTTGGATAAGGGTACTAAATTCTCTTTAAAAGGGGTGGTGGGGATGGATACTGGAACAGATAGATGCATGGAAACAACTAATATGAACATGGCAGAACATTTTCAATATATTCACTTTATCATAATATTAAAAAGCTTTAATATGATATTCAGCACCTTCCTGAGGACTTCTAACATTATCAAAACTTGGAATGAAAATAGGTGCAGAGATATTCTGAAGAAACTTGTTGCAGAAGTCTATTTATTGATTTTTAAGGGATATTTGGAAACAAGAACTGAAGAAAATGGAATTTATGTAGCCTAACCACACAACTCCTAATGTCAAAACCAATGTTCCTTTAAATATGTGTATAGCAGCTATGTGGACAGAAGGCCCTGATCCAGATCTTAACACCTGTTTTTCCAAAGCTAGGATTAAAATACTGACTTGTTGTCCTGTACCTACTCTAACGGAAAAAAAAAGAAAGGAAAGAATGAATAAATTTAAAAGGTGAAATTGGCCTGCTTTAGCTGTAGTGTTAGGCAGCACCTAGTATTTTCTCAAAGTCATTGTTTATGTAATAGACTGGAAATAAAATATTATTGCTTTGATTACATTCCAGTCTTAGTTTCCTTCTGTTCATATTCATGATAATTATGAAAATGGGGGGGGGCTGTGACTCTACCAGTTGTCTTTTCATGGCTTTGTGTACCACCTTGGGAAACGCCACTTAAATTCTGTATCATCTCCTCCCATAGATACCTTTAAGGTCACATCCAAACCATCTTCAGAGGCCCTTTTCCAGGTCTTCTACCAAATGGAATGAAGTGGCTGGCTTTTCAGTGGTGGCACACTGATTGTGGAATGTTCTTTCCAGAGAAGTGTATGTGGCCCCTGAGTTCCCAACTTTTTTAGTCCCAAATAAAGAAGACCTTTCTATTTTCTAGGCTTTTTCATCTTCTATATTTTTAAAGCAGTAGTATCTTTGTTGAATTAAAAGTGTTAATTTGTTAAATGTAAACATTTAAAATATAACAACTTCTGTAAACCTGTTTTGGCATTTCTTAATATTTAAATATATACTAGGACGGCCTCAAAAATTAGAAGTGGCCTGGCCTTCTCCTAATCTCTAAGAGGCCCTGTGGATTGCTACCTTTTTCATCTCTGAACTTCTATCATCTTCCTAGGATGCAGCCTTCTTTTAATGGTATGTCTGTTATTTCATTTATACCCTGAAACAGCTTGAATCTCTATTTAAAAGACAAAGAAAATGGGGTCTGTTCAGGAACTGACATCTAAAGGCTTTTGCTGATGTATATAAGACAAGTAAGATATTGTGGTAATTTTAACTGGAAGCCTCAAGACAACAAAATACCAAATATTAAACTAATAACTTTCCTGTTTTCATGAAAAACGGTGTGAATATATTAGTCCGTCAGTAATCAATTAAAGATAGGGAACACAGAATTCCTTATAATTAAAGGAATAACCCAAGGATGGGAAATATGTAGCCCTTCAGATTTGTTGGACTTCAGCTAGGGCTGATGGGAACTCCAGTCCAACAGATAGGCCATACCTTGATAACAGGCAGAACAACTAGTTTCAGCCAATGGAATTTGTGATACTGAAGAACTCAACAAAGCAGCATTCTCAAATGGAGAGCAGGAGAAAAAAGAACATGTGGACTAATAATGATGGATATTCAAGTATATGAATGCAAGTTCATCTTTGCTATGCTTGCTGTTACATGTTGTGTTCATTAGAGGGTCTTGTAATTAGAAGACCACAGCTTGGATCCTAAGATACGCTAACTTAAGGAGGTTGTTTTTTAAAAAAAATCTGTTCTCCATCTCCCCTGGGGAAAGCTTCTTCTGAAGTTGGCCCTCTCCTAACAAAGTTGGTATGGAAACTAAAGGCAAGGTCCTGATGTATGTTTGCATGTAAGTATTTGTTACACTTGCATGCCAGCCCATAGCCCAAAGCTTGGTGCCCTCAGTGCTGGACTGCAACTACCAGCATTCCCAGCCAACATGGACTGTGGTGAGGGCAGCATAGGCTGATGTACAGAATTGCTGGTGTTCATTAGTAAACTGGTCTATGGCTGTGTCACATTTCATTCCACAACAATGTAATTGACATTTTTGATTTAGTTCCTGATCGCCCAGGAACGCCTAGATGTTTGTGATGTGCAGCCAGAGTTTTAGTGTGAGATTTAAGCAATTATGCCTGAATGAAACTAAATTTGAAAACAGGTGGCCTGGTTGTGCTAACACAAACCTGATCACACACTTGTTTCTTAATACACTACATTGAGTTTTATGAACTATAGGACACAGTTTAATCAAGCTGTCTTTCATGCATCAGGATAAAGAAACGAAGGCGGCCACAACAGTGTACAGTATATTCAACATTCAGCCTGGAGAAGAGATTAAGGGGAGACATGACTGTGGTCTTCAAATATCTGAAAGACGATTATTCAGAAGACAGGTCAGACATGTTCTCTGTGGCTTTCGAGGACAGGATTAGAATCAATGGAGGAAAGTGCAGAGAAGTAGATTTCAACTAAATTTTAGGAGCAACTTTGTAATGGGGAGAACTGTTCAGCAGTGGAACTGATTGCCTCATGGGGCTGTGGGTTTTTCTTTGCTGGAGGTATTTAAGCAGTGGCTGGATGGCCAGTTGTCATGTACACTGTAACTTCAAGCTGCACTGCAAAGCCTTTATTGAGTGGGAGGGGGACTGGATCAGGGGTTCAGAACCTCAGTTCCAAGGGCCTAAACTGAGCCTTCACTGTGAGGCAGGTGACTCTACCCTCTTCTACTGTTCCACCTCCCCTAACCACCCATCATTTGAAAGATTTCTGGCTTGTATTCCATTTTTTACCATTGCAAACCTGCCCTGAAGAAAGAAGTTCACACTACAATACGATAGTGTTACATTGCAAAGGCCATTCATAAACAGCTATTGCAGTTTCAGCTTTCTATAAAGAGCCAATTAATTCCTCCAAAATATAGCACATTTTTCCATGTGTATGGACCAACCAGAGACACCAATGAATATTGTAAATGAATATTACACTAGACCATGCAGTTCAATAGTGAAAAAAGCTATAAAAACCCCCTCATATATTCTTATTAACTGCTTCAAAGTATAAATTCTACTCTTGATGAAGTTCCTTCCCTTTTGCTTTGACCTGTGGCCCATTCTGCCTTCAGCTCCACCCAACAAGAGGGGGTGGAATGCTCTGGTATGCACCCACCAAGAGCTTCTCCAAAATTAATTTTGTTCTCTGGCCTGAAAGAGGTTCAGGACTAGATGATCTCTGAGTTTTCTTCCAACTCTATGACTGCTTGGATAAGGGGAATGTCAAACATATTCTTTCAAGGCCCTTCTGCACTAGCAATTCTGATCCTAGCTGATATTAACAAAGACTTTCCCACAAGATGCTGGAGACTTTGTTTAAAGGCAACCACTGGAGAGCTAGTGATGGGCAATGGAATACAGCTCTGGAAATGCTCTTCTACCACCCTGATAATGGGTCTGCCACTTGCTGTGACATTCTGTTGCAGCCAGAACCAGCAGAAGTGGGTGGGCTTCAGTGGTATAGTGGATCCAGGGCTCACCAGGAATATGATCTTGTATTTTAAATCTCTGCTCTGTTGCTAGATTTTATTTTGGCTTTTTTTTTTTTTTTTTGCCGAACACTGTCATGTGTGGACCGTACCCATGCTGTTTCTGCAAGTGTTTAGCAAGCCACATGAATTAATAGAGTAGACCTCATTACTTGTGCATCCTGCAGAGAGCAGATGCATTCAGTCAGAACCCTGAAAAATACAGAATTACCTGTCCTCAGACTAGCTATCCAGTGAAGCACTCTATTGGGCTGTGAGAGCCAAGAATATGGTAGGGATTTTTGCTCTTCCTCTAGTTTCAGTATGACTCATTATAGGTGCTGCTTCTACAATGGCCATTCCTACTACAGCCAATTATATAGAGAGGTTTTGCTGTGATTGGAACCAATGATGCAGATTGATAGCTGCAGAAAGAACATGAGGATACGTTTTTTGTGTTGCTCAGACCAAATTTCTGGGTTATCTCTGGGAAGGCAGAGGTTTGCCTTTATTTACTGACCTTAGCATTTAATCCAAACATCTTGGTCACCTTGTTGGTTTGGCCACTGTGTGGCTAAGAGACCCCCTCCCTGCTTCAGGAAAGGGAGACACAGATAGAGCCAACTAAACACTTGTTCATTCATTGGACCTTCTACATTGTAGGCATGTAGTGGCCAAAGCAAACCATTCCCAGAATTTTATGCTCCAGAGTTGGAAAGAGGTGGTGGGTTTACCAGCAGAGCTAAGTTGCTTCCCAACCCTGGAGTTAAAGAGGGCTCAGGAATTATTGTGGGAGACACATATGAAGGTGGGCTTCCCTTTAAATAGTTTGGCCCCAACCTGTTAAGAGCTTCAAAGGTCAATACCAACACTTTGAGTTTTGTTCAGAAAAGGACTGAAAGCCAGTTCAGCTAGCGAAGAACAAGATATCATATGATTATATCAGCCAACCTGCTTATGCGTTGATATGTTCAAAGTAAACAGATGCACAGACAGTTGGATATAATACTCTACTACAGACTGTACTACTCCAGTTATGCTTGGGAGAACAAATATACAATTGAAATTCCAATAGCTGGAGTGAGTGAAAAGAAAATGGCTAAACCATTCATGGTACAGTTTGAATTTCAAGTGACCTTCCAGAAGCCACTTTTCCTATTTAGCAAAAAACTATGAGAATAATTTTATAGAAGTCCGTATGAAATGTTTAGTTTCACTCCAATTTCCACATTTTTAAAAAATGTTACCCATCTCAAATGGCTAAAGTCTTCTTCAAACAACAGATCAGAAAGCTATGTCAAAAAGCCCATCCATGACCTTTGTTTGGAAAAAAAATAGAAGCACCCTTGCAGATACATTTGAATTCCAGTCTTGACAATATTTAAAATAATTGTCAGCTATAAATAAAACTGTAAGATTATATTTTAACATCCAGATATTAAGATCAAAACCCATGGCAGTTTTCAAAATGGTAGTTGCTTCCAATATTTTTTCTTTTACACATCAAGGATGATAGAAGCTTCTTTTTGCTGTCAAAGTGATCAAAGAAAGATTGAGGAAAGATCTATAAACAGATGCTGCCCAGTGACAAAATTTAACAAACAAGATTGCAGGGCCAGATGTTTGAGTGACCTTCGGACTACAGAACATGTTGGCATGGTGTTGATTTATATAGCTGTTGGCAGGGTCTTTCGATCCAGCAGCTGGAAAAAAAATCTAAATTATGGAAATATTTCCCCCCTTCTTTTCTTCGCTAACTATAAAACCTGAAACTACTGGTCAGTGGGGCTGAAGGCTGTCAAAGAAGTTGAATTCACCACACAACTCTGCCAGTAGGTATCACATCAAAGAGGAGTTAGCTGAATGAACACGAACATCTTGAGGCTGTGCCATTTGGCACCCCCTTCTCAACTTTCAACAGCTGTTTCTTGAGTGAATACAGATGCAAATTAACTATACAAAACTGTTTTACATTTCAGTTTCACACACCATATATAGCAATGAACACATCCTAATGGCAAACACAATAGTGAACGGACATCAATCAGTAGCAAATAGATTATAAATAATTTTGTCCTCTTTTGATCATGTGGCTTTATTAAATAATACATCGAGTTAAAGCAGGGAGTCCTGTTTTGAAAAAGTTCTGAGCAAGTTCAGAAATATAATAGAAATTATGACTGCCAGTAAACATAACATTGATTATGCCAGATATATTTTAGGACTTACATTCTATTTCAGAAAGGGTTCCAGTGTTTGCTGTATTATAAATTGAGTTTTATATTAAAAGAATATAGAAGGATCAACTATTCTGCTCCCAAAATTCTGACATCCTTTCAAGAACAAACTGCCACAAATTGCTCAAATAAATGTAGAAAGCAGGAAAGGTTTCACTTTGTAACATTAAATGTGATTGAAGACTGCACAGCTCTTCTTACGCTTTTGGACATTTTGTCACTTTACCTGGAGAAATATACACTGCTTATTCTGAATTGGTGCTGATGTCCAGCACTTGTCACAACCACTCTCTGTCAAGCATTTCACAAAGTGTTGCAAAATGACAGATCAGGATGTCTGAATAGATGGAGCCCCGGGAAAAACAGAACAGATAGAAAATTCATGACTCTAAACTACATCAAAGCGACTTCTGTCAACATCATGTCAAAAGAAGAGGAAAAAGCGAACTGTTCATTTTAGACAGTTTTTAAAAATATTATCTAAAACACTTTTGCAAGTATGAGCTAAGTGTAATGAAAAATTAACTTCACATACAGTATGATATCCCATATGTGCCAAAACTACATTTGAAATAATCTAGGAATAATGAAGTTCCACAAGTAGATATTGTCTGGCAGTTAAAATCAGTGGCATCCAAAGGAAATGTATGAAGTATGTATCAGTTTAAAATAGAAAAAAAAAAAAAAAACCATCTGGCTATAAAGAAACAGAAATACTCTAGCTGGTATGTTAGTTAGATTCTCAGAATCCCTTCTACTGGTTTACTGTCAGTGAGTTAATTTTGCAAGATTAACTCAGTGCTCTATTTAAGAAACCTTAACTGAGTAATCTATTGATGTAAGCAACAAACATTACAAATGATTTAAACACGAACCATATCTTCCTTGCATTAGTTTGGTTATGGTTTAAATTATAGCTTTTTGGCATGATTTTGTTCTTATTCACTTGTCTTTAAATAAAGCTTTCTGGTGATCTCCCATCTAGGTACTAGCTTGGCATAACCCTGTCCAGGTGTTTTATTTCTTTAGACAGCCATCTCTTTGTGCACAGTTCTCTCTGTTCTGTATTTACCTATAAGTCAGGATGGAAACTTCTGGTCCTCCAAATATTGTTCAACTGAAACTTTCTTCATTCTTCATCACTGGCTATGTGAACTACACCAATGGGAACCAAGTGGTTAAGAGTGGAAGAAAAATGAAAAAAGGAAGCATAATCATTCCCTTGTCTCCACTGTTTCAACAACTACAAATTCTGCAGCTGCATCCACAGCAAGATGATCCTTGAAAACCACCATTATTTCCCCAGAAGTCCCTGGGAAAGCTACCTCATGATGGCATTGCATGGTTCCCTTGAGAATTCAGGGATTGGAGTTGGGTCAACTTTTTTGCCTTCATTGGTAAGTGCCCTCATTTTGCTTGCCTTCTTGAAAAATTGCAGACATGTACCCTCATTTTGCTAGCCATGTTGGGAGGCAAAACAAGGAGACTAAGCTACTAAAGCTAAAGCAGCACTGCTTATGCTGCGATAGTCTTTTCTACATGACCTAATGTAATGTTAAAGAGTTGAGGACTTTACTTAAAGTCCCATAACTTGGGCAATTTCATAGACTTCTAGGTTGTTCTACAAGTGATTCTGAATGCTCCTTAAGATGACATATTTTAAGCTATTTCTCATTCCACAGAAACATTACAGAAAACATATGATTTTGTGTGCTTCCTCCTCCTCCTTCCTCCTTTTCATTATTTCTCCAGTAAGAACTAAAGTTAAGATTATGTGATAACTGTAGTTTTATTTTACAATACTGTAACTAATGATAGTAGATGGGTTAAAAGTGGGAGGACTTTAATAAACAGTAGGGAAGATTAAAAGATCAGCATAATTAGAAGTTCAGAGCAAATAGAAAAGGGTGAAACATTCTGAAACCATGGTTAGACACTTTTGGAAACTGAAGCTTATAACACCATTTGAAACTCATGTCTAACCATGATTTCAAACTCTGGTTTAAACCAAACCAGAGTTAGTTAGACAATATTGCTCACAAAGAAAGGGAAGACTTATAGAACTACCCTCACCACAGTTCTCATTTTAACATGGTGCTGACTTCTAAAGAGAATAATGGGTGGCCAGCTACACTGGTAACCGGCTTTTTTCCACAAAAGCAGAGAAAGCAAAAGGTCAGGATGGGATCCTAAGTCTGGAAGGTGTTCTGAATGCCTCCAAGCAGTGTTATGCAACTGGTTGCCCACTGAGAAAGATGAAGAGGTCAGCTAAACACTGGAAAGGAATTTGAGAAAGGGAGAGAAGAATGAGAGTCTGCGCAAGAGAGGCAAGAAAGAATTTTTTTATAAGAGTGAAGGAGAAAATGCTACAAAAATCTGAGTGGGATGGTGTAAAGTGGTGTCCTGTAACAACAGGGGGTTGTACTCGATGGCCTTCATGGCCCCTTCCAACTCTACTATGATTCTATGAGATGGGGAGGAGAACATGCTACAAAACTGAAAGGTTGGAATCTGTATATGTGGTAAACTACTAAGCTACAAATGCCACTTTTCTGTTATGAACCTCTGAGCACTGGGCTGATTTCATCCACCAAGGCAGCAACTGAGCAGTAAGGCAAGACAGAATCCTTTCTCAGTTGAAATTGGCTCCAGCTCTCCTAAGCTCTGACCCATTCCTGTATACCTGTCTGTCTGTCTTGGCTCTGACTCTTGATTCTGGCAGAATCCGGTCTCCCAATTTGTCCTTTAGACCTGACCCACCTTGGACTGTTTCTCAAAACCCAACCCTGCCACATTAATTGGAAATACTATGCTTGCATAGTGCTAATGGCACACATATATGCATAATTATCAGCTGAAAAATCAATTGTTGATCAGCAAAGTTTCAATGGATTCTAGCCATTGTCTTGATCCCTGGTTTAGATGCATTCATGTTTTTTAAAAACCTTTAGAATGCCTTGTTGAATGGGTAATATGTATGGGCATTACTATTCATTAATACTGAAGAATAATCAGAAGGATTGCTGTTTTACTGTACATAGACCTCAATATATCTTGCTTCCTACTTATGAAAAGATGTTTATTACCTGTAACTGTACAGAGGTGTGTGCTTCACAGCAGCAGAGATTGCTAATAAGCCTCCTTTTCTCATTTACATTGATAGCAAACATTAGTGAAGATATATGCATTTCATTTCATGGTTCAGAAAGAACAAAGTATATGTATATGTGATAACAGTGGGTGGTTAATGAAATGGTCTGACAAACATAAGCTAATACATAATCATACCAGAATGTGGACAAGAACACCTGTTCCCACTTCTCAGACTTACAGCTCTTCAAGAAAGTTACTGTTTGGAAGAACTGAAACCGCTACTATTTAGATGTCAATATGCTCCAAGGAAATTTTAGTCCTTTTTTGTTTTTTTGCTAAACACTAAAGGAATGGAAGGAGGGGAATTTTAATGATATCAAGTCTCTTTTGCTTGTGTCCTAAGAGTAATGAAAACTTCACACATGCATGAAGCTCCAGTAATTATTTTAAACTGCCTTCTGTTGTCCCCCTGAGGAACACGGTGGTATTTGTTTGATGCAGTTTAATTAGTGTCAGGGTAATTAATGCTACGCTATCTACATGAGATCAAAACCCTTCCTTTGTAACATCCTAGTAACTAAGGCAAGGCATGGATTTCAAAAATAGGGAAACTGGGCTAGGGGAGATTTAGAAGAGCCAGTGTGTTGGAAGTCTGTCCTCTTGAATCAAACATTACCTAACCACAGAGGGCACAAGTCCCCATGTGCTGCTGTACTACAAGCGCATTTGTGTCTTTGGGATTTGCACCCTGGGTTGCCCATTCAAGCCCCACTGAAAATGTACAGTTTTGTCACTGGCATTTGGAGTCACTGCCTTCAAAGCAGGGGATTTAAAGGTATTCAAAATTATATAAAGATACAAAGGCCTGATGCTTTCAGCATGAATCAAGTTCTTCTCTCCTCCTCCTCCTCTTCCTCCTCCTTTTTAAATGGCTATAATCAAATTAACCAAAGCTTGCATGGATTCAGAGCACTTTGTCAATTCTTGAAGCCCCTTTAATAAAATTATATACTTTCACACAAGTGGATCCCCATAGCTATTTACAAGAAACCTGTGGTGCTACAGGATGAAGTACATGTGATTCTAAACAAAAGCAGTGTCTATCTGAACAATGTGGAACAATAAATATATGAAGAAAAATCCGTGTTTCATGGTACATGTGAATGCATACATACACCCTCCTACCAAAATGCTATTACAATAGTGGGAAATATACCAAAAACAAAACAGAAAAAGCTGCAAAATACATGTGCACAAACAAAAGATGATCTTCATAAATTTTCTTAAGCTCCCCTCCCCACTAGTCTTGGTCACCACCAACTGCATTATAAATCTCACAACATACAAACTCAGGCTGATTACAGGCTTAAGGAAATAGCTACAGCTATCTTGACTGGATAAATTATATCCTAAAGGTTGTTCCAGCTTTTCTAATAAAGCTCCGGTTTGTAGAGGAACGGGTGATGGAGGGGCAGGAGAGGGGAAAGCAAAGGGAGGAATGGAAAATGCTTAAGAATTTCACTCTCTTTTGTAACCATGAAATTACAAGCTTGACATAATGCCTTTGTGATTGCTTTGACGTCAAAGGGAGGGGGGGACCCTTGACATGTTTAAAGGAGATGAGCCAGTGATCTGGCACACAAATGATTATCCATGAGAAATAATGTACTGTCATTAATACAATAATAATGGGTTTTACAATATTAATTTGCAATGTGTAAACCTTATCCATTTTAAAGCCACATAAAAGGGATGGTTCCTATAATGGAAATGTATTAGGATGCTAACAAAAGTCACTCTTCTCAGATTTAGTGAATATCTTGTTCCAAAGCGCAAATTATTAACTCCACGGCTATTGAAAAATCTCACTGGTACCCACTGCCATGGAATGAATGTTTGACTTTATTTTATTTTTACAAAGAATTCCACTTGAAGTAGCTCTAAGTTTCAGCGCCTGCAAAGGAAGGTCTCTATGGAACACCTTTACTTCTGAGTCATTCATTACAAGGTGCCCGGCAGGATCAGCTGACTAGCAAAATATGCTTTTTCACAGCTTTAGTTCTGCTTCCTGCAACCCAGTTGTTTATCAATTAAAGTGATAAATATAAGTGACTTTGATAACACAAGCCACACATTATGGAGTAAAGTAACCCCTGGAAACCCTGCCATAAGAACTGTATGCAAAGTTCAACAACTGTGAACGAACTATTAAAGAGGACACACAAACAAGTGACCTTGACTGACAAGCGCACTTCATTCCAGCAATAAACAGTGGCGGTGCTGATAAGTGTTCATTGGCGCAGAGAGTAATTACCTATCTGTCAGCATTGCTGGTGTATGCGAAATAGTATAAATGAAACATACATAATGTACAGCAATAATATCAGGCATGCAGAACCTAATGTATTATCATCATTCTCAGGGCTCAGGTTTATGTGGCTGCCACCACTGAGTAAATGCCTTCAAGCCATGATAATTTCATTCTAATCTCTGTTCCATATTATAATTTTCATAGCTAAAAGATACTGAGGAGCAATACGTTTCAATCAAGAGCTAAATAGAACACAACCTGTAACTGGGTATTTTATACACCTATATATAGACATACGTGTGTGTGTATATATTATTTTTTTCTTTTCAAAAAAATTAATCAATTTATGAACAAAACAGAATAAGCTGTAAATTTATGGATGACAAACACTGTCTGTAGCAATGTCACCATGTCAGTGGATGGGCTTTGCATATCACACAAGAGGAATGCAGGTTTCAGATCTTTACCAAGCAGTAATATTTTCCAGGGCAGTTCAGCTCTTTTCCCTGGTATTAACTCTGGATAATTTAAACTGAAAAAGAGTTGAATATGTACGTATGTATGTATGTGGCATATAAATAACTTGTGTTCTTACATTAAGTGAAGCAAATTCATTACGTAACAGTCACAGCTGGTCAGTTACTACTACCAGCAAATTCCATCTGTGTTTTTAGCCAAGTCACATCAAGTCCCCCCTCCCCACCCCCAAGCTCCCTGTTTTGCAATCCCACATGTATCTGGGGAACAAGCAATAGCTTGGTAGTAGAGCCCATGCTTTGCATGCAGAAGGTGCCAGGTTTGCCCTCCTGTCACTGGGCATTTCCTTTGTACAGACACACAGCTTACATGGGTAATGATCAACACAGTTCTAAATTGGCCTTTACTTGACAGCCTGATGTACACACCATATATTAGGCTTTCACTAAAATGACCACTTCTAAAATCAGGAAATTCACTCAAATATGCATTCAGAGTCCCAAAACCTGAACTTTACTTTTATGGATTTTTTGTTCTCAAAATGCACACATATACATTCACTAGAGAGGAGGAAAATGCCCTGGTTAGTATAGCTGTATGTCTAGTACAAGGTTGGGTATAGCACAATAGGCACAATAGGTATAGCACAATAAGCCTAACATGGGAGAGAGAAAAAGATGAAGAATGGTTACCGTGGAAGGAGTGGAAGGTGGAGCTGTGGAAATGGTGGAGCAGGTGACTGGAGCTGTAGGACTGAGAAGATTATCATATGGCCTTCCAGTCTCCTGCTGACAAAAAGGGTGGACTCCAGCAGATGGTAATGGATAAAGAAAATAATGCATAAATAAAATAATATGAATAGGAGCAACGATAGTCACCTGACATCTGAGGAAAGGGAACCCAAAGGACCTCATGCCACTGTGTGTTGCCAAAAAGCAGAAATTAAAAGTGCTGGGACTCCCCTCAGCTTTCTTGGCCTTAGCTTGAAGTTAAAAAAATGGGGCCATATAGCAGTGATTCAAGAAATACAGTGGTAAATGCCAGCCCATGCACTTGGCTCTGCTTTCATGATGTCATCAGAATTACAGTTTGAAACAGATGAACAAAGCATTTAAAGCCACTTCCCTGCAGTCTCTGTGATATATGTCTCCCCTGTGGGTATCAACAGCCCAAGGCACCCTTAGGGCATAACTAAGAAAATCCACCGTGTGTTCACATCACTGCCTGACCCAGGATTACTTGCTGGCATTGCCAACTTATGCAGTTATGCAATTTCAGCATGGCAGCCATTACTAGATGCCAAGCAGCAGCATTCTGCCTGTATATTACGCGATGTTCATGGTTGGGGCAGAACTGGGGATTCACTGTGAAGCATTCTTAGAAGTAATTTGACATATGTCATTGACCCCTTATGCACTTAATACTTGATCTTTTACAATGACATGGCGGCTGACTTCCAATCACACCAATGGGTTCTCATGTGCTAATGGCAACAGCCATATAAGAAGCATGACTGGAAAGAGCAAACTTAGCATGGGAATGCATGTGATTGTCTACTGGCAGACATTTGACGTGTTATCACAAGGTGAACTCAGAACCAAAACAAACACTATTTGAAAGTATTATTTGTGTGTCTTGCTGTTATGTTTCCCCTTCCCCCTCCTAGAGTAGGTGCAGAACCACAATTCAGATATAAGAGGCTGTGGTCCAGCAGCATCCCCCACCAGCTAAAGCATCTTCAGAATGTCCAAGGGCAGCATCCATACAAAAAAGTGATATGATCTGTGGCTTCCTAGACAATACTGCCCAACATGGGATGCTCTCCTTCTTGTTGTTGTTGTTAGTCGCGAAGTCGTGTCCAACCCATCGCAAGCCCATGGACAACATTCCTCCAGGCCTCCCTGTCCTCCACCATCCCCTGGAGTCCACTTAAGCTCACACCAACTGCTTCAGTGACTCCATCTAGCCACCTCATTCTCTGCCGTCCCCTTCTTCTTTTGCCATCCATTGTTCCCAGCATTAGGCTCTTCTCCAGGGAGTCCTTCGTTCTCATTAGGTGGCCAAAGTAATTGAGTTTCATCTTCAGAATCTGGCCTTCTAAAGAGCAGTCAGGGTTGATCCCCTCTAAGACTGACCAGTATGATTGCTTTGCTGTCCAAGGGACTCGCAGGAGTCTCCGCCAGCACCACAATTCAAAGGCTCAGTTCTTTGGCACTCAGCCTTCCTTATAGTCCAACTTTCACAGCCATACATTGCAACTGGGAAAACCATAGCCTTGACTATACACACTTTTGTTGGCAGGGTGATGTCTCTGCTTTTTAGTATTCTATCTAGATTTCCCACAGCTTTCCTCCCCAGGAGCAAGCGTCTTTTACATTCTTGGCTGCAGTCCCTGTCTGCAGTGATCTTGGAGACCAGGAAAATAAAATCTGTCACTACCTCCATTTCTTCCCCATCTATTTGCCAGGAAGTGAGAGGACTGGATGCCATGATCTTAGATTTCTTAATGTTGAGTTTCAAGCCAACTTTTGCGCTCTCCTCCTTCACCCGCATCAAGAGGCTCTTTAGTTCCTCTTCACTTTCTGCCAGTAGAGTGGTATCATCTGCATATCTGAGGTTGTTGATATTTCTCCCAGCAATCTAATTCCAACTGGTGATTCATCTAGCCCCACCTTTCTCATGATGTGCTCTGCATATAAGTTAAATAGGCAGGGCGACAGTATACAACCTTGCCGAACTTCTTTCTCAATTTTGAACCAATCAGTGGTTCCGTGCCCAGTTCTCACTGTTGCTTCTTGATACGCATATAGGTTTCTCAAGAGACAAATAAGATGGTCTGGTACTCCCATCTCTGTAACAACTTGCCACAATTGGTTGTGATCCACACAATCAAAGTCTTTAGCATAGTCAATGAAGCAGAAGTAGACATTTTTCTGGAACTCCCTTGCTTTCTCCATGATCCAGCGTATGTTGGCAATTTGATCTCTAGTTATTCTCCCTCTTCGAAATCCTGCCTGTACTTCTGGAAGTTCTCGGTCCACATACTGCTGAAGCCTAGCTCGTAGGATTTTGAGCATAACTTTGCTACCATGTGAAATGAGGGCAATGGTGCAGTAGTTTGAACATTCTTTGGCATTGCCCTTCTTTGGGATTGGAATGTAAACTGACCTTTTCCAATCCTGTGGCCACTGTTGAGTTTTCCAAATTTGCTGGCATATTGAGTGTAGCACTTTTACTGCATCATTTTTTAAGATTTTGAATAGCTCAGCTGGAATATTGTCACCTCCACTAGCTTTGTTGTTGCTCAGACTTCCCAAGACCCATTTGACTTCACATTCCAGGATGCCTGGCTCAAGGTCAGTGACCACCCCATCGTGGTTATCAGGGACATTAAGCTCTTTCTGGTATAGTTCCTCTGTGTAATCTTGCCATCTCTTCTTAATCTCTTCTGCCTCTGTTAAGTTCCTGCCATTTTGGTCCTTTCTCATGCCCATCTTTGCATGAAACATTCCCTTCATATCTCCAGTTTTCTTGAAGAGATCTCTGGTCCTCCCTATTCTATTGTTTTCTTCTATTTCTTTGCACTGTTCATTTCAGAAGGCATTCTTATCTCTTCTAGCTATTCTCTGGAATTCTGCATTCAATTGGGTGTATCTTTCCTTTTCTCCCTTGCCTTTGCTTCCCTTCTTTCCTCAGCTATTTGTAAGGCTTCCTCAGACAGCCATTTTGCTTTCTTGCATTTCTTTTTCTTTGGGATTGTTTTAGTTGCTACCTCTTGTACAATGTTGCGAATCTCCGTCCATAGTTCTTCAGGCACTCTGTCTATCAAATCTAATTCCTTCAATCTATTGGCCACCTCTACTGTACATTCATCAGTGATATGATTTAGGTCATACCTGAGTGGCCTAGTGCTTTTCCCTACTTTCTTCAATTTAAGCCTAAATTTTGCAACGAGAAGCTCATGATCTGAGCCACAGTCAGCTCCTGGTCTAGTTTTTACTGACTGTATAGAGCTTCTCCATCTTTGGCTGCAGAGCACATGGTCAATCTGAGTTCTCTGCTGACCGTCTGGTGATGTCCATGTGTAGAGTCGTCGCTTGGGCTGTTGGAAAAGAATGTTTGCTATGACCATTGTATTCTCTTGACAAAATTCTACCAGCCTGTGCCCTGCTTCATTTTGTATTCCAAGGCCAAACTTGCCTGTTATTCCAGTTATCTTTTGGCTTCCTACTTTAGCATTCCAATCCCCCAGGATGATAAGGACATCATTTTTGGTGTTAATTCTAGAAGGTGTTGTAGGCCTTCACAGAACCGGTCAACTTTAGCCTCTTCAGCACCAGTGGTTGGGGCACAGACTTGGACTACTGTGATGTTGAATGGTTTGCCTTGGATTCAAACTGAGATCATTGTCATTTTGGAGATTGTATCCCAGTACTGCTTTCCCTACTCTTTCATTGACTATGAGGGCTACTCCATTTCTTCTGAGGGGTTCTTGCCCGCAGGAGTATACCTGATCGTCATCTGAATTAAATTCACCCATCCCTGTCCATTTTAATTCACTGATTGCTAAGATGTCGATGTTCAGTCTTGTCATCTCTTGTTTGACCACATCCAGCTTGCCTTGGTTCATGGATCTTACATTCCAGGTTCCTATTGAGTATAGATCTTTGCAGCATCGAACTCTCCTTTCACCACCAGATACATCAGCAACTGATTGTCCTTTCGGCTTTGACCCAGTCGCTTCATTCTTTCTGACACTACTAGTACTAGCCCTCTGCTCTTCCTCAGTAGCATATTGGACACCTTCCGACCTGAGGAGCTCATCTTCCGGTGTCATATCTTTTTGCCTTTTGGTACTTTCCATGGGGTTTTCATGGCAAAGATACTGGAGTGGGCTGCCATTTCCTTCTCCAGTGGATCACGTTTTGTCAGAGCTCTCTGCTATGGCCTGTCCGTCTTGGGTGGCCCTGCACGACATAGCTCATAGCTTCATTGAGCTACACAAGCCCCTGGGCCAGGACAAGGCAGTGATCCATGAAGGAGCGATGCTCTCCTAGGCAAGCTCAACTAGTGCCCACCTTGTAATCCTTCCTGACGCCTAACTAAAATATGTTGTTCACAAGTATTTTAAGAGTACTAAATGCATAAGAGTAAAAGTTTCAGCTGTTGTTTTACCATTGTGTTTTATGTTGTAATTTAATGACTTTATATTACTCTGGAATTCTGCACTGAATAAAGAGCAATATAAAATACTTTACATTAAGTGAAAGGAAAAGGAGAACATGTAGGGTTGTGGTTTTCTGACTTGGTAAAGATGGTGAAAGGCACTCCTGGCCACAGACATGAATGATAAATTTAGATGTAGGTTTAGGCAAAAAAGGGGGGGAGGGGGTCATTTTGTTACTCCAGACTTCATTCTTTTTTTGTTACAATAGCAATCATTTTATTGATTTTATTCATTTTTGTATTCCATTTTTTCAGGTTCTCTTCTTGTACACTTTGGTGACTTGAACCAGCAGGCCATTTTTGAGTACGGCACTCTCAGTCCTGGGGGAGCAAACCTCCCAAGTGGCAGACAGATGAGTAACAAGAGCACCTGGGAGTAAGCTCCCTGAGCTCAGAGGAGCTTATTTCCAAGGAGTCAAGCACAGGATTGCACTATAAATCTCCTAATGTTCTTCAAGGGCAGTGCCACTGAAACTGCATGGCAGAAGCTGTTTCCCAGGTTGCTATAGACATGAATTCATCAGATTACAAATGCAACAGCATAATGAACATTTGCACTTTTTATGACAAGCTCTAAATATTTTCTACAGTGAAGAAAATATTTTACTGCATATTCTTATTCTAAAACTCACAGATGTCCTGCCATTTTACAGCATACTCTGGGAGTGGACTGGGGCAAATTACACTGAAGCCAAGAATATGCTTGCGCTGGCTATAAACTTAGCATTTTAGGTCAAGGGCAGTCTGAAGAGTAGCTTCAAGCTATAGCAGAGATGCCAAACAATTGTGGTTTGTCAGATGTACAGAAAACACAACAGCATGTAAGTAAACTTGTCTACCACACCTACATAATACTCAGATGACAATTTTAAAATATATAGCTGACTCCCTTTACAATGAACATTATTATTGCTCCATGCAAAGCAAATTATTTTCAGATTTTGAAACTTACACCTCGTCACTAGCATTAGTACTGAATCCTTGCTGTGGTGAATTTCTTACTGATCCAGCTCAGAGTTAAAAGCAATTAATGGCAACAAATCAATCGAAGCAATTTAGGATGGCACACTATACATGTTTCTATAGGGACATGGAGTTGTAAGGACTCTTTTCTGGAAAAACCCTTACAGGATCACCTCCTAAATTGATGTGCATTGCTTCAGTTTATTATCTTCCAGTGCAATCCTGTAGCTCTTACGAGGTATAAAGCATCTAAATGGCTATCAGATTTTTTCAAGTCCCAGCTACAAGGTCATAAAATAATTCCATCCTCTTACCTGAGGTCTATACTCCTTTTCCCCCTCCCTTCACAGCCAGTACAGAAAGAACCTTGCAGAATACTTCTCCAAAGTTGCAAGAGAAGGAGTTTTGGAGATATACTCAGGGGCATGGAAGGATACCAGTGCCACCAAGATATTATGTATCCTGGAAACACATCAGCCTCCTCCCCCCCCCCCCCCCCCCCCCCCCCCGAAGTGCCACAATTAGCCAAAAACCAGCCATCTAAAAGTGACCCTCAGTTCCATGCTCTTTCCACCCTGCAAAGGTTGCTTTCAATCTTCCAAGTTTATGCCCTTATGATCTTCCTTATGTTGGTCTCAGAATAACACTGCAAAAATAGGTGGACTTGGGCTAACAGCACGTCATTGGCCAAGCAGATGATTTAGACCTGGCTTCTCAACTGGATAACCAGTTCTATAGCCACATGACTCTCAAGTCTCAAAAAATTGCATAATCTTCCAATAGCTTTAATATTACTCTTTTCCTTGGTAGTTTTTGCACACTATTTGAAATTAATGCAGTTCAGACTTTCAGTGCAAATGTGAAGTATTACATCTACACAAAGAGATAAATATTTTATATCAAATAGGACAAAAACTTGACACCCTCCTCAGTAGTTTTTGGCACTAAGACAGCTCCAGAATTCAGCTGATTCAAAAGATGAAAATGCAGACCCAAAGTCCTCTTTGACACAACTGAATCCCTTTCTTGGACAAAATGGCTGAACAAATGTGACTTCTCCACAATCTGCACCTTCTTAAAGGCAGGTTAGACAAGACAACTGAGAAGCTACGAAGAGGATGATGTGCAGGTACATCAATAGACTCGGGAATGCAAATATAAGAATATAAATATTTTCAGCAACAACAAACATGAAAAGTGTTGCAACAGAGTAAAAAATGTCTGTCTAATCCTTTTGCCCTCTCATACTCTATTGAGGGACAGCTTTTTAAAGAAATTCTCAGAGGACTGAGGATTTTAAGCTTCTCTGTAAAGCTTTCAAATGAGCTCTCCAGCCCTGTTCTGTTCAGCTAAAGTCTTCAGGGCCCTGCCTGCCTGCCTGCCAGATTGCAGTTTGCCTCTGGCTAGAAGGCCATTATTCAAAGGGGGGAAGGAAAGTGTTTGGAAACAATCTGAGGTTTTGATGCAATTCAATCAGAGTCACTCTTAAGTTCACCTTGCCCAGTATCAACAGTATTCTACAAAGTTACTGAGGAAAACTTACTCCTGTTGTGAAGGAATGGTGGCAAGGGTGTTATAAGCTTGATCTCTGTGCTTTTCTTATGTGAAAAATGGGGCTCTCTAAACATGCGGGGCCATATCCAGCACTAACAAAGTACACTGCACTAGCATGAGGGACATCTAGCACAATGCCAGAGAACCCTTCACACCAGTTAATGCTACTGGTGTTGTGATAAAGGTCCTTAGGCTAACACAATCTCATGTACAATGCAGCTAGGGTCTGATTGGATACAGCCCCCAAAATGGCAGATGTAGTTCTACACAATGGAGACAAATTGGGCTGCAATGTCACACCATGCATGCTGTTCTTTAGAGATTACAGGACTACTATTTTACATTTCACCTAACCTTTAATGGGGAAGCTTTTTCACAGGAGAGGGGCAACTTTAAAACAATTCTTCACTTTGAGAGAAAATATACTCATGCATTTCCCTTTCTCCTAATGTAAGATAGAACAATTTCCCACATTTCAAGAAAACAGCTAGATTTTCAAATAAATACACAGAAAGTACAACCAATTCTGGCTTTCATGAGTGCATGATACATGCATCAAAATATTTGACTGTTTTATTCATACATTATATTTTTCAAGGTGCACAAGTAATGTGTCAATGCCAACAGATGTTGACAGGTATGGAGGTTTAGAATATGGTTCAGAATGAAATTCATAACATTTTTCTCTTCTTTATGTAGTGAGGCCATTGTTAAAGTTACAGAGCAATCCTGGGAATATTTTACTTGGAAGGAAGTCCCATTGTGTTTATATACTTACTCCCTAGCAACTGCTCTGAATTACAGTTTCCTTTCCTTTCCTATCATTTTGTTTTGTTTTAAGGATCTTAGAAGTGCTTGGTTTATGGACCATCACATGAACACCAATCTTATTTTTGGTTGTTCACTTGTGTAGACTGCTGTTGGCAGCATCGTCGTCATCATCATCATCATCATCATCATCATCATCCAAATGAGTAGCAGTCTTCATAAGACTGAATATCATCTTCCCTGTAAAGTGCCTGCAAATATCACAATATGACAGGTAAAAGAAAAGTGAATGTGTGAATTTATCTTCAAGAATTAGCTTTGCATATTTTCCTATACTTCATAAATTAGTGTTATAGTTCATGCATAATTTGATAGTTCTGCTGTCATAATTAAGGACATGTACACATGATGGAGGAAAGTTGTGTGAATCGTCTTAAAAATAGGAAGACAGTGATTTTATATTGCTAGATCATTATTTTATCACAATTATTTTGCATTATTGCCATATCAGAGCAAGAGTCCGTCTACTCCAGCAGTCTGCTCATGCAGTGGCAGACCAGGTGCCCATGGGAAATCCTGTCACAAGACATAACTATAAGATAGTCTTCCTGTTCATGTTTCCCAGCAACTTCCACACATAGTATATCACTTCTAATACTAGAACTAGCATCTGGCCATCAGAATAAGTAACCTCTGGGAGCCTTCTCCTCCATGAATTTGCCCAATATTCTTTTAAAGTTGTCTAAATTGGTGGCTATCATTACATCCTGCAGAAGTGAATACCATAGTTGTGGACTGTGTGAAGAGGTTGTTACTTTTATCTGCCCAGAATCTGCCACCCATCAGCTTCAGGATCTACTACTATAAGAAAGGGGAAATGTCTCCCTATGTATGTTCTCCATGCATAATTTTTGTGCACATCTCTCATGTTTCCCCTGGTTCTTTTTTTCCAAGCTAAGCGCTTATGGTTATGGTAACCAGAACTGTACACAGTATTCTGTGTGTAAGAGCAGTGTGATTTCATGGGTTTATTTTCAATTTCTTTTATTATCATAGCTGACATGGAGTTTGCCTTCTTCACAGCAGCTGCACAGCACTCTACACTTGCTTGCACTGAACTGTACTGTCCATTTTGATGCCCATTCTTCTAGGTGGAGAGATCCTTTTAGAATGCCCTGAAATCCCTTTTTCTTGGAACCACCCTAAATACCCAGCTATTCCACTGCTCACATCTAAATCCAGCCTTGTTCTCCTGCCTTATATATCTGGTGAGTCAAAAATTAGGGAATTAAATGCTGTGGGAGATTTGTACAACAAGGAGTTACAGGGAACAAAGCAATATAATACATTGCTTTGGCACTGCTTAGGCTTCAGCTGAGCATGGTTACAGTCGGATGCTGCTCCACCCTTCCTTGTGTGACATCAGAGGCCTGACATGGACCACTTAAGAAAGAAGGCACCTTCTTCAAAAGGAGTGCTCAGAGACATTTGTCCTTGTACATCCAGACAGACAGTATGCTTCCTGCTCTAGGTGTCCATTAATCTTCTGTTGCTAGGAGTAATATTGATGTGCCTGAAGTGAGAGGATCAGACTACAGCTTCCCCAAGCTTCCCTTCAGCAGTGTGCTGATCTCGGAAGACACTCCTGAGACTCTGCCAAAATCCCAACAATTCTGGAACAAGCAAAAGTGCCTTCCTTTGAGGTTTATGCAATTCAGAACTGGTCTTGCCAGGAAGGTGCTGGGACACTTCTGATGCACAGCCTGCTCCATATGTTGGTACATCTCAAAGACAACTAGATTTCTAGCATATTTGTCTTATGGTTCCTAGTGTTGTTAGTCGCAAAGTCATGTCTGACCCATTGCGACCCCATGCACAACATTCTTCCAGGCTTTCCTGCCCTCCACCATCCCCAGGAGTCCACTTAAGCTCACATCAACTGCTTCAGTGACTCCATCTAGCCACCTCATTCTCTGCCGTCCCCTTCTTCTTTTGTCATCTATTGTTCCAAGCATTAGACTCTTCTCCAGGGAGTCCTTCCTTCTCATTAGGTGGCCAAAGTATTTGAGTTTCATCTTCAGGATCTGGCCTTCTAAAGAGCAGTCAGGGTTGATCTCCTCTAGGACTGACCAGTTTGATTGCCTTGTGGTCCAGGGGGCTTGCAGGAGTCTCCTCCAGCACCACAATTCAAAGGCCTCAATTCTTCAGCACTCAGCCTTCCTTATGGCCCAACTTTCACAGCCATACATTGCAAGTGGGAAAACCATAGCCTTGGCTGGTTCCTGGTACTAATATTTTTACACTTCAAAAATAACGACAGTATTTAAAAAGACAGTATTAGAATGTCCAAAGAAATTTCAATAACTGGTGATGAAATTCCACGAGGAAGTAGCAATTTCCACAGCTCAAAAATGAGTACAATGAGAAACCCACATATACAAGGTGGCACGGATGTCATCATTCTCTTAAAAAGAAAAAAAGAAAGTGCTTGGAACCATTTTCATACATGGATGAATCTTCCTTTGTTTTCAAGGAACATGACTTATTAATTTTAGAAAACACTGTGTTCCTGGAGTGCACTAAAGAAGTGAACTAAAGGAGCAAGCAGCACTCTGTGTGATCAAAACTGGCTAAAATGGAAAACAAGCAAGCTTAGGGGATCTGAGTGCCAACTCTATACATATGTACTCCTCACCAGAAACTCTGCCCCTAACAGATTAGTTGGGAATCCATCACCTGCCCTTAAACTCTTGCAACCCTTGTTACCACTTGCTATGCCAATAAAGTATCTTCCAAATGAACTGAAACTGAGTGAGGTGGTGCCAAGAAAAGGTTGCTTGCCTGACTCCAATCACTCTGTCATTCCCTGAACTGAAACATTGCTTTGAAGAGGGCACAGCTAAGACGATATTAATGCTCTTGTTTATTCCTGGGGGATGAATATGTTGTTTCTTTCTCAGCTACCGTTGTTTAGCTTGCACAATAAGCCACAAAACTGTGAGACAGATTTGCTATCTGAATGGAAGCAAAGAAGAAAAGCAAGCATTGCTGGGGAAATCTATGCCTTTTTAAAATGATAGATTCAGTTTCATAAAAAGAACTCAACACAGGTTCAGTTAATTTAAAGCCTGGGGCACAGGAGCCATGAGCAAGCCTCAGAGAGATCTCACGAATACACAAAAGGCCAAAACTATTTAAGGAGAAAACTGCTTCAAAATTAACTAACAGAAGTTGGCAAAGACACCTTTAAATAGAAAAAAATGTAACATTTGGAAAAGGTAAAAGACTTCTATAGAAGTGATAAAAGACTTCTATAGAATAGCTTAAAATATGAAAGGATACACAAACAGTATTTCAGTCCCAGATACTGAAATGGGTGTCAACAAGGTCTCTTTGTTTACCTGAATATAAATACATTGCTATAATGTAATGACAGCAAGCTCTAGGTTTAAGATGGCAGGATAGTCCAGGTCTTGGATGTTTAATGTCATTGCAAAACTGAAGTTTAGCTTAATAACTTTGCTTAGTCAGTGACTTGGTTCAGAACAATTGTAAACATCTCAAGCCAATTATCCATGGCTGATCAGGCTAAAACAAGGCCTCCATCCCCTACTCTTTCTTCACCACTTTTCTTGTGCCCAGCTTCAGAGTTTGGCTTCATATCCTAGTTTGTAGCAGCAATTTGGAAGGCATGGGGAACTATGGTTTTTAAAAGCCTAGTTAGAAGTGCTAAAGCTGGGTGCATAATGAGAGGCAAGAAAGAACATATAAAGCTAATTGTTGTGTCCAAGATGGCTGTATTTTAACTCAGAAACTGCTTCTGTATCAGTTAATTTTATAAATGGTAAAGGGGTACACTGCTGCACGATATCTCGTCTTTATTTCACAGAAACTGAGGCAAAGCAGACAATTATATACATAATATTTTTAAAACAAACCAACCTGAAATATGCATCCTGTCCCTACTACTACTTTACCCAGAGGGAAAGCTCACAAACAAAGGTATGAGATGTAATTCCAAAAGGGAAAAATGAAGGATATGGGTGATGCAGAGGGAGTGGGATGCAGGTGGTAATAGTGGAAATCAAGAAGCCAGGTTCTATGTCCTGCTGCAATGTTAAGCCCCATTTCAGGCTACAAGGAGTAAGCCACACGGAATGCAATGGGACTTTCCTTTGAATGGACATGCAGAGTGCCTGCACACTGCAATCATATGCATGCCTTGAGGTATGTCCTATAATGGACATTGCTCCCAAGTAAATGTGTATAGGAATCATTAAAAATCAAATCTTCAATTATGCAATGGCAAGACATTGATTGGTCAGAAAACATACAAGCAGAGCAGATGTGCATTGTCAAAAGAATTTTAAAGACTGTGGCATAAACATGCATTAAGCATAGCAGCCTACTTTAAAGTAAGTCCCAATAAACTCAAGGAAAATGTGCCTAGGGTTGCATTAATGCTTTATGGCCAATCCTGTATTTTTGCCTTTGTCTCAAAAATACCCCAGCTGTAAAAGGCCAAGCATATTCACAGAAAAGTTTAATCGGGCAAGGCTGTTAGCATTAGTAGATGGTTGATTCTGGTAAGCCTATTTGAAGTATCAGGTGCTTAACATACAATAAGTTACTGAATGGCAACAGAACAGCTGTATTATGTTTAGCAGCATGTAAAAGGATGCAATCAATTATGCAACTGCCTCTGTTGTTTTGAAGTTGGCAGACCTGTGTTAAATCAGTAATATTTCCTCATTTTGCTGAAACAGAGCCTGAACTCCTTTATCTCAACAGTTATAATTTTACTTCCTAGGCACTTAATGCATAGAAAACTGGAACTAGCTACACAGTTAAAAAGAGAAAAAGACGCTTCTGCAGCTCTGTAACCTCAAATTATATGAAACATAACCAAATGGTTCCCGACAAATCTGTGACTCAAGTACATCAAGTATTCCTCATGGGCATAATAATGAATTTATATAAAGAATTAATTCTGCAACACTGAGTTTCTCCCCCAAATAATTATTAAGCACCTCCCCTCATGGATATGCACTGACAAAAGAAAGTGGGGAGAGATGGAAAAGGCTCAACTGCAATTAGGGGTTATGGACAGGCAATCTTCAATATTACCCCTTTAAGTCAACAAGGGAGGGTTGTGGCTGACATGTGCAGCTTCTGCTTGCCCTTTGTCATGTATGTGTTTCACCTCAAAAACTGTCAGTGACTTGTCAGAATCAATCAGAAAATCCGATGCTGTTCTGCAGTGATGTACAAGCTTGGACAGCACGACACCAAATTTCTGGTGGTGTATGTCAAGTACCATATGAAAACAGATGTCCTCATTACCTCTATTGCTTGAATACAAAAAGGGGATCCATATTTGGCAACAATAAGAACTCCATAGGAGAAAAAGCAAGAGAATAGATTTGTTAAAAAATTGCAATGAAAATCCAAGCAAGATGTTACTATGTAAGCTAAGGATAAGTGTTGTTTATCTTTGGGCAGAGTGAGCACAAGAGGAAAACATGTCAGCATGTCGAAAGATTTCCTAGACAAAATAGTTATTAAGGATGCTCTCCTACTGAACAGATGTCTATTGGTTGAAAGGAGCTGATCTCAAAGCTTTTTCTCTACCCTAAAACTCACAACTTTAAAAGGCTTCTTTCTATCTTAACATGCAGAGGATTTTTTTTACCACAAGATTTTAAGTGGCTTAGATAGCAAGCATTCTTGTGTGTCTACACAAGAAAAAAACTGATTTCCTTTTGCCTACAACTTCTCTCCTTAAGCTCATTCTCTAGGACTGACTCTTTGCAATGAACAAATGGGAAGGGGAGAGTAGGATTAGTTGAATTGCTTATGGGTTCTCTTCCATGCAAAAGTTCATAGCAACTAGCTCTTTAAGAAGTAAATGTTCAAGAGCGTGGCTCAGCTATTGCCTTCCTGCAGTGTTAGTTTTGATGCTATTTTATTTATTTATGTATTTATTTTGGCTTTTAATTGCAGGAAGCTTATATTCCCCACCATCCTACCAAAAATAAAAAAGTAAAAATGTTATCCTTCACCTTCAGACTGAAATGGAATAGTTCACTCTGTTGCTACTTTTTGCTACATATACAACTCTAGCTTCAGTGGCTGTGATATTGGGAAATGTACACAAACATTCTAATTACTATAGGGTGGAAAGAGCCAGTCCTGGAATGCTGCCAACCATGCAGCTGTTTGGAGGGAAGTCAATAGTTCCTTTAAATATGAAAGACTGGGTGTGCTGGGGATGCTTAACAGCTAGAATGAACAGTATGCTACAGCCAGTAAACTGCAAAGGCATGGGAGCCAAGAATTCTGAGAAAAACTCATACAGCTTATGCTTAGTCCAAAGCACGGTCTAAAGAACACCAGGAAAAAAAACAGGAGAAATATGTGTTTTCTGTTCCCTCCCCCCCCCCATGCGTCTTCACGTTTCTAGGACATCCTGTGTACCACTGAAGAGAAGAGGTATAAGGAAGCCTTCATTTCACATACTACTGAAAAATTAAGGGTCAAATCCTTTGTCTGCAAATTTCTATTTACAAGTCTCACTGGATCAAAACAAGACACAAAACAAAGTTACAGCTGTAAGTTCTCCACTTGATCTCCCAGTGTGCTTTGATTGGATGAGGCAGACTATCCTCCTTCAGGACAGTACAGGAGCATGTGGAATTACTTCAAGAAAATACCAGATACTAAATTCATGCACAGATGTTACATAGTAAGCACATGCAGAGCAACTCAAGGTTGGTCCATGTGTTCAATCACTCATCAGACTTTCAATTTAAAACCACCACCACCACAGGTTTTTAAGCCAAAAGAATAATTCTTTGCAAAGCAGCTGTAAACTCATTTACTTCTGTCCGATATGTTATGCATGCTGACCACACATCTGTGTGCAATTTGATCAGCAAAACTTCACAGGTGATATTACTGTGTCAACACTCTCTATCCTACCTTTCTCTTCACTGCTTCTTAATATTGAAATTAGACAATATTCAGAAGCAGTTGGAAAAAATAAAAAAGGCATTTCAAGTGCAATCTATGCATGTTTATACAAAGGAAATTCCCAAATCCTACCTAAGTGTATACAGAATTGTTTAATCTCAGCTGTACCTTCCATGTATAGAAAAGTTGGTTGGTCCATGATGAGAAAAGCTGCTGAATTTTTCCAGCTGCCAGTCCTTCAATGAAAACTGCAGCCCTCGTTACCATACATGCATTTTTCCATACAGACTGCCACTAAAGCAAAGTTAGTTGTCCTATTTCTAAAAATTATGTAGTATGAGTCATACAAGACTTGGATCACCCACTATTGTTAACATCATCTTGCTAAAGAGGGAAAAACAGTCACTCAATGGAATTCTACCTGCTTGGTAGTCAGACAGTCTCAGGCTCAATCCTTGGCATCAACAGGAGATTTCTTTCTGAAGCCCTGGAGAGCAGGTGACAGTCAGTGTAGGCAAAACTGAGTTAGATGGACCAACTTCATTCAGAATGAAAGTTGCAACAGGCCAACTGTTCCTTAAGTGCCCCTAAGCCACCTGGGGTCCCAAGCTGGCCCTATAGGTTTCACCCGGCACCCATGTCTCTTTCTCTGGGACACATATTCTTTTCCATAAGAAGGCCATCTGGGCCTCTTCTAAGCAGAAGCCATACGATGCTAGTTAATATTCAGACTGACTTGGGCCAGTAAGGTGCCTTGTAGCCCAGCTGGCCATGTGTGCTGAAACCACTTAAGGGTAACCTTTATAGGATAGGGTGCAGCATCCCATGCCTGGGAGCAAAATTGTTCTCAGTAGAAATTCACTTTGATTGGTCCCTAGCCCCACCAAGTCCTTTTCCACAACCACTGATGATTTGGTAGTTGTCTGTTTTTGTTCAGTTTTCTCCAGTTTTTTGGATTCAAAAGAGCGGTTTTGTGTTTCGGAGCTCAGACCTCACCTCTGTCTTATACCCAAATTCTTAGCCAAGTTATTTATCAGTAACTTATAAGCATCAAGTTTACTTATCAATCTGCAAGCACCTTGAAGAAAATGCAGAGATGAACAGAAGCCAACATGGATTTCTTAAGAATAAGTCATGCCAAACTAACCTAAACACATTTTTTAACCAGGTAACCACCCAAATGGACAGCAGAAAGGCCTTGGATATAATTTACTTAACTTCAGTAAAGCATTTGACAAACCTCCCCATGACATCCTGACAAACAAACGAGAAAAAATATGCTCGACAGAACGAGTGTCAGGTGGAGCCACAACTGACTACCAAATTGGTCACAGAGTGCTCATCAAATGGGCCTTCTCAAGCTGGAGCGGGGTAACGAGTGGAGTGCCACAGGGCTCAGTCCTTGGGACCAGTGCTCTTCAACATCTTTATTAATGACCCAGAGGAAATCCAGGGAATGATAAATCATTTTTCAGACTACACAAAACTAGGTGGGATAGCTAACACCCTGGAAAACAAAATGAAGAACCAGGGTGACACTGACAAGCTAGAATGCTGGGCTGAAAGCAACAAAATGAAATTCAACAGGAACAAATGCCAAGTTCTCCACCTAGGGAAAAAAGGAAAATAAATGCATCGATACAAGATGGGAAATACTTGGGAGTAGTTGTTGGGAGTTGTTGTTGACAGCTGGGAGTTGTTGTTGACAACAAGCTAAATATGAGACAGCAATGTGATGCAACTGCAAAAGGGAAAGCACTATTTTGGAAAGCATAAGTAGAAGCATCACTTCCAGAACAGGAGAGGTATTAGTTCCCCTTTATTCAGCACCTGTTGGACCTCACCTGGAATACTGCGTTCAGTTCTGTGCACCCAGATTTTTAAAAGATGCAGAAAAACTAGAAAGGGTTCAGAGGAGGGCAACAAAGATGATCCAGGGTATGAAAACTAAGTCCTATGATGAGAGACTGAGAGTGCTGGGCATGTTCAGCCTCTAGAAGAGAAGACTATGAGAGGATATGATAGCATTCTACAAGTACCTCAAAGGCTGTCACAAAGTGGAAGGAAAAGACCTTTTCTTACTCATTCCCAAGTGTAGGACACAGAACAACAAACTTAAATCGTAGCACACCAGATTCAGTCTAGACACCAGGAAAAACCTCCTAACTGTCAGAGCAATACAACAGTTGAACCAGTTGCCTAGAGAGATTGTGGCTCTCCCACACTAGAGGCATTCAAGACAAAACCGGACAGTCACCTGAGTGGGATGATGTGACATGGCATCGTGCAGCAGCAGGGATGTTGGACCTGATGGCCTTCTTGCCCCCTTCTGACCCTACTATTCTATGACTCTATGAACTATATCATCACTTTGACTTCTGGGAAATGAATATCTTGTGACTAGCTGTGCCTACCATGGGAGCCATTTTGGGAAACTTCCCACCACATTCTTTCAAAATTCCAAGTACTCACTGACCCAAGAATGTTGAGGACAGTTGAGCTAAAGGCAGTGTGCAGTGCATAAAATTAACCTGCTGCAGTTAATAAAATTAACCTGCAGTTTGTTTAAAAATATCTTCACTTGCAGGTAGACTAAAGAAAGCAACAAAGATGATGTAACCCCTTGGACTAACGGGTTCCACATATGGGGTTATGCCCATGAAAAAGCCTTCTTCTGTGCTCCTGAGCCAATGGCATGCATAAGAGGTCAGAGCATCTGATGTTAAAGCATGGGCAGGTTCACTTGGGAAGGGAAGGCCATTTGAAATACAAGTACCAATTAGAGGGTTTTATTTTAAAACACTCATCATTATTTTTTTCAGATACTCTTGTACATATGGATATGAAAAATAAGTTTCAAAGTATTTTTGCCTCTCCTTTTAACCATCTTGTTTGGGGCAGTGAACCCTATTGACTAGAGCAGGGTCTCAAACTCGTGGCCCGCGGGCCAATTGCCAGGATGGGCGGGGCACAGGGGAGGAGCCCTGCGGCCTTCAAAGCACTGGCAGCACCCGGGCCGGCCGCGGGATGAGCGGCCCACCACCACCGCAGTGGTGGAATACTTGATGCAGCCCAGCCTCACCCAGACTCTACTTCCAGCAGCCTCCAGGTAAGTTGCGTTTGAGACCCCTGGACTAGAGGATCTCAAAAGCAAATGAAAAATACCTTTCGAAGGATGAATGTTTCCCAAGGCAACTGTACTGCACCATGATTGTGGAATAGAAATACCCTAACCAAAAGATTCACGATTATTTCAAAGCATTCTGCTATTTGGTTTCTTCTCACACAATGATGAGGTGTCGCAAATAATCAAGAAATTGAGTTATTGAAAAATAAAATTAGAAAAGTTGTACAATAGATGTCACAGTATTTCAGCAGCATTTATTTTTGCCTTCCTGTCCTCCATAATCTGTTCAATCCAAGTGACAAGCAAAGCTGACCAGCCCTAGCCCTGCCTCTTCTACAGAATGAACTACATCTGTCATTGAAAAAGTAGGTTAACCTTAGGATTTCCTACTATAAGTGAAGCAAAACCAGCTTCCTAATAGCTTTCTATCACTGCCCTTGGTATACTTGCTGGTGCCATCAGCAAGGCTGTTTTACTAATTTTGCTCCCAATTTAGCCTAGCAATGACTAAATTGTTCATTTTCCTGTTTACATCATTAAGATTTTATGAAGGACAAAAAAATTACTTCTGCAAACATCAGAATGTTTCTGATAAAAGTCAACAGTCCAACAGCCATGTACTATGAAGTTAATAGTCTGTCAAGACATTAACAATGTTGACTCCTGAAGAGAAGTCAAGATTTTTAAAAGACAAAGCGGTGTTTATCAGATGGGACAGATTGCTGCTTGTCTGACTGGCTTAGTTTGTGTGACAGAGCTATGAGCTGCCTTTGGGTTCACAAGTCCTTCAAAACCAAAGATTCATGCTAATAGAAATCTTTTCAGTGGAAAGCACCCAACAATCTGAGTTAAAGTTTTATTTATTGGCTTTGACCATCTACTTCTGTTATCAACCATAAGGGCCCACACACTTCATCAACTCTCAACAATAGCCGCAAGCTTGGACAATCTGTCTTGTGTCTTCATTGGGGTAAAACTTCAATGGAGCAGCATCATTTAAAGAACAACCCACGCATAAAATGGAAACTCATTAAAATAGACTTTTTCAAAAGGGGGAAACCCTCAGTTCCAATTGAATGGAACTGCTTTTTTATTATTTCAGAGATGAAAGGTCCATTACCCAGCTATACATTCATATGGTCTTGGCTTAAGTGCTTTTTATTTGACTTAAAACTTTGGTTCCTTCCCATGTCTTTTTGAGGCTTTAGAAACATAATAGGAATTCAATCTTTACTGCAGACAGTGTGAACCTTACAACAACAACCCAGGGACCTTTTATGTTTATCATTTCAATGACATCTCTTTTATCTGAATGACTGGGGAAAGAACAGGGCTGTTTTCACATGCATTTGTACAGATTTTTTAAAAAGAAACTCAATTTGAATGGATGTCCTCTAAATGATAGAAGAAGCTACACAAAATACAGGTGTAGCCATCTACATTATAGATGGAAGACTGCATAAGCGGTATATGTCAAGAGAGCTTTTTTAAAATGTTTATATGCAAACTGACTTGCAGCTTACTGCCTGAAAACCTCACCTTGAACTTATTATGAGGGCAATAATGATATAAAAACCACACTTGGTAACCTGAACTACATGAAAACTTTTGTTTAACACACAGCACGCCAAGTGTGCAATCTACAAAGGATGATCAAAGCTAAGTAATAATATTCCAAATACCTTGAAAGCACCTGATTGAACACTTAGTGAAATGAACTATATTCTGAGTTACATACGTATACTGAATGTCAAAGGAGATTTGTTTGACTCTATGAGCTACAAAGAAATATTCACTGACTTGGCAACTGAACATCCCAATAGTGGCAGTGGTGGTGAGCAAATGATTCCGGTACCATTATACCAGATTTTATTACATAATGCTCTTACGGTTTCAGAGCTCTCTAAATATGCATACACTAAGTCGACACTTGAAGTGTGTGTAGCTCTATTATTTAGTCTCTCTCTCTCTCTCTCCATGTGTGTGTAGAAAGAGGTAGCACTAACATTCTTTCTTGAAGTCTCCCTTTAAAATTTCCATTCTATACATGCATGTACTCTCAAACTGATTCAATGGATATTAACCAATGGAATTAGTTAATTACAATACTATAAAATCACTCAAACAAAAACTCAGAACTGAACTGATCTGCTACCTGGAAATATTTATTTTACCTTATTAGCTGTGGTCCATTGAATCATAGAATAGTAGAGTTGGAAAAGGCCATTGGTCCAACCCCCCCATTGATATTCCTGGACCTATCAGCAGCTTTTGAGATCATCAACCATGGTATCCTTCTGGAGGGATTGGCCAGACTGGGAGTTGGCGGTACTACCCTGTGGTGGTTCCACTCCTATCTGGCTGACCACCTCCAGATGGTGGAGCTGAGGAACTTTCACTCTGAGCCATGGCCTTTATGCCATGGAGTCCCACAGGGATCTATCCTGTCCCCCATGCTTTTCAACTTCTATATGAAACTGATGGGAGAGGTCATCAGGAGGCTTGTGCTGAAGTGTCATCTATACGTCATCCATATGTCACAATTCTACCTCTTTTTCATCATATGCAGGTGAGGCAGTGACTGTTCTAAACCAGATCCTAAGCTTGGTAATATAATGGATATGGGCCAATAAACTGAACCTCAATCCAGATAAGATGGAGGTGAGGAGTCCATTCGTCCAACTGGGGAATTTTCAACCTGTCCTGGATGAGGTTGCACTTCCACTGAAGGACAAGATTCACAGCCTTGAAGTTCTCCTGGATCCCAAGTGGTCACTTGCTGCTTAGGTGGATTTGGTAGCCAGGAGTGCTTTCTACCAGCTTCGGCTGTTTTATAAGCTGCACCCTACTTGGATGAGTGGAGCCTTGCTATGATTGCTCATGCACTAATAACCTCATGCCTGGATTACTGCAATGAACTCTACTTGGGACTGCCCTTGAAAACAGTCTGGACAGTCCAAAATCAGGCAGAACTCCTGCTGACAAGGACTTGTGCTTGTGAACACATCATAGAGGTCCTGCACAGACTATGCCGGTTGTCAGTTGTCACCTGGGCTCAATTCAAGATGCCTACAATAATATATAAAGCCCAACATGGCTTGGGGCCAAGTCATTTATCTGAAGGAACACCTGTCTCCATATATACCAACCTAATCACTGAAGTTATCATCTGAGGCCCTTCTCTGGATTCCTCCCCCTAATGAATTAAAGGGGGAGATGGCAAGGAGAAGGTCTTTTTCTGTAGAAGCATCCCAGTTATGGAACTCTCTTCCATAGACCGCAGGACTACTGTGATGTGTTTTCGAACACCAGTCCTCATCAGCTGGTACCATCTCTTTATTCTTGAAGGCACCAATTAAAAACTTTTCTTTTTTGTCATCTTTCTGATGGGTGAGCCTTTGGTTTATGGTTTTAATGGTTTCATGTTGTTAATTGCTGCTGCCTGCACCAGATTTTAACTTTTGTATTTTATTTAATTTTGCTTGAATTTATTTTATTTTTATTAAGATTATTTTTAATAGTTTAACTTACTGAGTATTTAATCTTATGCCTATTTGTATTATTGATTTGATGTTTATAGCTCATTTTTACAATATATACTGTTTTAAATTTTTGTGCATATTATGCATTAAGTATTGTTTTACTGTTGTTAAAATATGTTGTGAACTGCATAGAGAACCTTATGGCTAATGGGGCATCATACAAGTCTAATAAATTAAATAAATAAATAGGTGAAACAATGTTCCTCACATTGACTCAACAGATGCATGTTTTCTTTCATGATAAAGAGATGCTCTAAAAAATTGTACCCTAGAACTGTTATGCATGGAACTAACCGAAGCAAAGGCAACTCTGGATGTAATTCTAACTGGAGCTAGTATATGAGTGTTGTCAAACCAACTGGAAACACTGCAATTAGATATATCTAAGTGGAAAATTGCCATGGAAATCCATCACAAACATATCTGACTTCAAAAAAGGGAACTTCTATAAAAAGAAGGGACAGGTAAAGGAATTTGAAAGGGGAAGTCTTAAGGGGACATATAACTATCTTCAAAATGCTTGGCATTTCTTAAAAACCACAAAAAGAGAAGCTCAGCTAGAATGCATACCACAGGTAAAGAAGGCAGCATCAACTCTAAGAAGCTACTACAATGGATAACAAGTGTGTCAAGGAAGTTGTAAGAGCAAAGAATTTGCCTCCAGAAATGGAGGTTCTTGCCCAAATGAAGAGAACAAAGTAAGCACAAACAATCAGGCGCAAAGAAGATGCAAGTGAAGATATTTTGAAGAACATATTTCTAAGATATCAAGGCCAATAATGAAGAATTCTTTAACTACATCAGAAACAGGAAATCAGATTTAGAAGCAGTTGAACTTTTGACAATTGAGTTAAAGGCATAATAAAAGAGATGAGGAGCTTCTGGAATTCTTCTCATCTGTCTTCAGAACTGAAGATAGATATGACAGATACCTGTGCCTGAAATGATGGTTTTGGAAAGGCAGACTGAGGAACTGTGGCAAATAGTTTTGATAAAAGATAAGCCAGATTGATTAACTGCAAGTTAAAAGATCATCTTGCCCAGATGGTATCCATCCTAGGGTTCTTAAAGAACTCAAATGTAAAACCACGTATTTTCTAACAAGAATATGTAACTTGGAAAATGGCAAATGAAATGTGATTTTTTAAAGGGCTCTAGAGGAGATCTGAGAAATGACGTGCCTGGTAAATTTGTTGAAAGCATTATTACATATAGATAATAGGCATGTAAAAAGGCAATAACAGTAAACATGACTTCTGCAAGGGGAACTCATGTCTCACAGACCCCTTAGGATACATTCTTATTGAGACCCAGGGCTTATGGCCATTCTATGCAGAGCTGAAGGAACAGCAGAGGCAACATTTACCTCCCAGTACTCCTGCCCTACATTTTCATTAGATGCTGCTTACTGCTTCTCTAGTGACAGCATTTCAAGTGGGAGGAAGAGTAGAAGTAGGCTGGTGAAGCGCTAAGATAACTTGTACCCTGGCCTCTTCAGTCTTCTCTCTCACTTGAAGTCCCATTCACTTTCCAGACCTTGGAAAGAACCCAGTGCCATTCTTTCTATGCTGGCTGTGAAGGGGAGATGACCAGAGTGCCAGTTCACAACTCTAAGATCTAAGTGCTTTCTCTGATCTTGGAACTGCAAAATGGAAAATATCTTATGACTTCCTTAGATGCTGTTTACAGGCCACAGGATTGCTCTCCCCAACTTCTCTGAGAGTGTCAGTAAACATGCAGACATTGCTAATTTGATAGACATTACTTCCAAATTATCTTTGATAAAGTCCTCACAGGGATCCCCGAACAAACCTAGTAGTCCTGGAATGAGAGGACGATAATGGATTTAAGATCAGAAAGCAAAGAGTAGAAATAAATGGTAAAATCTCCCAAGAGAGAAAACTAAACAGTGAGGTCTCAAAGAGATCTGTACCAGGATCAATGCTTTTCAACTCATTTGTAATAGTTTGCTTATGACATCGAATTGTTTAGGATGGCTAAAAGGAAAAAGAAGTACTTCACATGGAATTGGCAATGCCATGGGATGTAGCCATGGCCACCAATTTGGATGGATTTAAAAGAGGACTAGACGAAAAGATGGAGGACAAGGCTATCAAGTAATGTCCTGATGGCTATATGCTACCTCCAATATTATAATCATCAAGCCTGATTAATTGCTTCCAACAACTAGCAGTGGGGAATCTTCAATCTTTATTGAACTATTTTTTGGGGGCAGGGAGAGTTTTCATTGATGAAGCAATGCATTATACCAAGTTAGCCATCTTCACTGGAAGAAGCAGCAATGAAAATGCATTTCTACAGATTATTTACAGTATAGAAATAATTATTAGTAGCAGCTTAATCAAATTTAAAAACATCAGACAGTTAGGGTGTTTTTAATTGTCTCATTTACTTTTGAAACATAAGGCCATGCTCACTTCATTTAAAGCTCACAATGAAGGGAAGCCTGATTAATCTGTCTTGTGCCTTCTTTGGGTGAGACTGCAATTGAGTGGAAGCAACAGATGAACAAAGCCCACATTCAAATCTGTAGCTCATTAAAATATGTTAAAAACAGAGTTAAATCTCAATTGTAAGTGACCAGTGTTTGGCTCCTTTCAATTACATACATTTGATTAATAAACCATACATTCATTAGCTCTGAACCAGTTGTCTTCAGAGTCAAATTTAAATAAATAGCCCTGCTGCTTAGACCTCTCTCTATAGCCTGAAAAAATGTTAGGGAGGAGAAGATGAATGTAAGTGGTGGGAGTGCTATGCCATACTGATGACAAAAAAAGAATGCATCATACTCAAAACTGTTAAACAGTTAATTCAAGCAGTCAATTCCGTAAATGGCTGTCTCTGTTGGCACACAACACTAGCACTGTTTTTATAATAACAAACTTTTTCTTAATGCTTTTTGTATTAGCAACTCCAAAGTCTTTGTCTTGCCATACTAAGACCCTGTATGGCAGGAGTGGTTTGCCTGCTAAAGGAAGAGGGGTGAAGGAAAAATATTCTGAGGTGAGACAACAGGAAAGTGTGTTGCTTGGAAAGATGTTTTATAAGTCAAGAAGGAAGATGTAGTAAAGGAAGGACTTTTTGAACTTCTTTCAGAACCAGAAGATGCATGGAGACAAGAATGAGAAGCATCAGGGGTAGCTTACACCCTTTCCTGCTTCTAAGGAAACAATTTTGAACAGCCAGGAAAGGGACTTAAAATAATGCATAATGATAAAAGAGGCTATGCATCTGACTGTCACTAGCATATTTCCAAAATCACAAAACCTAGGCACCTGAAAATTGGCATGCATACTAAGGAGAGCATAAGGATGTTGACCAAAGGTTTTTTATTTTTAAAATGCAATAATTCTAATTAACTGAAATGCCTCCCTATGTTGGAATATTATATTCAGTCTGTAGCAATCAGACTCTCTGTGGCAGATTTCCCTAAGTAACAAATAGCTTTGCAGTCAACGAAGTTTGAAGCTGGAGAGGAGCAACAGTATAAGGGACTGAATTAGATGGCTGACCCCTCCTCATCAAAGAAAAGGCAAGGGAAAACCCATCACTCATTATTTATACAGGTGTACCATATCAGGGACCATGCTGAGTAAGTCCAGGTAGTGGCTTCACTCAAAGGGGGCAGTCACAAGTCAGCCAATGCTAACTTTTATCAAAGTAAGGGTTAATCCAACATGTTGTAAGCCGCCCCGAGGTTTCGGCAAGGGGCGGCATAGAAATGTTAATAATAATAATAATAATAATAATAATGTGAAGCTGAACACTGTCATTAATTTGTATGTGAGTTCTGTGTAGTGTTTATGCCCATTCACACATGTATGGGCAAAAGTAGATTAGGCAAGTGTATAACTGCAGAAAAGGACTTGAATTTTAACATTCCATCAGGAAACAACCTGGTTGGCAGGACCATAATATTTTCCTCATGCTCACACCCTCTTTTCTCTCCCCTCCCACCTCTCTAGGGAGTTGCAAGGAGGGGGGCATATCACTTTTGGCAGAGAGCTTAGCCACAGAGATCTTTTTAAATTAGACAGGGATCATAAATAGTCCACTGTACTGTAGGATGCCAACCTATTATACAGAATTGTGTTTTAAAACAGTAGATATATTAAACACATGATAGCCACTTCTATAAGGAATTCATATATTCAAGAGTTCCACCAGGATAGAGGCAACTTCCTTTAAATAATTAAATTTGTTCTTTATTTTATTTATTTAAAACTTTTTGTACCCCATCTACCACTGATGTCTAGGGATGACTTACAATAATTTTTAGAGTTCTTTTTATTAGACTTACTTATTTCCCATTTAAAAACATTAGTGGTTCTGAAAAGTGTTTAAATTTGTCTGGTTCATGTCTTGCTTTAAGCCCAAGCCACTGATAGCCCAAACTGCCCTTTATACTATACAGGCTCACAACAGATTGTTTGCCACACTGCACAAAGTCTGTGACACATTGTTCAAGATGGCAATAATGTTGGGGAGGGAAGTGTTCCATCTACACTATTATACCTCCTAACATGGGCAAGTTGCTAACCAGATGAAATATGGGAGATGCTTGAATTTCAGAGTAGTCAGAGAGGAAGGGCAAAAATGCTTGTGCCCCTTTCCCTGCATGGAGTTGGGTTATTTATTTATTTTACCCTTGATCTGCTTTGCCACTCATGTGGGAAAACATATGGGCTCTTTTCACTTGGAAGAAGAAAAGAAGCTGGGAATGATTTTGATAGAGGAAATGCCCCATGGGGAGAGGATTTCCTGCTCAAATACTGGAAAAGAAGACATGGAAATTCAGGCAAGAGTGGGCAAGAGATGTACTTGTAAGATCACTGGGGAAGGAAAAAGGTGGGGAAAGGAGAATTAGTGCCCAGGGCCTTAAAATCATGGTTTTGAGTGGCAGTATAGAAATAAGTAAAGGTCTTCCTCTTCTCACTGAGCGGTAACTGGATTTTTCCAGGTGGGCAATAGAAGGTGGTAGTAATGTGAACATTTGTAGCAACCCCTTCTTTCCACTCTCTGATGTTACACTCAGGACAGCATGAACTCTGACAGCATTTTAGAAGAGACATAATCTGCCTTCCAGCGACTTTAAAATAAGATGACAATGATGACGATGACAATGATGATGGTGCTGATACTCCTGTGTCAAGTACAGTCAAACCTTGACTTATGCAGGTTTAATTTTTGTGGATTTCATTATTTGCGAGTTTGCCATCAATAATTAAATGGGATTCTTTTAGACGTTTGCGGCCTACTGCAGAAAAGTGCACATGACATGCGTAGACCAGAACTGCGAACTACGCACTCCGTTTGAGAACACCATGACTTTTGTCTCAGTATTAGCCAGCCTCATGCACGTGTTTTGTCTGTCAGTGTGTGGAGCATCTTGCATTTCTCAGTGTGAAAGATGTCATTTGTAATTGGATATTAGCCTATCTTTGCATAGACATAGGGTGAGCGGTATTTTTAAAATTAAAAATGTTTTCAGTTAAGTGGTAGGCGCACTCAACAATGCAGGCTAACGCACAGGGAGGGAGAAGTAATGCAGTACAGGTATGGTCAGCAGTATTAAGAGTTAAAGTACGGGTGGCCTAAAGATATTTGTGGTTTTTCCACTTTGGTGGGGGCCCTGCACCCCTAACCCCTGAAAATGTGGAGGGCCAACTGTATATCAAATGATTTCTCCAATGGTTGTCAGATTAAGTGTGCAGTAGTGGTAAATTTTAATGTTCAGGAGCTTATCATAAGAATCTCAATAGAAGAGGGCACTTCATGGCCCAAGAAAAGTCCAAAGTGTCAAGGAACTAGCAGGTTTTATCTTCACCAGATGATCTTTTGTTAATGGGTCTTAATTGCTGATTCAAGAGTGAACAAGCAACAGCAAAATAGTTCATGTTATCAGAGAGACTGCTGACAACAATATAATGTTGCTGTGAAAATCCATTTTCCCCTAGCTATGGAGGAAAAGTAAGAATTGCTATTAATTTGCAAAAGAGCACAGAAATTTGAGGGAGGTAGCAGATGATATAATCAACCTAACTAATTAAAAAGTCCTGGCAATTCAACCCTGTGAACTCTGAATCCACAAAACCACTGACGGTCATCACTGACAATCTGGTGCTTCTGTGTATGGATCCCTAGTTAAGGACAGAAGACAGAAAGGCTTATTAAACTGCACAGGAGCAACAGAAACATTCTCCACTACACTCCCAAACTAGTGATTTAAAAAATCATTTTTCCAATGAACTTTTGGTGTAGAAGCCCACACTGATTTAGCCAAGGGGCTTTATTGATTATATAGCTGAAGAACAGCAAGTACAGCTGTGTCTCATCTGTGCCTACTCTGAACAACTCCCTGAGCTCAGTTGAGAGCCTGAATAGGACCATGTGCTGGGTTATATCTGTTGTTTATACTCTTACGTAGAGGCAATCACAAGACAATTAGGTGGTTTCATTATAGAAATTGCATTAATAGTAGAGTGTGAGAAAACGCATGACAAGATCTTCTACATGCATGTTGGAGCATTTTCTAACAATGCCATTTGCCATATCAAATAGCACTAGCAGAGCTCTGTTGAAACTTTCCATTGCACAAGCAGTTGCCTATTACACTTGTACAACCAGCTGCACAAGTGGGATAAACAAAATGCACGGTGAGTTGCCTCTATTATGCAGCCACTCTTGTGCAAACTGAACTGCAGTCAACTTCTTATCTTGTACAGAGTTCATGATCTCCTTCCCATTAGCAACACATGTGGTAATGGAATGTCATAACTGGATGCTGCCCATGGTTTTAAAGTACCTCTGGCAGATTTATGAAGATTCCATGTTCTGCACTCTACCAGGGAAAAACCACAGAACCTTCATACTTTATGAATGTTGTGGTTATTGGTAAAGAGTTAGCTGCACAAATGAGCGGTTGCAAAAACATGCAAACAAGTCCTAAAATATAGTTCTGTGATTCTTTAAGAAAGGGTTACCTAAATATAAAGATACCTCTGTCAAGGCTTAAAGCATTATCACCAACATTTTCAAATATCTCCCCAGCAGAGAGTCCCACTGGCAGCAGATGATGCTGGTGGGAAAATGGTGTAAAACCAATAGCAACAGACAAAAGGATAACCCAAACAAATTTGCGAATCATCACATTCTTCTTACATAAACTGATATAAACAGACTAGAAAAGGCAGAAAGCATTTGGAGAGCTATTTTAATGTCATATTGCAAGTCAGCGCAGATGGTCATTTTAGTACATTCCACCTTACCTCTATTTTGTTACCAACACAAAGTAGTTTTCACTTTTAACGTTATAGCTGTATTTATTGTGTTTAGCTCTCAGTTCTTTATTGTGGTCAGGTTACAATCAGTTTAGACCATGTGGTCCTGATCCACAGTCAAATATGGCAGCCATTTACCTGTACTCTTAGACAGTAACATTCAAAGAAGGCTTGTGCTGCATCCAAGTTTGTAGCTTAACCAAGGGAGTGGATGCAAACATTCTGTCAGAATGCTTCTTAGGAATACTGCATCCAAGGCCTTACTGTACACTTATTAGATGTGCACAAAATCTGAAATTTTAATGTGTGGATGCTTTCAGACGAGTGCTAAAACACACATATTAGGTTGCAAAGAACTTTTAGGTCTGCCACATGCCCTTAGCCATACTTGGACTGACTTGGGAAAAGACTGCATCACTGCTTGGGCTTACTAATATTTCTAATCCAGAAAAGTTGGGCTATTTTGGCTGTGTGTTTTAAAATTCATACCTTGTAGGAAAGGGTTACCTAAATAGAAAGATACCTCTGTCAAGGATACCTCTGTTGTCCAGCTATTGTTGTACACTTAAGAGACAAAACAGACATTTCTTTGAATGTGTCCCTAACAGGCATCCCTTCTTTTCATTTTCACTAGAGTGGATGCTGGACGACTAATCTGGTTATTTGTAGCCTTTCCATGCTGAGGTTCAATTTTTGGATCAAGTAAGGGTTCTGAAACAATGCTAGAGTAAAATGAAAAATGTTGACACTGCTAGACAAACACACAGGTCCTTTGAAGTGGACCTTGATCAAGTCTTTTTTATGCCCTGGTCTGCTTTGGGTGGTGACCAAGATCGCAGCCATCTCCCCCACCCCTGAGTGGGGAGATGGCCATGATCGCAATCACATTTGTGCAGGGAAGATGTGCATGATCACATGCGCACTCCTGCAGGAAAGAAGTGCGCGGCACAGCACAGCCGCGATCACGCATGTGTTCCCTGCACGAACTCGACTGCGATTGTAGCCATCTCCCCACTCAGGGCGGGGGGAGGAGATGGCCATGATCATGCTGGTTGGGGGTGAGGAGATGGCTGAGATTGCGCCCATCTTTCCTGTAGGAGCACACCCGTGATCACGCACGTCTTCCCTGCATGAACGCAACTGCAATTGTGGCCATCTCCCCACTCAGGGGGGTGGGGAGATGGCTGAGATCTTGGTTGCCACCCAAAGCAGAGTTCATGACCCAAGTCAAAATTTTCATGAAATTTTTGTTCGTGACCCGATTTGGTTGTGAACTAAGGCGTTCATGAGCAGAGGTACCACTGTATATGTTTCATCATAGTTGTTTCTGTCTTTGGTTTTCTATCAGCATACAAAAGAGGTCTGCTACTAAGTATCAGTGGGAAAAGCAAGGACAAATGCAACCCTTTACTTGTCTCTCCAATAATAAGCCCACTGAGCTTAATAGGGCTTACCCCAGGTACATGGGTATTACTAATCTCATTTCTATATTGCCCAATAGCCAAAGCTTTCCGGGCAGTTTGCAACAATTCAAGATACAGCCTAAATTACTATTTGACATCAGATTGACATGATCATTTTTATATTTTTGTTTTAAAGACAATTGTGAAATTAATTATATCCATTCTGATAATTGGTGCATAGTTACCAAAATGTTCCTGCCATGTGAACTTTTGTCTAAAATGTGTAATATTCACAACTAAATAAAAATGAGTGCCCTCATGTACAGTAATCGGCTGATCACACAAATACTTATTAAATATAAACACATATGCTTTTGAAGATTTGTTAGAAAGATTCGTTAATTGCTTAATGAAAGATGTCTTTCAGATACTAATGTCTTAATTTACTTCAACAGATTAAATTTTATATGAAGAGATATTAATATGCATGCAATGAAGTGACAAGGCCAACTGAAAAGCTTAAATGCTAATAGATGAAGTGCAGCTATATCCTAAGCAAAAATCTCTGATCTTCATTACATACAGGTAAAACCATCTTCGTGGAATTTTTATTTATAAAAGAGCACTATCTAATAGACCAATGAACATTACAGTATGTTTTGATTCAGTTACTCGGTATCTCTGATAAATAATGATATATTTAAACTGTGCATAAAACTAGAGTGAATGATTCTTAATGAACAATAAAAATGTTATCTTCCTTTGCTACCATTTAAAAAAAATCAAAAACCTTATTGACATTTAGAAATCCAAGCAAATATATTCAGTACTTAACCTGCTTATGAACAATTCCGGATTGCATTTAGCAAACCAATCCACTTTAATTGATTAATAAGGGGCAAGACAGTGGTAATGTCAACAATTTTTGCAAAAGCAAATTACTGGCAGAGCCAACAGCTCTGCAACTTCATTTTTGCTTTAAGCTAGAGCTTAGTCTGGCATGATCTTTTCTTTTTTCCCCAGTAGGGTGCATGAGCCCTCTAGCTTCCAAGAGTGTATCCTACTGTGGTTACATCTTGGCCAGAATACAGCTGCTCTGAACAAGTCTTCCCATTGACAATGGGGGTCATCCCACCACCTTCTTTTCAGATCAATATGATCAGTACTAACAATAGTTTGATTTTGATTGCTCTATAGCACGCTTGGGTAGAACTTCTGAATGCAAGAGAATTGCTCCAAAACAATGGTCTGGTTCATCATCCAAAGCGTCCCTTTCAGACAGCTGCCTCTGCCACACTCACTCTGACAAACGTCCAGAAAAACAGATGGTTACAGCATTCACGGGCAGTTTACTGAAAACCCCAGAGTCAACTATTCAAGACATCATATCATCAAGCTTGTAAAAGAAGTATGTTCTGATGCTAAAAATTAAAAATAAATTTTATTTAGTGACATCACAGGCTTAGATTCCTCTTTTTTAGGAAGTAAAGTGTGCACACACAAGACTTTATTTACAGAACAAAATGTGTTGTTGTAACATGATCTTTTTCTTTTTAAAAAGCCAACTTTGTGATGTCATTGTGCATGAGCAGAATTTGAAAATGTATTCTTTTAAATTTCTAGCATTAGAAAATGTTCCTTTCTTCAACAGTGGACTTGGTGCTATGCTCACGCTACAAATCTGATGATCCTGTGTAAAGCATATAAAAACAATTGCAAACTAAATGTTATTTTATTCTATTTTCATTTTTATATGCCACCCCATTCCCATAGGCTCTAGGTGGTTTACATGGGATTTAAACTAACAATAGTTAACATTCTAACTAAAACTGGCATATTAAATAAAACTAATCAAGGAGCTAATCTGGGAAGAGATACATCTTTAACTCTCCCTTGAAGGTAGCAATCTGATACATCTCTCCTATAGGTATTTTGGACCCAAGCCATGAAGTTAATAAAGTATTAACTTCAGACATCCTGCTCACCCGTTGTACATTAAACTAGACAGAGCTGACTGCCACCTATAAATCTGCATTTAAGTGGTTTGGCTGTTGGAGAATACAAGAAAATTCATGGATGGTGAACTTGGCCCAATGAACACATCTCCTGAAAAAAGGATTTGCTCATCCCTCCACAGGCATGGGGGCTGGCCCTTCACTGTCAAGAAGAGGAGTTGAGTTCAAAAGTTGCTCCAAATTAGCTTTGTGGCTATTTCTGTGTTAGAAATTGTCTCCCTTAGAATTTTGACAGCAAAGAAATAACACCATTTCACTGTCAGTGACGTCACTCCAAACCCAACTCCCCTTTCCACCCAATCCTTTTCCATTGAACTGTTTCCCAACAACTCCAGGGAAGGCACAAGAAGAGAACACTGGAGAAGGTGCCCGTGAACTTTGGGAAAAGGCATGGCCATTAGGAAAGTAAGAAATCAGGGAAATTGGGAAAAACTGGAATGTTTGATCTCAACAGATGTCATGCCAGCTTTTGATCTGTGTGTGAATTAATATGAGTGTGTGTGTGTGGGGGGGGGGGGGGATGATAGACATCAGTCTCTAAAATGGACCACAATTTGTGCATTTTAAAATCTCTAATGAAATGTATGCCAATAAGTCCCTCATGTGGTTCTGGCATGATTTGTTCAAGAGTGGGTGAATTGCTAATTTTGCCATGTGGTTTTTCAGGGGATTATTTGTGCAAATTTCATTAGCAATTAAAAATGTACAAATTATGGTCCATCTTAGTGACAGAAACTTGCAAGGTGACCCAACTTACCATAGTGAACTGGTGCTGGCCCAGAGTTAACAGACCAGAATCCATGGGGCTGAATTGTGAATCTGTCTGGGATTCATTCCCCTTCCCTTTGCACCTGCTGTAGAAAGAACTTCCCCAGATGCCTCTCTGAGAAGGGGAAAAGGGGGTGTGTCTGTGGGCAGAGAGGAAGGAAACTGGGGAGTCCAGGGTACAAGGTATCTTTGGGCCTCTCTAATTGGCTATATACAGCCACACTTTAGTGTTTCAGCCCAATCTTCACCCTCTGCAGGGTGTATCAGTGCTATATAAAACCGAGTGTTGTCTCAATTAATTTTGATGCCTGAGGCAAAGGCCCCTCCATTCCACCAACAGGACCCAGCTGGGCTGGCAGATGAAATTTACTTCAACATAGGTGATGGGGCAGCATCCTCCAATACACTTGAGGGCAGCAGTCTAGCTACTTGAAAAACTAAGCTCTGTCTTCCAGAAGAGGGGAACAAGCAAGACACAGCACTTGACTGGCTGATTCCAAAATCAGGGGGATTATTGTTAACTGCCATGGCAGTTTTGACATGGGATACTGTATGGTTCCATTTTATCCCTTATGCTATTTAACATCTACATGAAACTGCCAGAGGAGGTTATCCTGAGGCATGAGATGAAGTTCCATCAATATGCAGGTGACACTCAGCTCTCACCTCTATTTTATCAAACCCACATAAGGCAGTGACCACTCTGAATCAGTATCTGGGCATGGTAATAGACTGGATGAGGGCCAAGAAAATGATGCTCAATCCAGACAAGATAGAGGGGTGTTAGTGGGTGGTTCATCCCTCCGGTTGGGTGATAGTCAGCCTGTTCTGGGTGAGATTGCACTGCCCCAAAGGAGAGCCAGCGTGGTGTAGTGGTTAAGAGCATGGGACTGGGACTCAGAGGATCTGGGTTCTAGTCCCCGCTCAGCCATGGAGCCAACTGGGTGACTTTGGGCCAGTCACAGACTCTCAGCCCAGCCTACCTCACAGGGTTGTTGTTGTGGGGATAAGATGGAGGAGGAGAATGATGTAAGCTGCCTTGAGCCCTTCGTAGGAAAAAGGCAGGATATAAATTGAAATAAAAAAAAATATTCAGGAGTCCTTTTCCAGGAGGCCCCTCCAAAGGCAGTAAGGAGAGTGATTACGAGGAGAAGGGCCTTTTCAGCTATGGCACCCCAGCTATGGAATAAGCCCCTTAAAGAGGTGGACATGGAACCTACTCCATATTCTTTTCGAGGTCAAGTGAAAACCTTTTTTTATTATTTTTTTCCAGTATTTTAATTGTTGACTTTTTAACTTTAGTGTTAATATCACATTTTGCTGCTCCACCTCTGTGCTGATTCAGTTGCAATTGGTGTGATTTTATTGTTCGCCTTTTTCTCTTTCTTGTTTCTATGTTATAACTTTTATTAACTGCCCAGAAAGCCTAGGCTGTTGAAAGATATAATAATGAAATAAATAATGGAAGGAATGTGTTGAGGCAACTGCTTAGGGGTTACTGGAGTTTAGTTGTTAACTATTAATTTTAATAGTTAGATAAAAGAGCAAGACCAGTATAGGTGCAAAGCCAGTATGATATAGTTGCTTGAGTGTTGGACTGAGACTTAGGAGATGCAGATTCTAGTTTCCACTCAGTCATGAAGCTCTCTGGATAACTTTGGGCCAGTCACTACCCCCTCAACCTAACCTACCTAACAAGGCTGTTGTGGGGATAAAATAGAGAAGTGGAGGAGGATTATGTAAACTGTCCTGGCTTCCTGGGAGGGGGAAAATAAGGATATAAGTATAATAAATGAATAAACACTTTATTATGTTACATTGAAGAAATTTTGCTCCCAGAATACACTGTTTCCAAAATAGCTGGTAAAGCTATCATTTATCACAGCTGTTGTTAACTAGATGAAACTCTGGCTCAAACAATTTTTAGGTCTTGAACTTTGTTGAGACCTCAAAATCTGTCACCATCTTGTTGGCATAACTAAGCCAAGATTCCTGAAACCAGCACTATTTCCATTTGATTTTGCTTAAATTTAGGGAGAGAGAAAGTGAAGAAATTAGGAATAACTTTGCTTTATATTGTCACCATTCCCTGCCCCACCCCACTGAGTTAATAGCATGTGACAATGACTGGAGCCTGTATTCAGAACTTGTTAAGTTTTCTGTCCAGCTGAAATAAAAACACTGTTTCAATTACTACAAGAGGCAGATATGTATTCAAGAGATACCCAAAATTCCTTCAGTGTCAAAATTCACCTTTGTATTTATATGTGTATATAGAAGTATGGGTGGGTGTATAGTCATCTAGTGATCCAGTGGCCATAAACAGTTTCTGCAGCTGTGTCTCAGATTTAAACAAATAATCATGGCTTTCTCAAGTACAACTCCAATCTGTTGGTGATATAGTAGTTCAGAAGAAGAAGAATGATTATGAATTACAGCATTCAGGAGAAAGGTAATTATTAACACACTACTCCATAGACCCATAACATATCGTGGGGTTTACAATCTAAAGACAGTAATTAAATCCCCACCCATTTTCTTCAAAACTGGGCACTCTTCAAAGCAGTTGACAAGGTCCCTTTTAAATTATAGTTACTGATTTAGAAAGCGAGTGAGCACTGAGGACCGGGGAGTTCTGGTTCTAACCAGCACTGAGCCGTGAAGCATACTGTGCCAGTCACAAACTCTCAGCCCAACTTACCTCACAGGGCTGCTGTTGTGAAGACAAAATGTAAGCTACCTTGGGTTCCTCACAAGAAGATAAGGGTGAGATATAAATGCAATTTATTAATATGAAATATGTAATGTAATAATATGCAATGTAATAATATAATATTGCAAATAATACAAAATACAAAGTCCTTAGGTCTGGACAATGACTCCAGGATTAAGGATTTTTGAATGATCTGCACTCTGCCATTCACCCAAGAAATACTCATACTTATCACCATTCTCCAACCTATTGTACTTCAGATGTTTTGGACTTTACCTCCCATCAGCCCATTCAGTATAGACAAGGGTTATGAATGCTGGGAACTGCAGTCCAAAACATCCATGGGGCACTTGTTGGGGGAGGTTGATGGAGACAGTGCCAAGGGTGTAGGAGAAAGAGGGGATGTGGCTGCTATCCAAAGGAGTAACAAACTGCATTAGCAACTCAACAAATCAAGAATAGGATGAAGGTTCATCTACTGACAGTGGCTGGGTTCAATCAACACAACAAGCTATGGTTAGTTTTCTTTTTACCATTGTTGTTTTGTGTTGTCTGAATGCAGTCATGGTATTTCACCATGGCATGTTTGGTCTATGTATGGCTGGTTTAACACATCATGGCAAGCAATCCTTCATGATTTCCATCATGCATGCTTTTTTGTGGGGATGTGCCTAAAAGATGATCAGGCTCAGGACAGCAATTCTCCTCCCATTTGCCATTTTCTTCCCTTTCCATCCTCCAGACAGTATCCCAGGAGGAACTGCAGAGGGAAAGGAGGCTTGCCACATTGACAGGCATGATCATGACCCGAGTTTGCTCTGCTGTGGTTGTCAAGCAGTCTCTGCAAACTGGGCTCATGCTGTGGAGTACATCAGAGAGGACAAAGACCTGGTCAGGCACCCTCTACTAATACCTTATGGACTACGTCAGCAGACTGGGTGTGCCTGATGAACACTCAGGCAAAAGGTGAGGGGAACCATGGAACACCCGAGCAAAGCCCTGCCATGCATTGACAGCAGCTGGGCAATGGCAGCTGGGCCTGGCTGAGGGCTGCATCCCCCCGAGCTGCAGGGGGCTCTGTGCCACAGTGCATTCTCTCATGAGTCCCTCTATGGTTCTGGCTTCAGTACCTTGATCAATTGTGTTTCTGGTTCAGATGACGTTACAAACAATCATGGTACCAAGAAACCATAGAATACACCATTGTTTCTGCTTGTGCTTTCTCAGAACCAAATGTACCATATTGAAATAACACAGTGGGGTTTGGACAACACGGCAGATCAAAAAAGGTAAAAAGTCACTGTTGCTTGTCATGTTGTGTGACTCTGCCCTATAAGAAACAATGGTTCATTCCATGGTATCTCCCTATCACCATGGCTTGTTGTACTCTCTGAACTCATGACCTGGTTTGCTCAGTCCAGATAAGCAACTACAGGAGGGTCTTCAACCATCTCCATAATATGGATCAATGAGGAAGAAACAGATGTCATAGGAAGGAATGTTATGTTCTGGAACTGAATTTCAGGCACAGTGGCTGTTGGATACTTGCCATCAGCAGGAGGCCTAGCTGGCAGGATGAAAACAATAATGTAGAAACAACTTGATTGTCCATCAGGTGAATCATGGTAAAAAACCATGAACTGTGGTAACCATGGAGGGTTGTTTGTCATGTTGTGCAAATGCAGCCAATGAATGGCAAGAATAGGTTGAGGTTCAGAGGATCAAGTGGCAATAAAACATCGGCTTGCTTGACACTAGGAATCCCTCGGGGTGAACACCAATTCCATGCTGCATCACAAAGGTGATGTTAGAAATTCTGGCTCAGGTTGGAAAAGAGTGCAAGTTCCCACAGAACATCTGCCAGAAGAAGCCATACCAGTTTCCTTCCATGAGACCCAGCTTTTCTGGAGGCCTACAAGAGAGATCTTGAGAGGAGAAACTGTTAAGATTTCTCCTCAAAATAGAGCTGCCAGGTTGCTGACGGGGACTGGGCGTTGTTCTCATATAACCCGTCCTCCATCAGCTTCACTGGCTCCCCATCAAAGTCCAGGCCCAATTCAAGGTGCCGGTTATCATCTATAAAGCCCTTAATGGCTTGGGACCTGGTTATCTAAAGGAGCACCTGGAGATCGCTGGCAGAGGCCCTTCTCCGGGAACCCTCCATGAAAGATATTAGGAGGGTGAGTACCCGGAGGAGGGCCTTCTCTGTGGTGGCTCCCCACTTATAGAATGCGCTCCCCAGGAGGTCCGCCTGGCGCCGTCATTTGTTTTTTGGCACCAGGCCATGACCTATTTATTTAAACGTTATTTTAATTAATTGTTGATTTATTTATTGTTTTTAAATTATTATGCCGGAGATATTTCCAGTTTTTTTAATGTAATTGTATTGATATTTATTTGTTGGAAGCTGCCCTGAGGCTTATGTGAATGGGGAGGCATATAAGAATTCCAAATAAATAAATAAGATTCCTTATACTGGGAATGCCAGACCTCTTTCAGCATGAATCCCATTTTGGTGAATGCTCTCAGGTCCAGTACTGCAGGGAGCTAAAGGCAACAGGGCAGGGCCAAAGGCAAAATTGGTGGCCCCAAAATACCAGTATATTTTAGTTTAAAGCTTAACGCTCTTACTGCAAGTAACTAGGCCTTAAGAGAGAGATTTCAGCTGTTCACGTGGGGAAGTTTTTTAAAGTCAGGAAACCACCTGATCAGTCAGGAAAGGGACTTAGTGGAGCCAGACTGGATTCGCAGGGGGAAGCAATCTTGCCCTCAGCCATGGAATGCTGCACCTTTCTTAAGTGGCTTCAGCACACATGGCTACCTGAGGTGCAAGGCTCCATACTGGCCTGAGTCAGCCTGAAGAAAATCCAGCATCCTAGTGCTTCTTCTTAGAAGAAGTTCCAGTGCCTAATAGATATGGGGAAAGTCATATCCAGCAGAAGAGAAGAAGCTTTGGCTCAGGGATGGGGAACAGATGGTCCCTCAGATGTTGCTGAATTGCAAGTCCCATCATCCCTTACCATTGGCTATGCTGGCAAGGGCAAATGAAACAAGAGAGCCAGTGTGCAGTAGTGGTGAAAGTGCTGGAGTGGGAGTACTGGGTTCTAGTCCCCATTCAGCCATGAAATTCAAGGTGATTTTGAGCTTGTCACTGATTCTTAGCCCTGCCTGTTTGTATAAAATGGGTTATCTGACTGCCTTGGCTTCCTTGAAAGAATGAAGGAAGCATAAAAAAGTAAAAATTAATAAATGCATCTAAAGTGCCACACATTTCCCTTCCTTTTGCTTTTCAGTCCCAGGTGATCTGCTTTCTCAGAACAAGCTTTCCAAACCTTCAAGTAGTTGGATGAAACCCCGTCAAATATTTCTCCATACTCCTTAACTGCACAACAGGCTGGATGTTTTTAAAGCAATCATCACCACAGTCATCCTCTGGGAAAACTGCTTGGAGAGACTGAACTGTTCCAAAAGTTCAAAATCTGACCGTCTGCCCAGAATTTGTAATGTAAACTATCCTTTTGTCTGCAGCGACTGTTCCAAATCAAAAAGCTATTACATATTCAAGTAATTCCCTGCATGACTTTTGATCCTAAGGGGAATAAACAAAATAGCTGTGGCTGAGATTTGCTCGTGGGAGTCTCTCCCCACATCCCCAGCAAACATATACTAGAATACCAGTTCCACCAGCCCAGTATTGTTAGCACTGACTATTGCTGCCAGGGTTCTTTCCTAGCCCTTCCTGGGGCACTCAGAGATTGAACAGGGGACCCTCTGTGTGCAAGGCAGATGGTATTCAGCTGAGCTACAGCCTCCCCCTGGCTTTATCTGGCTTGTGAGAGGTGCACACCTTAACTGATGTTAACAAAACCACGATGGAAGCTCATTGTTTAGTCGCTTCTGTTTGCAGTGAGAATGTGAACTGGTTCATTGCATGTTAACTGTTTTATGTGAACTGGTCATTGTGCAGCTGTTCCATCTTTTTCCTCCTTTCTGCATTAAAAATACAACCGCAACAGTAATAAGAAAACTCAAGAGGGTCATAAGTAGACAACAATTATATCTGAAGCCCCATAAGCATCTATAAATATGTCAGGGAACCAGGAATTGATATGGGTATCCATGTATAACAGGACTATTCTATGCTAAATGCTGTTTGAGCTATCAACTCCTTTAATCATTTGAATATGTAAATTGTGTTTTCTGGGGAAAATTAACTTTTCATTGTATTATTCCTGTTAGGAACTGCTCTAAAACACCCCAAAAAACTTTGAATATTGGACAGTATAGAAGTTAAATAATAAATAAAAAGAAAAGAAAAGCCTCCTCTAGAGCTACCTAATGGGTGGATGATATAGATCATAAATCCATGTCTCCAACTTCCCCTTCCAAATGAAAAAATACTGGCCCATTCAGATGCAGTGTTGCTAGTCCATCAGACCATGAGCAGAATCAGAGTCGCAACAAAAGATATGTTCACATGTTTCCTCCTTCCTCCTTTCCAGAGAATATATCACGGCTGGTTAATCCACATTTTCCCATGATGTCCAAACTGGGCAACTATAGTTCACAAACCTGGTTTGCAACCTGGACATAAGCTAGGTAAGGAGGGAGTGTTTGAATTTATTACTAACCAGCAAAATATGGTTTCTTGGGCTAGAATATTACATATGAACTGTAGCTAAATATGTTTTTATGAATGCATATACTTTTAGCATGTGCTTGCTAATTTTCTGTTTCGGCCAGATACAAAAGCCATGTGAAAACAGAGAACAAATTAAAATCCAATTTCTTAAAAGCCCCCAGATTAATGTAATTTGAACAAATTTAGTTCTACACTGAGATTCAATATAGATAGATGCAATGAAGTAGCTTGTTTTTGCAAATTATCACAGCAAGTTTGATAAGCAGTTTTATGCTACAGAACTGTAAGTAATCTAACTGCAAATAATAAGCAGATAATGGCTAACATTTGAATATACCATGTGGGATAAGTTGTCCTTCCTAGCATTCAGAGAGAAAGATTTCTCTGATAATAGCTTTAAATAGCAGCCACCACTGAGATGTACAGAGGTGATGCCCCTGGCTGTCTAATGCATGTGCCAAGAGGAGAACTGCTAAAATTATCTGCTAGAATTAAATAACTTACATGATTTTTTAAAAGGAGATAAAGGAGAGGGCACCTTTGCTATTGTCATGAGATAAGAATATCACAAGTAATTACAGTAAAACTTCAGATATATGGAAGCATGATCCTCAGAGCCAGAAGCTGGTTCATCATCATGCTCTTTAAAGTATCACAAAATATAAAGCCAACATAATGCTTAGGATCATGTGGGGAAGGATCCAAGGACAAAACATCCCTGCAGAATTGTTTCCTGATTGTATCAAGAACATAGACTCCTGCAGTGCGTATAGACCAAAGAGTACAATCCAACAGGACCTTTCTGGGAAGTTTTTGCTAGATTTGGCTAACTTCGCCAGATACTACTGGATTTGGGACCCCTCCTCCTACCACTCTCCTTTTCCTCTTCAGCCTGGCTTCTATTAGTTGTGTGGATAACATTTCATTCCCAGAAAACATATTTAACAGTTTCTGGGAAATCAGCAATAAGTTGGAGCTGCAAGTACATTTTTTTCCTTTCTACAACCAGAGTGCCAGTTAAGGTTATTTCATCAGAGATGAAAACTCACAAAACAAGGCATTAACACTCAGAGTTCATAATCCAAGATAAGTTACGATGTGTTCTCCTTTTCTTGGTCTAACTACATTGAATGGATTGGATACAAATGGGAACTAAGTTGTTGTTGTTAGTCACCAAGTCGTGTCCAACCCATATCGATCCCATGGACAACATTCCTCCAGACCTTCCTGTCCTCCACCATCCCCCAGAGTCCACTCAAGCTCACACCAACTGCTTCAGTGACTCGATCTAGCCACCTCATTCTCTGCCATCCCCTTCTTCTTTTGCCATCTATTGTTCCCAGCATTAGGCTCTTCTCCAGGGAGTCCTTCCTTCTCATTAGGTGGCCAAAATATTTGAGTTGCATCTTCAGTATCTGGCCTTCTAAAGAGCAGTCAGGGTTGATCTCCTCTAGGACTGACCAGTTTGATCTCCTTGCAGTCCAAGGGACTTGCAGGAGTCTCTGCCAGCACCACAATTCAAAGGCCTCAATCCTTCGGTGCTCAGCCTTCCTTATGGTCCAGCTATCACAGCATACATTGCAACTGGGAAAACCATAGCCTTGACTATATGCACTTTTGTTGGCAGGGTGATGTCTCTGCTTTTTAGTATGCTGTCTAGATTTGCCATAGCTTTCCTCCCCAGGAGCAATCGTCTTTTAATTTCTTGGCTGCAGTCCCTGTCTGCGGTGATCTTGGAGCTCAGGAAAATAAAATCTGTCACTACCTCCATTTCTTCCCCATCTATTCACCAGGAAGTGAGAGGATGTCACAGTCTTAGTTTTCTTAATGTTGAGTTTCAAGCCGACTTTTGCACTCTCCTCTTTCACCCGAATCAAGAGGCTAAATCTTTAGTTCCTCTTCACTTTCTGCCATGAGAGTGGTATCATCTGCATATCTGAGGTTGTTGATATTTCTCCCAGCAATCTTAATTCCAACTGGTGTTTCATCTAGCCCCGCCTTTCTCATGATGTGCCCTGCATATAAGTTAAATAGTATACAACCTTGCCGAACTCCTTTCTCAATTTTGAACCAATCAGTGGTTCTGTGCTCAGTTCTCACTGTTGCTTATTGACCCACATATAGGTTTCTCAAGAGACAAATAAGATGGTGAGGTACTCCCATCTCTTTAAGAATTTGCCACAATTTGTTGTGAACCACACAATCAAAGGCTTTAGCATAGTCAATGAAGCAGAAGTAGACATTTTTCTGGAACTCCCTAGCTTTCTCCATGATCCAGCATATGTTGGCAATTTGATCTCTAGTTCCTCTGCCTCTCCTAAATCCTGCCTGTACTTCTGGAAGTTCTCGGTCCATATACTGCTGGAGCCTAGCTTGTAGGATTCTGAGCAAAACCTTGCTAGCATGTGAAATGAGTGCAATGGTGCGGTAGTTTGAACATTCTTTGGCATTGCCCTTCTTTGGGATCAGAATGTAAAATGACCTTTTCCAATCCTATGGCCACTGTTGAGTTTTCCAAATTTGCTGGCATATTGAGTGTAGCACTTTCACTGCATTGTCTTTTAAG